>NC_082663.1:117184393-117487424 GCF_025265405.1 Mesoplodon densirostris | reverse complement strand
ATTCTTTTTAATGGCTGAGTAGTATTCCATTGTGTATATAAACCACATCTTCTTTATCCACTCATCTGTTGATTGGCGCTTTGGTTGCTTCCATATCTTGGCAATTGTAAATAATGTTGCTGTGAACATTGGGATGCATGTATCTTTTCAAATTAGTGTTTTGGTTTTTTTTTTTTTTTTTTTTTTAATGTATACCAAGGAATGGAATTCCTGGGTCATATGGTAGTTCTATTTTTAGTGTTTTGAGAAACCTCCATACTGTTTTCCACAGTGGTTGTACCAATTTACATTCCCACCAACAGTGGTAGGAGGGTTCCCTTTTCTCCACATTCTCGCCAGCATTTGTTATTTGTGTTCTTTTTGATGATAGCCAACCTGACAGGTGTGAGATGATACCTCATTGTGGTTTTCATTTGCATTTCACTGATGATTAGTGATGTTGAACATCTTTTCATGTGCCTGTTGGCCATCTGCATTTCCTCTTTTCTGAAAGTTCAGAGTCTGAAGTGGCTGGGCTGGGCCTCTTGAGAAAAAACAGCAGAACAGGTCTCTTGGGTTGACCTTGAATAGAGAAGGACTTATTGGGCTTATGTTCTGTTCTCTAGAAATATTTGTCAAAGTAGTGGAGGTGAGTGAAGGAGTAAGAATGACCAAGCCTTTGATGATTTCTCCCTCTTTAGAATTATCAGAGTCTGTGGATTTATGAGATGTCAAAAGAAAGCCTCTCTTCTTTCTTTCTTTCCCTGTACCAACAAATATTATTTCAGTGCTTGTTATATGTCACGCACTTTGTTAGGTGTTGAGGACAAGATCCCATCTCTCTTCGTTCTTGCTTACTGGGTAATAAGTATAAGTTGGCTCAGAATTTGGACATAGGCTTTGTTTGGGAATACTTTTATCAAAGCCATCAGTTAGGGTCAGGTTTAAATTATAGAGGGATTTATTAGAAATGACATGAGGTCTAGAGTTAGGCCACAGTTCAGATCCCAGCCCTGCCTCTTACGAGCTGTGTGCAACTGCCTCTTGATATGCCAGTTCTATAATTTATAAAATGGAAGTAATATCTAGTACCTGCTGGTACTAGACTAAATGAAATAATGTGTGTAAACCCTGAGGGCCTGCATGTAGTAGCAACTATTATTACTGCCACTTTCAGGGTTTGTTTAAACTGATGTCTTAGTTTGGTGCAGTGATTTCTACTGGTTCATAGAGATATTAAATTGCATTTTATGAGTCCTTATGATTTATATAGGTCTCCAATTTCCTATAAGGTAAATTTCTCAGAAAATACATGTCTTTGAGACCCTAGGTTTTCTTTTTTTTTTCATTTTTTCCTTGCTTGTTGGAGTTTTAAGTACTTAATGTAGAAATTAGAAACTTTTGATTCACATAAAGAAGCAAGAAAAAAAATCTCCCAAAGTCCCACCATCTAGAAAACTGTGTCTTAATGTTTTTTGGACATTTGAGACTGATGAAAATGATTTGTTCATCCCCTCAGAAAATCAAACTTTTGCCCACATATACAAATGTTTTCATGCAATTTCAGGAGTTTCCATTTGTTTACCCCCAAGTTATAAAACCCTAAGCTGACTCCCAAGCTCTAATTCCATAGAGAGAAAGCAATCAGGCCAGGCTCTGATTTCACACTCACTAAGGGCTTCTGAGTCTCTTGGTTCTTGCAGTCAGGTTGCTGGTTGCTCTTTTTTCTAAGGTCCAAGTTTTTTTTTTTTTAATTAAATTTATTTATATATTTATTTAGTTTTTGGGTGTTGGGTCTTCGTTGCTGCGAGTGGGCTTTCTCTAGTTGCGGCAAGCGGGGGCTACTCTTGATTGCCGTGCGTGGGCTTTTCATTGCAGTGACTTCTCTTGTAGAGGAGCACGGGCTTTAGAGCGCAGGCTCAGTAGCTGAGGTGCACGGGCTTAGTTGCCCCGTGGCATGGGGAATCTTCCCGGATCAGGGTCCCCTGCATTGGCAGGCGGATTCTTAACCACTGTGCCACCAGGGGAGTCCCTCTAAGGTCCAAGTTCTTAAACTAAGAATTGGCTATCTTTGATGATCTTTTGCAATATAATTACCAACTGGACCTTTATTTGTGAATGTCTTAGTAGCTGTTTGGAGAGATGAATTTAACTTCTGATTTCCTTGCATGTATGTTCTTGTTTGTCTTAGAGTAAATTCAAGAAAGAGATTGTGAGAGCCTGTTTTATAGGTAGAGGAGAAACCCACCGTGTTTTCCTGTTTCCTCTTTGCCTCTTCGTCCTGTGTCAGGGCTCTTTGTGCTAAAGCCTTTTCACTGGCTTCTACTACAGTCAGAGAGAAGAGAGAACCAACTGGGGGTCTCTGGGCTACCTGATCTGGCAGCAGTGGGAGCCGGCAACGTCCGGAATAGGTCCCCCGCCCCCACCTTTCCTCCTTATTCAGAGTCATTCATATCTAGAACTGTGTCAGGGTGGGAACTGGGGATTGGTGGAGGAATCATGTGCAGTCCATGCAGCTTGGAGGTGGGTGTCTGCAGCCCACATGCTGTACTGTACTTTATTTTCTTGGCTCCAGTGCACAGATTCCACAGAGAGAAAACAACCACCCAGGCTCCGTTTTCACACTCACATGAGGACTTCTGAATCCCTGTTTCTTGTAGTCATGTTGCCCTTCATTTCAGTCTACAAAGACACGTCTTGCCTGTCTTTTCCTTCTGAAATAAGCAGCCCTTGTTGAAGGAGCCTGGCTCTAGATAGAGCTGTGTGCCGTAGGGAGAGGACGGGCTGAGGTCAGAGACCTCAGGACTGCACATTTGGTGCCACTGCTGCCCTAGTTCACAGGTCTCTGTCTTCTCTTTTTTGGATTATTGTCAGGGCCTGCCATCTGTTCTCCCTGCCTCTGATCCAGCTTCCACCAGTACATCCAAAATTTCATTCAAAGACACCCATCTGTTGATGTCATTCCCTCGTTTAAAACCTTTCAGGGGTGCTACTCTTAGGATAAAGTGCAAACTCATTTGCATGGTTTGCTGGGCTCTGTAAGTCCTGGCCCCTCTCTGCCTCTCCAGCCTCCTTCCTCTCACTGTCACTCCACGTACCAGCCGTGCTGCCCTCTCACTGTTCCCCACATTTATTCTTTTGGCACTTTTCTATCTTTGCACTGATGATTCCTGCATCCAGCTCGTCCTTCCTCACCTCTGCTGCATGTGGAATACCCAGCTCAAATGTGACCTCCTATTAGGATGCCTTCCTGGATTCCCCAGACAGGGTTTGTTGCTCTATCGGCTGCATACTTGGGATTCAGTACACCATAGTGATTACAAGTGTGGGGCTCTAGAGTCAGACTCCCTGCTTTCAGTCCCAGCCTGGCCCCTTCCTAGATGTGTGACTGTAGGCAAAATGAATTACCTACACTCTTGTGCCTCAGTTTCTTCATCTGTAATATGGGGATGATACTAATAACACTCATAGGTTGTTGATTAAAATAGGTAACAGTTTACATGAACAAGACCAAAAGACAACCCTCAGAATGGGAGAAAATATTTGCAAATGAAACAACTGACAAAGGATTAATCTCCAAAATTTATAAGCAGCTCAGGCAGCTCAATAACAAAAAAACAAACAACCCAATCCAAAAATGGGCAGAAGACCTAAATAGACATTTCTCCACAGAAGATATACAGACTGCCAACAAACACATGAAAGGATGCTCAACATCTTTACTCATTAGAGAAATGCAAATCAAAACTACAATGAGATATCATCTCACACCAGTCAGAATGGCCATCATCAAAAAATCTAGAAACAATAAATGCTGGAGAGGGTGTGGAGAAAAGGGAACACTCTTGCACTGCTGGTGGGAATGTGAATTGGTACAGCCACTATGGAGAACGGTATGGAGGTTCCTTAAAAAACTACAAATAGAACTACCATATGACCCAGCAATCCCACTACTGGGCATATACCCTGAGAAAACCATAATTCAAAAAGAGACATGTACCAAAATGTTCATAGCAGCCCTATTTACAATAGCCCGGAGATGGAAACAACCTAAGTGTCCATCATCGGATGAATGGGTAAAGAAGATGTGGCACATATATACAATGGAATATTACTCAGCCATAAAAAGAAATGAAATTGAGCTATTTGTAATGAGGTGGATGGACCTAGAGTCTGTCATACAGAGTGAAGTAAGTCAGAAAGAGAAAGACAAATACTGTATGCTGACACATATATATGGAATTTAAGAAAAAACAATGTCATGAAGAACATAGGGGTAAGACAGGAATAAAGACACAGACCTACTAGAGAATGGAGTTGAGGATATGGGGAGGGGGAAGGGTAAGCTGTGACAAAGTGAAAGAGCGGCATGGACATATATACACTACCAAACGTAAGGTAGATAGCTAGTGGGAAGCAGCCACATAGCACAGGGAGATCAGCTCGGTGCTTTGTGACCGCCTGGAGGGGTGGGATAGGGATGGTGGGAGGGAGACGCAAAAGGGAGGGGATATGGGAACATATGTATATGTATAACTGATTTAATTTGTTATAAAGCAAAAAAATAAAATAAAATAGGCAACAGTTTAAAGTGCTTAGCACAGTGCTTGGCCATAGTTAGCACTCAATAATTGTTTTTTTAAGAAATTGTTGTTCTACTGGTACTTTGCATATACCTCTATTAAGCTCTTATCATCTCATATATTTTTATATATCTGCCCTACTAGAACAGGTGCTCCTTCTTGAGGACAGGTGCATATCTCATTCACTTTCCCTGGCGCCTGTGAACAAGTTTGCAGTAACTTGGTTGAATGCTTTATCACGTGTAGATTTGCTTTCACAGTGGAAATGGATAACAGATAGAGTGGGGAATGCTTGAAATTGGGTTTGTGGATGATCACAGACCCAGAGTTGTTGTGACCTTGATGTCAGCTGGTCTATCTTCCTCTGTGCCTGAGCCCTTCTGCTGCCTCCGGGAGCACAGACAGTGCTTTTATGTTGCCAAGACAGGGCAGGAGGCCATGTGAAAGTTAAGCACACCCTAGGCACCAAGTTCATGTCCATTTTGTTTTTGTTTTGAACTGTAGGTGACATGTCTGAGAGTAAAGCCAAGAAGATAGAAATCAAGGATGTGGATGGGCAGACCCTGAGTAAGCTGATTGACTACATCTATACAGCCGAGATTGAGGTGACTGAAGAGAACGTCCAGGTAAAATCAGCTCCAACTAATAGCTCAGTGTATTGTATATTCAGGGCCCACTGTTTTTTTTTTTTTTTTGTGGTACGCGGGCCTCTCACTGTTGTGGCCTCTCCCATTGCGGAGCACAGGCTCTGGACGCGCAGGCTCAGCGGCCATGGCTCACGGGCCCAGCCGCTCCACGGCATGTGGGATCTTCCTGGACCAGGGCACGAACCCGTGTCCCCTGCATCAGCAGGCGGACCCTCAACCCCTGCGCCACCAGGGAAGCCCCTGGGCCCACTGTTTTACATCATCACTTCATTTAACCCTCACAACAACTCAGTTGGTAACTGGAGAGGAAACTGAAGCTCCAGAGAGAGTAGGTGACTTGCCCTGGGTTACATGGCCAGGGTGAACGACCGTCAAACTCCTGCCTGCCTGACCACGGGACCCACTTTCTTAACCACTAGGCCAAAATCCCTCTGAATGAGCTTGGGCTCCAGAGCAGAAAGTCTTTAACTCATGCTGGTTTAAAGTGTTGGTGAAGGAAGAATTAGAAGCCTGGGTGACCTCTCTTCTCCTCAGTCATTATCTCATCTCAGGGATTTTGAGTATTGGCTTGTGAGGCTGTTAAAAGTTTTTCTTGTCTCACTGTTCATCAGCGAAATGCCTCTGAGCCTGTGGAGGTGCCAAGCACCAGGCTTGAGTGTCAGTAGGGGCATGTTGCGTTGAGACGAGTTGTCTGTGCCTTTTCCTCCTTTCGCCGCCCTGCCCTCATCCCAAGCCACCTGGAGGCTTGAAAGAGGAGCCAGCGAAGACACTGCTTCACCCAAAGGTGTGGATCTTTACTGTGGGGACGTGAGACATCAGCGTCATGCTTCAGAAGGGAAGATGGTTGAGGGTGTGGCCCATGGTGGAACCCTATGAATCACCAGGCCAAACACAGACGCGGGATACACTATTTCTTGTCATTAAGGATTTTACTATTTAATTTAAGTAATGGAAATTGTATGGGATATGGAGGTTTTTTCTTCCTTTTTTTTTTAAAGCAAAATTTCACCTTATTTAGGTGAATAGGCCAATATCTCTCTGGTGACCAAAATACCTATTTCCCTTATCCAGACCACCATCCCCTTTTCTAGGAATGAGGTATTTGGGAGGCCGAATTGATAATCGTGTATTGATTCCATTTGGCCCAGATGTTTGAGTGCCTCTTACATAACAGACCCTTTATTGGGCACTGTGTTTGTACCAGTGAGCAGAAGTCATTCCATTGTCTGCTTTCATGGAATTTGTGGTCTAGGGGTGAAGATGGACACTCATCAAATAAGCACACAAGTAATGTTTATGCACAAATTGTGATAAGTCCTTTGAAGGAAAGGAACAATTTGGATGAAGGAGGGAATCTAGGAAGGGCTCTTTCAGGAGATAAGATTTGAGCCGAGGACTGCAGGATGAGTGGAAGTTAGCTTGGTGTGGTGAAGGGTACTCTGCTGGGGGTGTCAGGGCCCAGGCAGACTGAGGGTCTGAGGCACCCTGCATTTGGGCCTGCAGAGCCTGCCCCAAGGTACAGACTGCTTTTGTCTCTGGCCCCTAGACAGACTTTTGGGTGGCATAGTTTCTACAGTGATCTGGTATAATTCTCCCCTGCCCTTTTAAAATTGAGGTTTATTTTATACACAGTAAAATGCATAGCCATTCCATTATTTCTGGTCTTTCCCATCCAGAGTGGAGTGGTCGAGGTCATGGTTACATACTAGGTCTAGCAGCAGAATTTAAACAGCTGAATGACTTTTGGGCAGTAACAGTAAGTGCAAAGTAATTTAGTATAAAATATGTATAGGGCATGTATGGAAAAAAATTTTTTAATGGGTGATAGTGATTTCAAATCACCATGACATTTAAATTCATTTAGGTACTTTTGAGACTGATATAAATATTGAGATGCACAAAATGCCAGAAATTACATCCTTTCAACTCTAATGAATAATGCTAGATGTCAACCTAAAAATATGCAGGGGTAAATAATTTTTAAAAATCTTGCATTAGGGTATATCAGTAACTCATTAATCATACAGTGTGGTAGGCAGAATAGTAGCCCCCAAAGATGTTCGTGTCCTAACCCCTGGAATTTTGTGGATATGTTAGGTTGAATGTCAGAGGAATTAATATTGCAGATGGAATTAATGTTGCTAATCAGCTGAACATGTGATGGGAGATTAGCTTGGATTATCCAGGTGGGCTCAGTGTAATAGCTAGGGGTATTTAAATTGAAGAGGGAGGTGGAATGAGAGAACTAGAGCGATGTGACCTGGCAAGGATTCAGTTTGATGTTTCTGGCCTTGAAGATAAGGAATGTGGGTGCCTCTAGAAGCCTGAAGGGCAAAGAAACGTATTCTCCCTCAGAACCTCCAGAAGGAACTCACCTCTGCTGACACCTTGATTTTAGCCTGGTGAAACCCATTTAGGACTTCCGACTTCCAGATGTAAGAAAATAAATTTGTTTGTTGTTTTAGGTCACTAAAACAAAACAAAAACAAACAAACTTAAAGCACTGTTTAGGGGAGATTGTAGAATTGTATAATTGGACCCAGCTTTTTTCTCCCTTTTCTACATGTGTTTATTTAATAACCTTTCTTTCCCTGTAAAGTACAAAGTGTTTACAAGCTTAGATAGTTAGAAGATGTTCCATTCTGGATCCTTTTTGCCTGGCTGGGTATTTATCTTTGCAACTTTGGTCTAACCCAGTGGTGGTCTCTACAGCACCAGTTACCTTAAGGCAGGTAGCAACAGATAGCGTAATCGGAGGACTCTGGAGAAAATGGCGTCACCATTACTTTTAAAAACTACTTTGTAGGGGTCGGGGGGAGGGAGCCAGCATGAAGACGTGCAGCTTCAGAGGGCATGCAGAACTAAAGATGAGGCAGGAATCAAGTCTGAATGGAGCCCTGGGTCCAGGCCTCAGTTGTTGTTTTTTTGCGGTACGCGGGCCTCTCACTGCTGCGGCCTCTCCCGTCGCGGAGCACAGGCTCCGGAAGCGCCGGCTCAGCAGCCATGGCTCACGGGCCAAGCCGCTCCGCGGCACGCGGGACTCCCCCGGACCGGGGCACGAACCCGCGTCCCCTGCATCGGCAGGCGGACTCCCAACCACTGAGCCACCAGGGAAGCCCCAGGCCTCAGTTTTGACGTTCATTTACACAGTACTCTTAGTCTTGCCTTTTCCCACTGCAGGGGGTCAGTCTTCTGACTGTAAAGTGAGGGCATGGGACTCAGTGACCTCTGATCAGAGAAGACTCTTACTCTGCCAGCCTCTGGTTTGTTCTGCTTCCTTCCTACTAGAGCTTCTCTGATACCCTCCCTGACATCCTGCCTCAAGGATAAGTTTTCTCATCTGTAAAACAGGAATCATAATAGTACCCATTCTGTTGGGTGGTCATGAGTTAGACTGTCTGCCTTCAAACCTTGACTCCACCATTTTCTAGCTGTGTGACCCCAAGAAGGTCCTTAACCTCTCTGTGCCTCAGTATTCTTGTCTGTATTATGGGCATAATAATCGTACTTAACCTCATAGGGTTGGCGTGAGGGTTAAGTGAATTACTATAGGTAAAGCACTTAGAGGAGTGCCACCCTGTGCCAACAGACAGTATGGGCACAGAGAGCACTGTGAACACAGAACCTTTTTCATCAAGGAGCACATAGTCTGAAGGTGGAGACAGGTGTCCAGGCAAATGCGTGCCCTCCAGTGTGGTAGGGGCCAGGGTGGAGGTACCCAGGAAGCAGGCAATGGTCATCACCCCCTTGATGAGGATGGTCAGGGCAGGCCTCACTGAGGAAGTGTTGTGTGTGCTGGGTCTTGAAAGAAGGTCTGGGAGGTCAGGCCTGCCTCCTCTTCCACCTGTCTGTGTCCCTACTGGTGTGTGAGCCCCTGGAGGGGCCTGTTGCGTTCATTTGTATGTGGGAGTAGGGAGGGGGCTGCATGTGCAGGGGCTCCCCTGAGAAGCACAATGTGGAACCTTCAGGAAACTGCATTGTTTGGAATCAGTCAGATATATGAACTATTTTCTTTTTTCTCCCTCACTTTAAACTATGGTTTGGTCAGGGGTGACCTTGGGGGAAAACAAAATAAAGAAAGTTGAGAAGAGAAAGTTTAGATCAAAATGTGGTTGCTTCTTACTGCTGTGATGTACCTGCTGAGAGTTGCTCACAAGCTGTTTATGAGGAAGTGTGTGTTGAGGATTTGGTGCACTGAGGTGGTGAGCATGGAGGCATCTGGGGAAACAAGGGGCAGAGACTTGGGCTTGGTTAAGTGACTGGAAGATGATGCCCTAAATCTCTTCCCAGCCACACATACCTTGGAGAGTCTGAGCTGCCCGCCTGTGGTGGAGGTAACAAGTCGTAACTGTTACTTATTGATACTCATTGTAAGCCAAGCATGTGTTGATTATTTCACATGCATTATTTCATTTAATTATCGTAACCACCACTGGAAGGTTCTACTATGATTCTTCTCTTACAGTCGAAGGAACTGATGCTCCAAGGGGTTAAGTGGGTAGTACCCACGGTCACACAGGTAGTAAGTGGTGGAGTTGGGGTTTGAATCCAGCTCTCTCCAGCTCACTGTGCCCTGTTGATGTGGTCAACTCGAGTTTCTTGTTAAATGAATGATCAGAATCTTGACTTCAGCTTGTAATAATTAATAATAATAAAAACCAGTTTAACTGACGAATTCCTATGCAGCAAACACTGGGTTAGCTGCTTTAAATGTATTATCTCATTTGAGCCCAACAACAAGCCTTTAAGGCAGTACTATTATTTTCATTTTACTGTTGAGGAGTCAGAGGTACAGAGAGGTTAAGTAATTTGCCTTTAGTCACATGGCTGGTAAGTGGAGAAGTCAATATTCTAAGTGACACTATACTTCAATAAAAAAATTTAAAAAGTATTCTAAGTGACACATTTAATCACAGTACTGTTTTGCTAGCCCTCCTGTTTATCTATCTGTACACCTCTCTCTCTCTCTCTCCCTCTCCCTTTCTTCTTTCCCTCAGTAGATTTTGATTTAGCACTATTTCTGTGCCAGGCCTCATGCCTGGTGCTGGCAGAGGCAGACCCCTGCTGTGTGGTGTGGGCAGAGGCCCTGGGCAGCCTTGCCACCTGGCTCTCTGGCTGGTACCCTCCCTCTGTGCATGGCCCTGCCTCTCTGAAATTCCAGGAGTAGGTGCATTCTGAGGCAGGGCATTTCCTTTTGTTTTTGTTAAAGGAAACAAACTCTGTGACGGGATATCCTCTGCTGTGTTTTCATGTTATCCGAGGGAGAGGAAAAAAAACAAAACAGTGCCTGCATGTGAAAAATGGAGGGAAGCCATTTGCAAGCTGGAGGGGAACCTGTAAACTCTGCTGAGGGTCATTCCAGGGCCTGTTTTCCCAGAATCAAAATGCTGAGACGGCGAGAGGCAAGCTGAAAGCTTTTAACCCAGGGTCGTCTTCTCTTCCTGCAGCTATTCCAGCCAAACTGCTCCTTCTCAGGTCTCAACCTCCTTCCAGGGGCCAAGCAGCACGGCCCTAGTGATTCCACCAGGACAGTCTTGTTTCCAAGCTGAGGACCTGAGCTTGGCCTCTTGTTCCTAATCTTGTTACTGCTGCCGCTTGAGGGAGTCGAGTTGCAGGCAAGATAAGAGAAGAGGAAATCCTCTTTTAGCCCTTGTTGTGGGAGAGGGAAGCAAAGACCACCTCCTGGAAGTTTTTCGCTCTCTTTTCTTTTGCAGCCTCTGGGGATTTGTGTTGACTCACCTTGTGTGCAGCCCCCAGAGCCCTACTGGATCAGGCCCCCGTTTATCCCTGAGACTCAGCATTTGAGCAGTGATACATACAGTTTAGAGGCTGGAGCCTCTAAACCCTCCTCAGCATTCTGAATCCCTTTGCTTTTCTTCATGCCTTCCTGTATGAAGCAAGTGGATTGCAGCATAAGATCAAAGAGAAGGGAGGGAAGGGCCAATTAGAGAAACCACCAGCCCCGCTCATTTTGGGAAGTCACCTTGGGAATGCTTTCAGGCAGAAGTGGACCCAAAGAGGATGGGAGGAGGGTGTGTGGAGAGGTGGAAAGCCTGATCATTTTTGTCTGCTAAGTGGGTTTTGTGAACAGTAGGGAAGTTGAAAGCTGTGTGGGTAGCTCTATCCAGGGAGGTTCTAAAAACTGAAAGTATAACCTAAGGAATGTGTTCAGAAAGTATTTATTATTTCGTTTCTTTGGATGGTTGTCATGAGCTTGAAAAATTAAGCCCCAAACTGTGCGGCTATCTTTGTGGGGAAGAAGAGGGCAGGGAGGCGGAGGAGGCGTGTGTCCCTGGCGTGATGGCATCTTGGCTTGGCGGGGATGCAATCTGGGGGCGGATTGGACTCTCAGAAATTCCTCCTCTGCAGACCTAAAAGACTGCTGTCCATTTCGGCCTCTAATCACACCTGACCTTTGGGGGCTTGCCACGCCCGAAGTAGGGTGTGTGCTGGACAGCATAGGATTACTCCTCTCCACCAGGGTTTCTTAGTGTAACTGGATACAAGTTTCTGGTCTCTGGGGTGAACAACCAGCCCAGTTTGCCCAGGAGTGAGGGCTCTCCTGGGACACAGGACTTTGAGTGCTAAAACTGGCAAAGTTTCAGCAAACCAGGATGGTTGGTCAACCTATGGCCCTAACTCTAGGCTTTATAGCTGGTGCTGGTCGGGGCAGGTGTCATGGAGGTCATTTGGGGGTTTGGAACACGACTTTCCATTCCTGGTATGTATTCAGCAAGAATGGTTAATGGTTCTCCACTTAACTCTCAGGGAGAGACTAATCTGGTCCTGGAATCTGTTTGGCTAGGCTGAGCAAGCTCACAGGTTAATTGAGTTCCCCAGTTTATGGCTGCTCCGTGGGGACGTGGCTGTCTAGTGGGGATGGAGCTCAGGTGGTCAGATTTGGAGCCTGGCTATGTTCACTTATGGTCTCAAAGTCTCCAGAACGGGTGATCTTATCTTTTTCCTTCTCTGGAATGAATCAGTGGTTCAGAAAATACCAAGGACAGGATGGTAATTTACTGCTGTATTGCTGGGGACATAGGGTAGTGGAAGAGAGAGGGCAGAGGAAGGAGAGAGGAGATGTTTTCTAGAATTTGGCTATCGTGAGGGAGAGGTTTAAGCCTGCAGGTAGGAAGAGCTTCCCTTTGAGAGCAGGCTTTTAAGCTTGGGAGCAGGACCACTGTTAGTGGAGGCTCTTGGTGGCATCTGTGTGTGGTCAGGAATGAGGAAGGGTGGCTAACTGCCCCAGTTTTTGCACTGAAAGTCCTGTGTCCTGGGAAACTCTTCGGTCTGGGGCAAACCTGGATGGCTGGTTACCCTAGTGGTGGGACAAGGCCCAAGAATGGGCAGTGGGGCAGAGATTTTGGCCTTAGCCCATGGAGGTGAGGAGAGCTAGAGATGAGGCTCAGAGCTGTTTTGGGAGACAATCAACCTCCAGAATTTAAATCACTCAAACAAACAAACAAACAAAAACTTTTGTAGTGCCCTGAGTCAAGAAATCAAATGCATTAGCAGCCCTTGTCTTCCTGGGCAAGCCCGTGTGGATGGGAATACCTGGAGTCTGGCTGGCCCAGACACTCTCCCTGAGAGTCAGGGGGGCAGCTGAGAGCAAAGGCCCAGGACACGGGGGTTGTTTTGGGGTGAAATGGATGCTGGGGGTCCCTGAGTGATGCAGTCTCAAGCCAAACTGTTCTGCTCTGATTTTTTTTTTTCTGAATTTCTTTTTGTTAAGTCACTCTCAGAACATCTACCCCTCCCACAGGGTTGGGGAGGGAGGGGTAGCAGAGATGGTGTCAAGAAGGACTCTGGCAGTGATCATGGTTTTTGATCCGAGGGCAGGCTTCGGCAGCTGTGGCAAAGTCCTAGAGAGCTTGACCAGGGTTGACAGTCTGAGCACCCATCTGGCCTGTTCAAGCTAGTCTTCCCTGGCTTTTAGGAAAAACACATGTACACACACCTGAGCAGGAACTATTTCTGTCTTCCAGGATATGGTATAAATACCCATGTGTCTCATGACCTTTTAAAAGGAAAGTTAGCTCTCCTTTTGCTGAGAATGTACTCAGAAATGTTCTTTATTATTTATCTGTTGGATGGGAGAGTAGAGTGTGTCTTTTGAGTCCCAGTGGATTTGGGGATGATGCTCTTGTTCCAGTAGATGATAAACTCTGTAAGATCAGAGGTCTGATTTCTCTTGCTTACCTACCACTGAATCACAAAGGCTGGCCCACAGGTGTTCAGTAATTAAATGGTGAATGAGCTTGTGAACAAGTCAATAAAGACCTCTGAGTGAAGACAGTAGCTAAAGGCTGTAGGGCAGTGGTTCTCAAACTTGGCTATACATTAGAAGCACCTGGGGAACTTTAGCAATATCTCACTGTCCAGGCTACACCCCATTCCTATTAAGTTGAATCTTTGGGGGTGAGACCCAGGCATCAGTATTTTTAAAATTCTCCAGGTGATTCTCCAGGTAGGAGGACCAATTTGTCTTAACTTGGGCTGCTGTAACAAAATACCACAGAGTGGATGGCTTACACAGCAGAAATTAATTTTCTCACAGTGTTAGAAGTTAGAAGTACAAGATCAAGGTTCCAGCTGATTGAGTTTCTGGTGAGGACTTTCTTACTTGATTGCAGAAGGCCACCTTCTCCTTGTGTCCTTGCATGGTAGAGAGAGAGAGAATTCTGGTATCTATTTCTCTTCTTATAAGGGCACCAGCCCTGCTGGATTAGGGCCCCACCCTTCTGACCGCGTTTAACCTATCTTCAAATACTGCCCAAATTTGGGGTTAGGGATTCAACGTATAAACTTTTGCGGGGGACACAAACACTCAGCCTATAAGGGTCTTGTTACTCAAAGTGTGGTTTATGGACAAGCAGCTGCAAGCATATCCTGGGTACTCATTCAAAATGGAGGCTCTTGGGCCCCACCCTAAAGCTACTGAGTCAGAATCTGCATGTTAATAAGATCCCAAGGCGAATTCATATACACATTAGCCACTGGGAGGCACTGCTGGGCTGTAGGGAGACAGAGAATCTGTTGGTGCTTAGGGTCCATGAAGTGGAGAGTAGTGGGGACTAAGGGTGGGTTTGCCTCAAAGTCTAGGCCGAGAAGTTTGGACTTACTTGGGCAGGTAGTGGAGAGCTGTGCAAAGACCTTGAGCTTGGGTGTGGTCTGATTAGAACACTGCTTTGGGGAGATGAGACCCTGGCGGTGGGATCCTGCAAGTCAGAATGTCACCTTCTCTTCCAGGTGCTGCTCCCAGCAGCCAGCTTGCTGCAGCTCATGGATGTTCGCCAGAACTGCTGTGACTTCCTGCAATCTCAATTGCATCCCACCAATTGCCTGGGTATCCGCGCGTTTGCAGACGTGCACACCTGTACTGACCTCCTGCAGCAGGCCAACGCTTATGCAGGTAATGGGGAGCGGGGTGGCTGTACCTCTCTGAGCTTGTGGATTTAATAACCTGGTCTGTGGTGGACTCCTCAAAGATGATGAGAAGTGCGCTCTGCTATGAACAAGTTATAATTTAGTCAGGGAGACAAGACACAGGTGGAAAGATAATTAACAATAGAACAGCTCAGCTCATTGCCAAGTGGAATGTGATTAATTGTCAGATGAATGGTACAGACAGTGATTTTCACGAGAGAAGAGGAAGGAGATCTGAGAAGACTTCGTAGGGAAGAGTAATTTGAGCTAGGTCTTGAAATAAATCTTTGTCATTTAGGAAAATTTCTATTTTGATCAATGTGTTCTATGACCACGATTTGGAAAAGTCAAATACTATTGCAAGGCTTATAATGATAAGTAAGAGTCTCCTGCTCTGCTTTTCCACATGAAGTCTTGCTCTCTAGAGCCACTCACTTGCAATTCTAAAAGAATTAAAATACATGTGCTGATTTAGCTAAAAGCTGATTTGTCTGATATTTACCTCTATTTACCTAAATAAAATGTTTGTACCACTATTTTTGGATTTACTAGTTTTAGATGTTATCTGTTGACTTCTCACAGGAGAATAATTGTGCTTTCATAGACGTCCCCCTCATATACATACACTGTTCCCCTCTCTTTATTCTTCTAACATCATTTCTACAGCTGAGATAAGTTATAATTAGTTTTTTATCAGAAAACTTTTTATTCAGTAAGGCAGTTAATAAAATGCTTTTTCTTTTACACAGTCACTGCTACAACCGCTAACTCTTGTAAGACAGATACACTGAACAGTCTTCTCAGTATATCAGATAATCTGTTGAGTCCATTTTATTTTTCTTGGCGACATTCTCCCTGCTAGAGCTTGTCATCTTGCTATTTTAATGGGGTTTTTGGAGGGAGTAGTGATGAACATGAATGTTCAGCCCACCATGTTTAGCTGGAAAGAAGTCTTCATTGGTATTTATTTCAACTTGAGGATGAAGGTCATGAGTGACCTAGGAAACAGATCTGGTCATATGAATCAATAGATTCAGTCACGGCCACCTCCTTCCCTTGCAGTAAAGCCTCTCATTCTTCCCCCTGCCCAAACAACTGCCAGCGTCGCTGCTGTCTGTTCTGTGTCTCTTGTCCAGCTAATGTCTGGAAGTTAACTGAGGACCTGCTGGCTGCCCACCAGCCAGCTCCCTGTGCTGTGTTAGCCCCTTGATCCACAAGTCAACAAGCATTTCTTCTGTTCTTCAGCATCCTTTTTTGCTCTTATCAAGCCCCAGACCCCAGGAGCCTACACAGACTCTCATTTCTTCCCGAGGTCTGTTTCTGAGGACACAAACGGGACCAGTTGTTAGGATGATGTCAGTGATGATGATTTTTGTGAAGGATATTCCCCAGTCACCCCAATTCTGAATTCCTCTGACTCTTCCTGGCCCTAATCCTTGACTCTCCTGTTTCTCTGCTGTCCCTCCTGTGTCTGCCTTTCCCAGCGTTGTACCCCACTTCCTTTCTGTTCTCAGGGAGCCGTCGCTAGTCCAGCCCTCTCTAGTCCAGCTACTTTCTTGAGGGATGTGTTCAGACTTTGCTTCAGCAGGAGCTGAGAGCGTGGCCCAGGCCCAGGTCAGCGTGTGGACATCTGCTGGTGCAGTGGCAAAGGGAGAGTGCTTAGACGCCAGAAGGTCTCTGTCTCTCTTCCTGGTCTCCCCTCCCCAGCCCTCTCCTTCTATAGAGTGCACGTGCTTACATGCACACAGCAGGTATCACATCCTTTTGTAGTTGGCTTACAAGGTCATCTGAGGTTTGGGCCGTGTACCGAACCCCACCTTTAACAAAGCCTCCCAGGTTCTTCTGACTTGGCTCTCCCCTACTTTCAAAATCTGTGTTTTCTCCCTTTGCCCTTTTCACTGTCTGATGGTGAGACTCACCTGTGGGAGAGTGGGGAGGATGCAGTTGGGAACATATTATGGTCTTGGTGCTCCTGGGTCCTGATCTGGGCATGGTGATTGGGGTCTGCAGCATTGTGGGTGTGTGTAGGCAGTGTCCTGGTGAATTACTTTTAGCTAGCGTTTACTGAGCTCTACTTCGGGTCACGTTCTAGGCTAAGCATTTTATGTGCATTTAATGCATACAACAGCTGAGGAAACTAAGGCACAGAGGGGCGAAGTAATTTGTTGAGGTCATCTGGAAGAGACAGAGACAGGATTCAAACCCAGACAGTGTTTACTCCAGAGCCATGTTTTTTTTTGTTTTTTTGTTTTTTTGTTTTTTTTTGCAGTACGCGGGCGTCTCACTGTTGTGGCCTCTCCCGTTGCGGAGCACAGGCTCCGGACGCATAGGCCCAGAAGCCATGGCTCATGGGCCCAGCTGCTCCGCAGCATGTGGGATCTTCCTGGACCAGGGCACGAACCCGCGTCCCCTGCATCAGCAGGCGGACTCTCAACCACTGCGCCACCAGGGAAGCCCCAGAGCCATGTTTTTAACTGCTGCATTCTGTGGCTTCCAGGCCCAGTTTGGACGTAGAGTGGCTCTGTGAATCAGTAACTGTGGAGTGTTGGTGGCTAGAGCTGGCATTTTCCATTGGAAGTGTGAGTCTCGAAGTCTGTGCCATGCAGTTACCAAATCCCAACAACCAAGCAGTGTAGACAGACGGCCAGCTGTCTCTGCTAGATGTGGGGTGTTTAGTCATCTTGGGGTGGAGAAGTGAGACGTGGATATCTTCTCTTCCCCCTTGGGAGGCTGCCTCCCAGGAGCACGTGGAGGCAGCCCCCTCACTGCATGTGTGAGTCCTCCTCCTTTCCCTGTCTCGGTCAGCGTGACCTAGGGCTGAGAGCCTTCTGCCTGTTGTTCAGGCCTTCTGTGGAGCCTGGGACCAGCTCCTGGATAGTTTTCTTTGCAGCCGTCAGCTGTGCGCAGCAGGGAAAATAAAAATCATATTTTTAAGGTAGTGTGGTAACGCAGAGGTTGATAAGACCATGATGAGAAGACAGAAGAAGCAGTGTGAAGGTAAGACTTCACACGGTGCAGTGCTTAGAGAAGGAAATAAAAAATGATTATCTGGGCTTCCCTGGTGGCGCAGTGGTTGAGAGTCCGCCTGCTGATTCAGGGGACACGGGTTCGTGCCCCGGTCCGGGAAGATCCCACATGCCGCGGAGCAGCTGGGCCCGTGAGCCATGGCCGCTGAGCCTGCGCATCTGGAACCTGTGCTCCACAGCGGGAGAGGCCACAGCAGTGAGAGGCCCGCGTACCGCAAAAAAAAAAAAAAAAAAAAAAAAAAAAAAAATTATCTGTGCTCACTCCCTCGCACCCACCCACTGCTGTGGGCCTGCTCTGTGTCTTTGATCTTGCACCTATTGACTTGAGATGGAACCTGGTGGCTCTGCCATTGCTACCTGCTGAGACAGAGCAACCACCTCGTCCCATTTTAACTGTGGGGGTTTGGGTACTGGCCAGAGTCACACACAAGGGGCAGTGTCAGGCCCTGCGGTCACAGGCTTCCCTGGCCCGCCGATGCCTCGAGTTAGGAGGTATTTTAGCCCACAGACTACGAGGAGACCCTCCAGATCAGAACCAGGGGTCACACCAGCCAACACTTTGGAGCTGAGTGGCCCTGGGCCTGTTTTCTTCTCTCTCTGATGGGGGTAGTTCATCCTGCCTTGTTTCCAGGATGGTTTGGGGGTTGGGGGGACAGGGAGGAGAGCCCCCTGCAGAAGTAGGTGCCACCCAGGGCCGTGCTCTGGAGCCTCCTTGCCACTCACGCCGTCTGTAGGAAGAGAGCCTCAGAGCTGGGACCTGGTGGAGAGATGGGACTCCTCGGGTCACCACCACTGCCCCTGCTGCAGACTGCGTGTACTTTGGGGGAGGAGGACCATTTCCAGAGCTTCTGATTGTGGTTCCTCTGTATGCAGATACACAGCTGGGTATGTCCTGCCTCCCCCTCTTCCCTAGTCTCTGGCCAGCTGGCCTCTGCCTTCACCTGTCCATAGCCCCAAGCTGTGCCTCAATTCTGTTCCTCTTCCTTCTCTAAGATGAGCTTTCTTTTTCTGTTTTTATTATTATTGCTATTGTTATTGCTATCTTAATACAAAACCACCTGTGATTATTACAGAAGCAGCCGACAGGCAGAAAGAGCAGGAAAAGCGCCACAATCCTACCCAGAGGGAGTCACGGGCAGCGCCCTGGTATATAGCTTTCCCAGTCTTTTTCATTCCACGTGTATGTTTTCCAGCCTAAAAAAATCTTAGCAGTATATTCTGAACAACTTTCCATATTAGCAGACATATTTCTATACCATTATTTTAAAACTTTAGAGAATGCATTCAATAAAAGCAACTTGTACCCATGATAAAAGTTTCAAACAGGACACAAAGTATAAAATGCTCAGCTGATCTTCTCCCAGCCCCTCTTAAGGGAGCAGGGGACTCTCTTGGGTATCCCTACAAAATATGTATATATTATGCTTTTTAACTTACACAAATAGAAGCCTTATGTACTCATTATACTTAAAAATTTTTTTTTTTTTACTTAATACAATATCTTGGAGTTCTTCGCAGACCCTTGTGTATGGCTACATCTTACTGTTTTTGTCTACTGCATCATAGGGATGAATTGTAATGAACTACAATTTATTTAACTAGTCCTCTCTTGATGAACATTAATGTTACCAGCTTTTTTCTTTTACATAAAATACTTTAGCAAGAATTATTTTATGTAATATTTTGGAGTAAACTTGCTGCTTTGTAAGTAATAGTGAGCTTGTACCTGTAGAGTACCATCTTAGCAGCATAAAGTACCTGAAAGAGAGTGAGCATTAAAAAAAGATACTGCCAAATTGCTCTCTAAAAGAGGAACTACTTTTAAGGTCGATGATGGCCTTCTGATAAGTCTTCATACCCCTGGCGAAGGTGGACACAGCATGGCTCTGCCAGGCTGGAGCACGACCTCTTTCCACCCTATTTGATTTCCTGTTTGGAATGGGCCTTTTTCTTCCTGCTGTGGCAGTCCCTTCTGCTTCCTCTGGGTCCAGTTTGCCCTTCAGGGTTATGCCCCCAGATTTTTGCTGTGATATATATTATTCTGGGCTGGGGGAGGGTGAGCCCCATAGTTAGAAGCTGACTGCTTAGACCCTTGCCCCCAGCTGATGGTATCATAGTTCTCCTGGGTAACTGGGAAAAGGACCCTAGTGTTTTGCACAGCCTGTTTCTTTTTCTTTTTTAAAAAAATTTTTATGGGAGTATAGTTGCTTTACAATGTTGTGTTTCTACTGTATAGCAAAGTGAATCAGCTATATGTATACTCATATCCCCTCTTTTTTGGATTTCCTTCCTACTTAGGTCACCACAGAGCATTGAGTAGAGGTCCCTGTGCTATACAGCAGGTTCTCATTAGTTATCTATTTTATACATAGTATCAATAGTGTATATATGTCAATCCCAATCTCCCAATTCATCCCACCCCCTCCCCCTTGGTATCCATACGTTTGTTCTCTACGTCTGTGTCTCTATTTCTGATTTGTAAATAAGATTGTCTATACCAATTTTTTCAGATTCCAAGTATGCATTAATATACAATATTTGTTTTTCTCTTTCTGACTGACTTCATTCTGTATGACAGTCTCTAGGTCCATCCACATCTCTACAAATGACCCAATTTCGTTCCTTTTTTATGGTTGCGTGATATTGCATTGTATATATATGTACCACATCTTCTTTATCCATTTCTCTGTCAATGGACATTTAGGTTGTTTCCATGTCCTGGCTATTATAAATAGTACTGCAATGAACACTGGGGTGCATGTGTCTTTTTGAATTATGGTTTTCTCTGGGTATATGCCCAGTTGTGGGATTGCTGGGTCGTATGGTAATTCTATTTTTAGCTTTTTAAGGAAGCTCCATACTGTTTGCCACAATGGCTGTATCAGTTTACATTCCCACCAACAGTGAAAGAAGGTTCCTTTTTCTCCACACCCTCTCCAGCATTTATTGTTTGTAGATTTTGTGATGATGGCCATTCTGACCAGTGTGAGGTGATATCTCATTGTAGTTTTGATTTGCATTTCTCTAATAATTAGTGATGTTGAGCATCTTTTCATGTGCCTCTTGGCCATCTGTATGTCTTCTTTGGAAAAATGTCTGTTTGGATCGTATGCCCATGTTTTGATTGGGTTGCTTGTTTTTTTGATATTGAACTGCATGAGCTGTTTGTATATTTTTGGAGATTAATCCTTTGTCACTTGCTTCATTTGCAAATATTTTCTCCCATTCTGAAGGTTGTCTTTTCATCTTGTTTATGGTTTCCTTTGCTGTGCAAAAGCTTTTAAGTTTAATTAAAGCTCCCATTTGTTTATTTTTGTTTTTATTCTCATTCCTCTAGGAGGTGGGTCAAAAAAGATTTTGCTGCAATTTATGTCAAAGAGTGTTCTGCCTGTGTTTTCCTCTAAGAGTTTTATAGTGTCTGGCCTTCCATTTAGGTCTTTAATCCATTTTGAGTTTATTTTTGTGTGTGGTGTTAGGGAGTGTTCTAATTTCATTCTTTTACATGTAGCTGTTCAGTTTTCCCAGCGCCACTTATTGAAGAGGCTGTCTTTGCTGCATTGTATATTCTGGCCTCCTTTGTCATAAATTAGGTGACCATATGTGTGTGGGTTTATCTCTGGACTTTTATCCTGTTCCATTGATCTATATTTTTGTTTTTGTGCCAGTACCATATTGTCTTGATTACTGTAGCTTTGTAGAATAGTCTGAAGTCAGGGAGCCTGATTCTTCCAGCTCTGTTTTCCTTTCTCAAGATTGCTTTGGCTATTCAGAGTCTTTTGTGTTTCCATACAAATTGTAAAATTTTTTGTTCTAGTTCTGTGAAAAATGCCATTGGTAATTTGATAGGGATTGCATTGAATCTGAAGATTGCTTTGGGTGGTGTAGTCATTTTCACAGTATTGATTCTTCCAATTCAAGAACATGGTATATCTCGCCGTCTGTTTGTGTCGTCTTTGATTTCTTTCAACAGTGTCTTATAGTTTTCTGTGTACAGGTCTTTTGTCTCCCTAGGTAGGTTTATTCCTAGGTATTTTAGTCTTTTTGTTGCAGTGGTAAATGGGATTGTTTCCTTAATTTGTGTTTCTGATCTTTTGTTGTTATTGTATAAGAATGCAGGAGATTTCTGTGTATTTTGTATCCTGTGACTTCTTATATCTCACTGTTATTCTTTCCAGGGACTGCTTAATATTTAACTTCAGAGGCTTGGGCCCAGGTTTATGGGGACTTTGTTGTTTGGTAATTGGATGGCCATGCACTGGACCATCAGCAGAGCTGGTTGGGAGGGATATTAATGGGACCCTGTTAATGAAATGGCAGTTAAAATTCTTTGGACATTTTGTTCACATCAGTCTGCCAAAGCTGAGCTGAAACCCTCCAGCCATGGGATGGAAAAGCCATCGAATTTCATGTGTTTGTGGAGAGAAATGGCCTTTTTTTTCGATTGATAGAGTCATTTGAGACCATGGAATGAAGTAATTAAACTAAGGGCAGCAAAAAACTTTGACAAAGCATTTTAAAACACATGAACCTCTGACTCACTGAGGGTCATCTTGTGAAATTGCTGCCTCCAACTTGGCATCCTAAAGTAATAATGGTGGTGATGATCATGGTGGGAGTTTCTACCGTTTCTGAACACTTGCAAGGTGCCAGGCATGGTGCTACACACTTCATAACTATAAGTGGCCACATAACTATCAGAAGTAGTTATTACTTTCCCAACTTATAGATGAAGAAATGGAAACCCCAGAGAAGTTTAGTAACTTGCTCCAGATCACATAGTTTGTGAGTGGCAATGCCAAGATTCATGATGAGGCTGTCTGTCTCCAGGGCCTGTGCTCTGAGCCCACTGTTTATTTTCACATCTTCCCAGGCCAGTTCAGCCTCTCTGTCCATGGTGGTTGCCTCACTCCTACCTCTGCTTCTACCTTGAAGGTGGCAAGTGAAGCATTAGTGCAGACACAGGTATTTTTTGTTGTTAGTTGTTCTCCTTGTTGGAATTTTAGGAAACTTCCCTGTTCCTTCCATACTCTGGAGAACAGGAAACTTTTTTGTGTTGAATCAGTAGCACTGATAACTGGGTAGTTTTGATATAGCCCTTTGCTCTGTGTGTGTGTGATAGAGAGAAAGGGGAGGTACAACATATATACTTCTGGAATTAGGTGGACATGGAAAGAGAGATTGTATCCCACCATCCCAGGGAGAGTGGAGTCAGTGAAATTTAGAGTCTGAGGGCTGGTGGTCATGACCCCTTGTGGGAAGAGGTCAAGGTAGATCTGTGTTACTTCTCTGTGGGAGCTGAGCCTTCTCCCTGGAGCAAGGAAACTGTGGGCCCTGAAAGCCAAATATTGATTCAAGAAAGCTTACCTCTGCCCTCCCAAAATAGGATAATGGAGAGAGAAATTTAAATCAGCTGTTTTCTCTTTTTTACCCTGCTAAAGTGTTTTGATTCTGTTTGTGTGTCCACCTGTGTCAGCTATTCTTTCCTGGGGGCATGATCAGTGGTTCCATTCAGAGGCACTCATACCTTTTTTTCTGGGGCCACTGGCCCTGGAATAACTGGATTCATTTCGTCTCTGCAGGTCAAAGAAGTCATAGATGGGTTATTGTCTGGGCTTGTAGTTTTGTTTTTTTTTTTTTTTGCGGTACGCGGGCCTCTCACTGTTGTGGCCTCTCCCGTTGCGGAGCACAGGCTCCGGACGCGCAGGCTCAGCGGCCATGGCTCACGGGCCCAGCCGCTCCGCGGCATGTGGGATCTTCCTGGACCGGGGCACGAACCCACGTCCCCTGCATCGGCAGGCGGACTCTCAACCACTGCGCCACCAGGGAAGCCCTGGGCTTGTAGTTTAAATGAACCTGATCAAAGGCTTAGGTTTATTTCATCCCATCAAGAGGGAGGAATGGACTTGGGACTTGCTTGAGAGGTTGCCTGAGCCCTAAGCAGTCCTGAAGAATGGACAAGGAAGCACAGTAACTGCAGAGCTCAATATCTGCAGACATTGTCCTGGACACTGAGGATTCACATTCACATAGACAGACTCAAATAAGACAGACCCTACCCTGAGAGGAAGATCTCAGGTGGTAAGACAGGTTGACTAGCAGTATGAAAATTTTAATTTCCTATTTGGGTGGCTTTGGGAACACAGAAGAATATCACAGCATCTAGCCTGGAAGACAGGTGGATTAGAGAAAGATTTCAATCCAAGGGTTGGGTCTGAGATTTGAATCCGGGTCTGAGATTTGAATCCATGTCTGATGCCAAAATGTTTAGAACACTACTACTCTAAGATTTTTTTTTAAAGAAATATCTTTAGATTCCTGTTTCTTTCTTTCTCTGCAGTATCCCTAAGAGGGATTCTTAGGGTACTCTGATGTCTATATTGAATTTTACCAAAATGGCTTGCTCAGGACAAGTTTTTATTATCTTGAGGACTATAATACTTAACAGAATGTTTGTTATTATATTCAGACAGCTTTAATTTCAAAACCTGGCTCTACCACTTTACTGCCGCATGATACTAAGCTCATAACTTAGGCTTTCCAAGCCTCCATTTCTCCATCTGTAAAGTGGAGATATTGATATTCACTTCAGCTGGGCTTTTGGAAGATATAAGTGACATGATATATGTAAAATACTTAGTACAGTGTTAGCTGTTTTTAGGAAAAGCCATTAACTTTCTCCAGGCCTACTTCCTTGAAAAGACCCAATTATGCCCCCTTTCCTAGGAATGTGCCACCCAATTTCCTCATCCTTTCACCATTGGGAAGATATGTGTGTGTTGCTTGCCAGGGAAAGGATTTGCAGTTGTCTGGTGCCCCTCCCCTTCTCCAAAATTTCTCATCCAAATGGACAGGAACAGATCCATTAATGTTTCATTAATCAAAACTTGGATTTTTTTTTTTTTTTTTGGAGAAGGAAGGCTTTATTATTATTTGCAGCAAGTAGGGAGAACCCTGGAAATCTTTCCCAAAGCAGTGTTTCCAAAACTTGGATTTTTAAAATATTTATAATAATACTTTTTATTTGAGTACAGAGGGGAAGTAAAGAACCATCTTTTAATCCTGAAATTCTAGACTTACATATTTGTGATCAAACAGTATCTATAAATTTGTATTCTGCATTTTCTCTTAATGTTATGATTTTTTGTTATTATAATCTCTTAAATCATGTTTTCCCTCTTTATATTCCATAAGCAAAAAATTAGTCAAATGAAGAGAAAAATTAAATACCCAATAACTTAAACAACGCACTATTTCCATTCCAAAACTTGGATCCTAAACAGTGTTTGCTACTTATAGTGAAGCCTGGTTAATTGGGACTCTCAGTCAGAATGGTTAATTAATTGACTTTTTCTTTTTTTCCTGTTTACACTCCTCCCTAAAGGAAAAGAAAGCAAAAAGACAAGAAAAGTTAGAGTTTATTTTGGAGAGTCCCCCTTCAAGCGGCTAGCCCATGGTTGAAAGATACTATGCCCTGCATATTTCACCCATCCCCCAAGATTGAGCCTTGCCTGCCTCTCCTGCATCTCTGGGAGCCTGGCACAGGATGCTCTATACGTATGTGTTAGATGAATGAAGACACAGCCTAGCCTCTAGCTAGACTGAGCTATTGCTGTTCTCTAGTCATGCTCTGAATTTGCCTGCTTTTATTTAACTTGGAGTGCCTCTCCCAGTCATGGCCCTGTGGACTTTGGGTTGAAGTTGCTGGTGCCTCGTTTTACCCTTTTGTAAGCCAGTGGCCTCCTTGTAGGCATCGGCTCTGCTTTCTTCATTTTTGAAGAAACACTGTATTTGGCACATCATGTATGAACAGTTATTGAGCACTTACAATGGTCTCAGGAAATGTGAGTTACGTATATTTGCTTATCTAATGCCCATAACACCTCTATGAAATAGGTGCTATTATTCGCTCTATTTAATAGATGAGAATACTGAAGCCTTCAGTGTTCTCATCTGAAGAAACTGAGTAACTTATATCACTAGAAAGTTTGTGGAACTCAATGGAATAAAGTGGGTCTCTTCAGACCTTTGAGGTCCACAGCCTTGCCTGCAGGACCTGCAGTCTCAAAGGATGACTCTGATGCTGTGGAAACGCTTCTCTGTTGGAGAGCAGTGCTGCCCACAGAACTGGACTTCATGACTCAGGAACAAGGGTGCATAATATTCCTCCTTCATTTCTAAAGAGTTTCTTAGAGATCTCAAAATGGGCTAATACATATTCTCATTTTTGAACTTCAAAACAACCTGGAGACTGAGGTCAGGCATTACCATCCCATTTTATGATTCATGAAGCCAAAGCCTAGAAAGAAGTGACAGTAAGAGGTGGAGCTGGGACTTGAACCCAGGTCTTCTGATTGTTAGTCACTACATTCTCCCTTAATACATTCACAGCAAAGCAAAACAAATTTTAAAAAATCTCCAAACAAACAAACAAACAAGTGTTAAAGGTAGAAGCTGATTCTCAGGGCGGTATCTTCTGGTAGCATAGTGGGTTCTTTCCAGGAAGAGGGTGGGAAGAATGCTGACTTGAGTACAAAGTCTTCTGGGGAACTCCTGTCTCCCAGGAAATTGAGTTAGCCAGAGCATCCTGTTCCTGTTTTTTCTATCCTGTTGTGTCTTGAGTGTTGCTAACAGAAAGGGGGCTCTGGTCCCCAGACTCTGGGCCCTGTGTCCTCAGACCAAAGAGGAAAGGGAAGGAGTTTTTGTCTGGGCCCCTTCTTTGTGTCCTCCTGCTCATGCCTCGCAAACCTCCTGGATCTCGGGGTGCCAGCCCTGGGTGAGAAGCTCCTGCCCAATACCTCCCTTGTTGCCTCCTCCCCACCAGATGCTCCTTCCTGGGAGGATTTCTGAAGGTTTTCAGTGGGAGGTTCCTGATGGGCAAATAAGCAGCTGACTTCAGAGAGAAGGGACCCAGATTCACATCCTGCAATGCCCCAGAGTGTGAGAGATGGGGAGGTGTGGGGGGGCTGACTACTTCCTGCCTTGGTTTATGTTTGAGGACTTCTGGTTTGTTCACCAAGTCACCTAGGATACACATCACTGCACTTCTATTTTCCTCCTTTTCAAAACCCAAGCTCTTCTACTTTTGGCTTTCTGAGCTCTGAGGAAGAATTCCTTACAGCTCAGAATTTTACTTTCTCACCTCCTCCTGTTCTTTTCACTCCTCCAAATGCTAGGTTTTTCAGTCAACCAAAGATAAAGGTGGGAAGACCAGGTATGGCTCTGGGCCACCGGGATGTAGGCACTGGTTTGCCTGACTCACTTGCTGAGCTCAGCCAAGGCTGGTCCACAGAGCCTCCCTGTCCTATACTTTGTCAGTTTTCTCTCTGCTGTTTCTTGGGTGTTGCCAACACATTGGGAGACTCTGGTCCTAAGACTTCTTGGGCTAGAAAGAGTGTATAGGGAGAATCCTGTTACTTTCCAAGCCTCCGGGCCAAGAATGAATTCCCATTGTCCAAAGAAAATTGTTTACTTGCTTTTATTTAAAAATCTTTAGGAACGGACACTTTAAAAATGACTATCTAGTCTTAAATATTCCCATAGTTAGGGAGGTGTTTTGAATGTCATACTTAAAATCTATGCTTTAACTAAAGGCTTTTTTCTGTTGACATATAGAGAAGTAAGACCAGCTTCTTACGTTTTGACAGCTGCTTCCATTTGTAAAAGATCTGACTTTTAAATTTGTCTTGTGTTGTACAAGCATCCCTGAGCCTCAGGATGGGTGAGCTTTAACTGTGGTTTCAGTTATATCATTAGGCTGGTGGGGAGCAAGTGGGGAGCCCTTTTTGTCCAGTGAAAGATGGAAAAGATTATTTATAACTCAGTCATTGAGAGTAAAGTATTAACATTTAGGGAATATGGATGAAGGCATACGGGAATTCTTTGGATCTGAAATTCTTACAACATAAAAAGTTAAAGATGAGTTTTGCAAGAAATTATTTAAACCTTAAGTTCTTCATTTGTTTGGTTTTTAAGAAGTTGATGAGTGTGATTAGCATGCTCTGATTTTCCTTTTCATTGTGCAGCTGCGGCAGAGTTGATGTTTCAGCAGCCTCCCAGGCTGGAGGGACTCAGAATCTCACTCCAGGGGCCAGCCAGGCCAAGTGGGGGGTGGGGAGCTTCTGGAATTATCCAAGAAGCTCTCAGGGCAGAGCGGGGCCACCACAGAAGGAAGGGGAGAGGCCTGGAGGGCAAGGAGCACAGATGCTCCTGGGGCGATGGTGCAGGGTTATAAGAACCGAGGAAGGAGCAAAGTCTGGGGCAAATGACAAAGGACGCTGTGACCTCCAGAGCCTGCTACACCAGGAATTGTCAGCCCTTGGGCTGGTTCACCTTGAAGGAGCTTGCAAAACACGTTCTCAATTCCTCTCTCATCAGAGCACGGGAGGGAGTGAGACGTGGTTTTTACCTCCATTGTACAGATGGGGATAATGAGACCCAGGGAGGTGATGCCATTGGCTCAAAGACACAACTCATAAATGACAAAGCCGGGACGTGAATCTAGGTCCTTCTTTCTGAAGTGCATGCTCTTTCACTGGCAGATGCCTCTGTAATAGCAGGATGGTGGCCTGGGCAAATGTCAGGGTAGGAATTGTCCTTGGCATTTCCCTTGTGTGGTCCTTGGGCCTGTGAGTTTTATCTTGTTCTAGTTGTCCCCGAACTCCCCTCCACCTTAGAGCCTCTATAGGCTCAGCCGCTGTGGACTGTTCCCAGTGGTGGTGGTGCCAGCTGTGTTGGCGCCACACCTGGACAAAAGCTTAGTTGAGCCTTCTTGTGAACCAGATTCTCACTATAGCAGGCTTGACTTGGGCAAGATGGGATGAACCCTTCTGCCAGCCTTCTAATGTTGACTTCCTACCAGAACCCCCAGAGACTCTGAGCCACACAGCAGTTCTGACCCACTTTTGTTTGGCTGAGCTGCAGGGGGCACCGTCTGCAACTCTGCCAGCCTGTGCCTTGAGGGGAAATGAGCTCAATTAAGTAGGCAGGCCCCTGTGAGGCTTCTCTGCAACACCATTATTAATCTCATGGAGCATGGAAAAAATATAACCTCGCATCTCTCTGCCCCATTTTCCTCTGTGATGATGTTCAGGACAGAGGGTCACACAGGGGGATGCCTTTGGTGCTGCATTAAGAGGCTGGTTTCCCTCCAGCCAGGATGTCTGCCTTTCTCTTTGCCTCCTACCTCCCCCAGAGCTCCCAGGACTCTGCTCTGAATCCCACAGATTGTCATGGCCTTGGTTCATGGAAGGGCAGGAGTGTGTTATAACTTTGTTTTCTGAACTTCTGCTTTTTTTTGGAACAGAGCAGCACTTTCCAGAGGTGATGCTGGGGGAAGAATTTCTTAGCCTAAGTCTGGACCAGGTGTGCAGCTTGATATCCAGTGACAAGCTGACCGTTTCTTCAGAAGAGAAGGTATGACATGGCCCTTCTTTGAAACAGGAGCCTCTCTCGTCATGGGAAGGACTTGTGGTTCAATGAGACCTTTTCTTTTTCAAATAAAAAAAAGATCTTATTTTTTTGTCCCCCCCCCTTTTTTTTAAAAAAAAAAAAAAACAGCTTTCTGGCCCACGACCACTACATTCACTTTATGGACCCTTTAAAGAAGGAGTGATGGTGATGATGATGATGGCGACAAAGCTGCCTCCCTTTTTTTTTTTTTTTTTTTTGCCTCCGTTTCTTAAACGTTTATAGTTTGCCAAGCCCTGTGCTAAGTGCTGGATGTTCTTCAGTTCACTCAGCCTTCACCTCAGCCCTGTGAAGCAGGCATCGCTGTTGTCCTCACATTACAGATGAGGAAACAGACTCAGAGGATTTAATTAGCTTGTTCAAGGTCACTCAGCTGGTTTGCATGTCACCTGGTCTTAACCACAGTCCCACACAGCCTCTTTTGTGTATCACTGAGCATTTAAGCCAGAGCAGACCTTTGGGGAACATCTACTCCAATAGGGAATTGGAATTTTTACTGATGAGGAAACCAAGCCCCAGAGAGGGGATAGAAACTGCTGAAGGTCACACACAGTTTTTCGGTGGCTAAGCCAGGACTAGAACCCAGGTCTCCTGACCCCAGTCCCCTGACTCATTGACCACACACGTCTTCCTCTGTGCTAGAAGCTTAGCTTCTGCCCCTGCTTTAGCTGACCTGTGACTGCTGATCTGTCCTACTTCCCAGCCTTCCTTATCTTTGACCCTATGCTAGGAATATTCTCTACTTCCCTCTTCACCTGGTTGAATTCCCAAACATTTCAGATTTTTCTTCTACCAGGAAGAATATCTTTACTCCAGGATATTCAGTCTACTATACTGGAAGTAACATACACTTCCATGTTGGCCACTGGGGTCCAAATCTCATCTCTAGTATTTACAAATCAGTTATGTGACCTTGGGCAAGATATTTTGCTTCTCCATCTATTTCCTCATTTGTAAAGTGTGGGTAGTAATAGAACATGTTCCACAGGGTGGTTGTGGGGATTGAATGGGATAAGGTATATAAAATGCCTAGTATAGTACATGCTACCTAGTGGGTGCCTAGTCAGTGTTAGCTGAATTGATTATTGACTGTGCATCTGGAATTAATCCCTTTTTCCTCTGGGATAACACTTAACCTTGTTCTGCTTTATATTGTAGTTAGTTCGGAGCTGGTCTTACCTCCTCCACTCACTTGTGAGTTCCCTGATGGTAGGGACCACACCTTACTCACCTCTGCAGCCTCAGAGATGCTCAGTAAATGTTTCTTGGATTGTCCTAGTCCAATCTTAGCATCCAAGCTTGAGGCCCTTTCCTGAGGGAATATTCAAGGAAAAGCCCTTGAGAAGGATTTTATGTTGGAGATGAGACTGCATCCAAAGGTACATGTCCAGAGAATGGGTGTGAAATTCACAAGCCCCTGCCTGTTGTCCTGCAAAAGTTTGATCAAGAAGAAAAGCAGTTGTCAGTTGAAACTATGGGCTGTCCTGAGACTTCAGGGGGATCCCCAGAAGGTGAGTGGCACAAGCTGGACTCTCCCGTAGGCTTAGGGAGGTCTCTGCTTCCATTAGCTGATGTGAAACAGCACCTCCAGGGGAAAGAATGCTTCTGGCCAGGCCACAGGCCCCTTCCTCCCCCAGCCTCAGAAATGGAGAGGCTTTCCTCGCTTCTTGCTAAGCTTGTGTACTTTCTTCTCTGGACTGTGCTACCAAATTGGCACAATTTGATGGAATGAACCAGTCATTTGGCTCTGTGAATGTTAGGCTGTTGGCCAGTTTAGGGTCTGCTTGATCATGTCCTCAAGTGTAGTTTGAGAAAATGGAAGCAGGCACATAAGTAGCAGGATTTGAATCAACTTAGGGTGTTGGATTGAGAGGGAGACCCTTCTATCTTAAATTCATCCTGGCCCATCCTTCTCTGAGATCATAGTAAGTTTTAGGTGAGGGCTTGTCTATGCGTGCTATGCCAGGACAGGGGTGGAGGTGGGTTGTTAGTAGGGAGGGGCATTATAGTGCCCTGGAAACCACTTGGGTTTTGGACTTGGACAGAACTGGTACCACGCTCAGCTTGATGCTTACTGACTGTATGACCTTGAGAAGTCACTGGTTTCTTTGAACCATAATTTACTTACAAGTAAAACTGAAATACTAAGAGTGCCTCCCTTATAGAGTTGTCACGAGGATTAGAGATAATGGGTGAAAAGTAGTCAAATACGGTGTTTGATAGGTGCTCAATAAATGGCAGCTATCATTGTAATTATCACAGTTCTCTATTTGGGGGTACCAGTGATAATGGTAATGGTATTGATTTGCCATTGGTAATGGTGAAACAAAGCATGGTGTTAATCGCATCTTTCCAGAAACAAAGAAACATGACAATAGATGTACACTCTTAAAACTTGTCTATAGTGACTTTCATTTATTCATTTGCTTACATATGGGTTCCTCTTTCTGTAGAATCAGTTTGGAGTGTAGGTATTTTTCACATTATTGATGTTGTGTATCATATGTGGTTCTCAGAAGTTATGTGTAACTTCAGAGTTATGTAATGCTTTTCAGAAAGTATATTACTCATGATCTTGAGCCCTTTGGTATGTTTAAGGTTAGCTATGTAATTTTGAGTCTTATTAATGAATAGTGGGGTTTGGCCTGCATTTTCTCTTTGGCAAAACCCATATATTTTTTTCCCCCTTAATTGCTCACATATTGCTGGAAGTTAAATAGCTGGAAGCTTTTGACAATTAGGTGTTTGTCATTTGAACGCTAGCCCTTAAGGCTTTGAAAATTCTGTGATCTGTTCCAAGAGGTTTGGTGATTTCTACTCCCTTTAATTACATTGCGTGTGATAGGCATAATCGCTTGCATGCACAATAGCTTTTTCTTGCGATATAGTGAAATTTTTTGAAGTAGTATCAGGGATCTTCATTTAAGTTAAAATCCAACTGATTTAAGTTAAAATCCAATTTCATTTAAGTTAAAATCCAACTGATTTAATGTTAACATTTGCAGAAAATTCAATTGCGTCGGCAGTCAAATGACCTGTATTCAGCAAAATTGACACTTGAACCGCAGTATCAGTTATATTATGACTTACTTCTCTACCAGCAGCTCACAGGTTTCTTTCAACATATATTATAAAATGCAGCCAGGTTTCAGATGCATCTTAAAACTATGCATTTTAAAATAGGGGAAATGTGGTATCTTACTATTAATGATGATTTTAAGTGTCTGTGGCTGGGCCCAGGCAGCTTGCTTGTTGGAAGTTTGAAAGTATAGGTTCTGCAGCCAGAATAACTGAATTCAATCCTGGCTTCACTACTTTAACAAGCTGAGTGATCTTGGGCCAGTTATTTATCTCCTACCAGAATGTATACACCATGTATAGTCAGGAATTTTGACTATCTTATGGTGGCTTCTAGAGTGGTGTCAGGTCCATAGTAGATACCAAAAAATATTTGTTGAAGGAATAAATAAAAGAACCTAAGTCTCAGTTTTCTCATCTGTGAAGGCGGGTAATGATAGTGTAGTATCTATCTTATAGAGCTGCTCTGAGGATGAAATGAGGTGATACATGTAACCATTGACTGGGGCCTTTCTCAAGGGGAAGCTCTTCCTGGGCCCCATATGGGTCTGGGTGGTTGGCGTGACCTGCGGCTCTGTGCCAGGCAGGAGCTGAGGGTGATAGCTGTCTCTGGGTCGCCAGCACCCCCAGCACCATCTGGGCCTCTCTGAGGGCTCAGGCTCCAAGAGCACTTGCTTTTGCCCACGACTCATCCCCTTCACTACGCTCAAGCTCCTCGAGGGCTGTAAGGGTACCTTAGCCATCTCTGTGTCACGCACAGTCCTGACCCAGAGCCCTGGGAAGCACTAGGAGGTGCTCAGCAGATGTTCCCCAAGGGAGTGAAGAGGCAGACTGGGGCTGGACTCTGCCCTGCGCCAGCCGATATTATGGGGATAATTTTAATATTTTTCCAGAGAATAAGGAGAAATTTGGGAACTAGAGGTCAGAGGGAGGCATGGATCTTTGCCATTTTCTCTCCTGTTTTTCCTCCGTGTGGTTTTTGTTTTAAAATTCCTGTTATTTGAGAGAGGACAAGTGGGTGTGGTAGGAATCACAAAATCACTAGTTCTTTGGTTAGGACTTTCCTCCCCTCTCCCCTGCTTACCCCTGCCCAGTGAGAGGGAAAACACAGAGAAGCAAGCCCCTCCCAGGCACCTGATTCTTTCCTATGGGAGGTGTCGCAGGGTTAGAGCTAACCCTGTGAGCAGAAAGCTTGTTTTTTGCATACCCTTTGAGACACGAAGTTCAGCTGTCACCATGGGCAGCCTCATTGACCCAGGGGCAGGGTAAGCAACCTTCCAGGACAAACACACTGCAAGGAGAAGAGATATGACTCCTGAGTTCTACTGCCGTTTTGCCACTGAGTTGCTGGTTATTGGACTTTTCGGAATCTTTGCTTTCCTAGCTGGTAAATATCTTTCTACTTCTCAAGGATTCCATGCCTTCCTATGAAACACTATTGAGGCTTCTCAGAGTAAGAACTAACGGGGAAATGGCCACATGTTAGATACAGGTCAGGAAGAAATTGGTTGAGTTTCTTCAAAAAATTAAATTAGTGCCAAGTATGTGTTATAATGAGAAGAACAGGTTAGTTTCTCTCTGCATGATCACATTTTTATGTACTTTTATCTCCTAAAACTCTCATCAGGGAACAAATTCTGATATTTTATCTCCTGGAAGGGATTGGACCTTGTCACCTGGGATCATTAGTGTTGCAGGCTCTCCTGTCTGAATTCCTAGCCTCTCCCGCCAGCACCGGTGGTCGGTCTGGGGTGTGGGCAGGAGCTCCTCAGCCAGTAGGCTGGGCTTTAGTGCTTGCTGCTGAGGCATCATCCAGCGCTCAAAGAAGTACGTCCTGTGCTTAGGCCGAGCTGTTGGCAGCCCTGCCACACTCTGAGGTCAGCATTCGAGTTGCCAAATCCTCAGCCTGCAGACAATGATGTGGCCTGGGCCCCTGAGTCAGTGTTACTCTTCTTACTGCTCTCCTTTGGAGAGTGCAGTTCAGTAAGTGCCTGTGACGGGAGTACCACCCCACTAGGACCAAAGATCTATCTTGGCTGCTCACTGTGACTATTTCACACATCGTTGGAAAAAAAAAGCTCAGAGTAAGTGAGCTTGGAGTCAACTCAGAGACATGAGCAAATACAAAGTGCACGGTTCAACTTTTTACAAAGTGCAACACCCGCAAAGCCAGCATCCATATCAAGAAACAGACCTCCAGGCCTTCCTTCCAGTCACTGCCCCCCATCCCGAGAAGCCAAACTACTATTCTGACTTCTCAGTAGATCAGTTTTGCCAGTTTTTGAACTTTGTGTAAATGGAATCCTGGTGTGTGCATGCTTTTGTGCCTGACTTCTTTTACCCAGCATACTGTTTTGCATATCATTTCTAACGCTTACAACAGCTCTCAAGGCCATTTGGAGAGGAGACTAAGGCTTATTGACAATAGACAGCTCTGTGATTTGAAGCTGACTGTGCCTGCCACCCAGGCCCCTGGTCTTTATTAATGAACCCCCACCCTGATGGGGAGACCCTTACTCATTACTATTCAAGAGCTTGTTGGGAGTTCCCTGGTGGCCTAGTGGTTAGGACTCCAGGCTTTCACTGCCATGGCCCAGGTTGAATCCCTGGTTGGGATCCCGTGAGCTGTTGGACCTTTCCCCTTGCCAGTAAAGGGCTCCCCCCTTTACTCAGTGTGCAGGAACATCTGGCTTGGCTGCCTCAGTAACTTAGTGGGTGGGGTAGAAGGATCGGGTTCATCTGGTATTTTCTGGCCAAGGCTTGTGCTTATGTTGGAGGTGTGAGCCGAGGACGATGAAATCCAATTTCCTCCATCTCCTCTCCACATAGCAACCTCGTAGCACTCAAGAAATTGGTTCTGGAACATGAAGCAGTGAGGAAATGATGCTATTTCTTTGTCTAAAAGTGAAACCCTAAGCGTGCCATGTGGGCAGCCAAGTATTTCATCGCGGGACCCATGAAAAGTATTTTCATCTGAGTAGACATCACCCTGTCCCATGATTGAGGCCACAGGGTCTCTGCTTAGATTTTACAGACCAGGGGTTGACACAGTTTTCCTTTAAAGGGCCAGATAGTAAATATTTTAGGCTTTGTGGGCCACAGAGTCTCAATTCAGCTCTGCTGTTGAAGTGTGAAAGCAGCCATAGACAGTTTGTCATGAGTGAGTGTGGTTGTGTTCCAATGAAATTTTATTTACAAAAACAGGTGCATGTGGCCTGTTGGCTGAGGTTTGCCAGCTGGGTAGCTGCTGAGAATAACGGGTAAGAGCCTGAGCACTGGAGATGGGCTTGTGTGGGCCCAGCCCTGCTGCTTTCTGGCTCTGGGCTTGGATGAGTCAGTCAGTAAGGGGCAGGAGTGTCTACTCAGTGGCCGTCAGGAGAGTCCATGGTTACGGTGTCTCTGGGGAGTGTGGCACAGGGCCTGACACAGCATGGACATGAACTGCTGCTGCTGCTACCTGTTGCCCCTTTGCCTTGGCCAGTCCTTTGATGGCAGGGGCCGTTGGGAGAGATTTTAGGCACATAGGCTATTTGGAAGTTTATTTGCTTATTTTCCAAGCATGATGTCTAAATGAAAAAAATAGGCGGCCTTCTCGAGCTGCTGAGAAGGTCACCGTTGCTGCCGAGTGCTGTGGCTTTCACAGCTGAGTAGGTAAACAGTGCAACTGAGTGGAACCAGTTAGACAAGTCAAGCCAAAAATAAAGATAAGGTTAAATATCAACGTCATTAGACTCAGCCTGCTTTGCAGCTTTTATAACAAAGACTAAGCTGGTTGACAGGGAAGGGCGTGATCAGTAAATCCCACCTACTCAAGGCCTTGCAGCTCATTCTTCGTGAAAGCTTTCTGAACCAGTCACCAGCTCTGTGCCTGGCATTGTGCTCAGTGGCAGGAAGTGCAGAGACAGAGCTGGTACACTTCTCACCCTGCAGGAGTTACAGTCCAGTAAAGGGAAGTGGAAGGAAGTGTGGGTGACCACAGTGTAGGGCAGAACAGGACCATGGCTGCCCACCTCCTAACACAGCAAAAGCAAGGAGGCTCCAGCATCCTTTGGTCTGTGGCCTGGCTCTGCCCTCCCCACCAAGATACCAGCCTCTGCTTCCCCAATCCTGCTGTCTGTTCCAGCCTGCTTACATGCTTATTCTGAACTCATTTGTCCATTCATTCATTAAAACATATTTGAGTGTGTGTTATGTGCCAGCAAGTAAGACAAGGTCCCTGTTCTCAGGGATCTTAAGGGCTACTTGAAGAAACACACAACTGTTTACAAAATAACGTGATAAGGGTGAGACACATAGGTCTGTGACAGTTAATAATTTAAAAAAATGAACTAGACAAGGAGAATTGTCTGTGTGTGTCTATGTTTGTACACATATAGGTTATTTTATTTAGAAATGGTAGCAAACTATACATACATACTGCTCTTTCCCTTCTGTTCCATTCCACTCATCTCTCTTCCCTTCCCTTCCCTTTCCTTTCTGATGGATTCCTTCCTGATATCTTGTTCAATCTGAGTATGCTTAGCCTGACTTAAGTATATGTTTAGGAAATAGGGCCAAAGCATTATTAACATATCAATACACACAAAAATATAGTTAGGGTAAGAAAAATTGGAGTTTTTTTACCCACCCTGGGAGATACAGCTTTCAACTTTGAATTTTGAAATTGTAAATTTTGTTGTAGGATTGAGATCAAATCGAGAAATTAATTGAGAACAATCAACGTTATACCATGTGGGAGATAGCTGACATACTCAAAATATCCAAATCAAGCACTGAAAATCATTTACACCAGTTTGGTTGTGTTCTTTTCTTCTCCCTTCCACTTTTTATTTTGAAAAATTCCAAACCTATACTAAAGTTGGAAAGAATGAACATTCATATACTCTTTCCCTAGATTCACCATTTGTTAACGTTGTGCTTCACTTGTTTTCTCTTTCTCTCTCTCTCTATTTAATCTTTTATTTTGCTGAACCATTTGACAGTAAATTGCAGACATCATGACACTTTACCTCTAAGTATTTTAGCTTGCACCACCTAAGAACAAGGAAATTCCCTTTTCTAGCCATAAACCATTATCATACCAAAGAAATATCTAGTCAGCATTCAAATTTCCTAACAGTCTCAGAAGAGGTCTTTCATGGTTGTTTCTTTTTAATACGTGATTCAAACAAGGATCATGCCTCCCATTTAGTTCTCATGTCTCTAAATCCCCTTAATCTAGAACTGTCTCCCCGCCTCTTTCTTTTTTAAGTGTTTTTCATAATGCTAACAGTTTTGAAGAATCCAGGACACCTGTGTTGTAGAGTGTCCCACACATGGAATTGTCTGATTGTTTCCTCACTATAAGATTCAGGTTAAACATTTTAGAAAGAATACTACCTAGGGGATGCTGTTTCCCTCTCATTAAATCACATTCAGGAATGTATTGGGTTGGCCAAAGGGTTCTTTTGTTTTTTTCCATAAGATGGTTCTAGTAGCACTTAGTTTTTTGTTTTTCTTTTTTTTTAAGATTTATTATTTATTTATTTTAAAAATTTATTTTTGGCTGCATTGGATCTTGGTAGCGGCCCATGGCATGTTTGTTGAGGCATGCAGGATCTTTCGTTGCAGCATGAGGGCTCTTTGCTGCAGCGCGTGGGCTTCTCTCTAGTTGTGGCATGTGGATTTTTTTCTCTCTCTAGTTGTGGTGCATGGGCTCCAAGGTGCATGGGCTCTGTAGTTGTGGCGTTCGGGCTCCAGAGCATGTGGGCTTTGTAGTTTGTGGCACGCAGGCTCTCCAGTTGAGGCGCGCAAGCTCAGTAATTGTGACACGCAGGCTTAGTTGCCCTGCGGCACGTGGAATCTTAGTTCCCTGACCAGGGATGGAACCCACATTCCCTGCATTGGAAGGCGGATTCTTTACCACTGGACCACCAGGGAAGTCCCACTTAGTTGTCTTTAACTTCACTTGAAACAATTTTGTTAGATTGTATTGTGACAGCATGCATATTTGCATGCATTAAAAAAAAAGACATCAAAATTGGTGAATTTTTGTGTAGTCATTTTAATATTGAAGATGGAAGGAAAAAAGCAACATTTTCGGCATATTATGCTTTCTTATTTCAAGAAAGGTAAAAACCAACTGAAATGCAAGAAAAGGTTTGTGCAGTGTATGGAGAAGGTGTTATGACTGATCGAACATGTCAAAAGTGGCTTGTGAAGTTTTGTGCTGGAGATTTCTCGCTGGACGATGCTCCACGGTTGGGTAGACCAGTTGAAGTTGATAGCGATCAAATTGAGACATTAATTGAGAACAATCAACATTGTATTACGTGGGAGAGAGCTGACTTATTCAAATACCCAAATCAAGTGTTGAAAATCATTTGCATGAGCTTGGTTGTGTTCATAGCTTTGATGTTTGGGTTCCACATAAGTTAAGCGAAAAAAACCTTCTTGACCACATTTCTGCATGTGATTCTCCACTTCAACGTAATGAAAACTTTCTGTTTTTAAAGCAAATTGTGATGGGCGATGAAAAGTGGGTACTGTACAATAACGTGGAATGGAAGTGATCGTGGGGCAAGCGAAATGAACCACCACCAACCACACCAAAGGCCGGTCTTCATCCAAAGAAGGTGATGTTGTATATGGTGGGACTGGAAGGGAGTCCTCTATTATGAGCTCCTTCCGGAAGAACCAAACAATTAATTCCCACAAGTACTGCTCCCAATTAGACCAACTGAAAACAGCATTCAACGAAAAGCCTCCAGAATTAGTCAACAGAAAATGCATAATCTTCCATCAGGATAACGCAAGACCACATGTTTCTTTGATGACAAGGCAAAAACTGTTACAGCTTGGCTGGCAAGTTCTGATTCATCAGCCGTATTCACCAGACAGTGCACCTTCGGATTTCCATTTATTTAGGTCTTTACAAAATTCTCTTAATGGAAAAAAATTCAATTCCCTGGAAGACTGTAAAAGGCACCTGGAACAGTTCTGTGCTCAAAAAGATACAAAGTTTTGGGAAGATACAATTATGAAGTTGCCTGAAAAATGTCAGAAGGTAGTGGAACAAAATGGTGAATATGTTGTTCAATAAAGTTGTTGGTGAAAATGAAAACTGTGTCTTTTATTTTTACGTAAAAACTGAAGGCACTTTTTGGCTAACACAATAATATAAATTTGTCCTATTTATTAGTGGTGCTGACTTTGACCACTTGTTAAAGGTGATATCTGTCAGATATACCCGTTTGAAGCTCCCCCACTCTCCCCATGTAGTGAATAAGTAATCTGTCAGGTGACAATTTGAGAACCTTGAATATCTTTTTTCCCAACAACTTTTCACCCAATGATTTCAGCATCTATGGACGATCTTTGCTGAATCAGTTATTACATTGGTGGTTGCAAAACAATGTTATTCTTATTCTGTCATCCTTTTTACCTTATTAGAAAACATTCTTCTGGGAAGAGCAGCCCTTCCCACACTTTTTAAAGTGTCCTTACGGACTCATGGATTCTTTTTTTATTCTTTGGATTATGATTCATTACTATCCTTTTCTTTTAACTAAAAGTATTTTAAATTGAGGTACGATTTACACACAGTGAAATGTTTAGATATTAAGTGTAAAATTAGATTCATTTTGACAAATGCATATGCTTACATAGCTTCCGCCCTATCAAGATAAAGAACATATCCATTACCAGAAGAAGTTTCCTTTGGCCCCTTCCCAGTCAGCGCAGAACTGATTTCTTCATTATTATTTTTGATATTTAAATTGTCCCAAACGTCAGCAATGAAAAAGCACCATCTAGCTCGCTCTGTGTCTGTTCGTTGTGTCCCCCTTAATCTTTGAGCACTTTCTTGCTTTCTGGCGCAAAAAGTGTTTTGTCTTATTACTAGTTGTTATTGTTATTATTGTTTTTTAACAGCTGAAAATATCCCATGGTATTGATACTAGTTTAATAATTTCTCCACTAGTGGATTTTGGATTGTTTCCTTTTTTATCCTGTTACAAAAACGCTGCAGCAAACATCTTGGAACACGTATTCTTGCACCACTTTTGTGAATGTTTTTGTTGACTAGAGCTCTAGAAGTGATATTTCTATGTCAAAGATATGCACATTTGAATTTTTGATTGATATTGCCAAATTCTTCCTTCCCTTCTTTTTTTTTTTTTTTTTTGTGGTAAGCGGGCCTCTCACTGTTGTGGCCTCTCCCGTTGCGGAGCACAGGCTCCGGCCGCGCAGGCTCAGCGGCCATGGCTCACGGGCCCAGCCGCTCCGCAGCGTGTGGGATCTTCCTGGACCGGGGCACGAACCCGTGTCCCCTGCATCGGCAGGCAGACTCTCAAACACTGTGCCACCATTAACAGTGGTGGTCTCCCCACTGTCTTACCAACATTGAAGTTTATGTGTCTCTGTGTATATGGTGGTGCAGAATTTGAATTTGAACTTAACCTTGAGTAAGGCAAACATCCAAACCATAGATTCCCCTTTTTGGTTCCAAGCCCCATTTTGATTTGTATAGAAATGAAATCTCTCCTCAAAGGAGAGGTCTGACCCAAGGAGAAATTTTTGCCATTTTCTGTCATTCAGTGTCATATTCACCATTACAGCCAGCTTTTGCAGAGGATATCTTTATTGTTTTTATTCTGCATTAAATGAACATAGGAGATAGATGAAGACACGGGGGTGTGTGATGGGGATGATGACATTGCCCCCAGGGCTTCTGGTCCTCTTGGACAGTCTTTGTAAAATTTGGTTCAGAGTTACTGCTCTGTATTTCTACCCTGAGGTAACTATTGGAATTGATTTTTGTTTTGCGATGAACCTTGATGATTCTGTGTTTGGGGTTGCAGGTTTTTCTTAGCGTACCTGTGTGTGTGTGTGAGAGAGAGAGAGCACTCTCTGACGTCAGAGAGTAGAGACTTGGTGTTTTTGTTTTATTTTAAGTATTAAATTTAAAGGTGTTTAAATTAGCTTAAACACCTTTGTGGATGACTTGTAACTTTTCTTTCTTTTTTCAGGTTGAGGAAGTTGTTTGAAAGCTGTTTAAAGTTATTGTCTGTTTGCAAAAGTTACCTGTGTTGATTTTCCTTACAGGTATTTGAAGCTGTGATTTCATGGATCAATTACGAGAAAGAAACCCGTTTAGAGCACATGGCAAAGCTGATGGAACACGTCCGTCTCCCTCTCTTACCGAGGGATTACCTTGTCCAGGTGAGTGCTCTGTGAAGAACCAAGCGCTTCCCTGCTCACCCAGGCCTCCTAGGAGTAGCAGCGGGCAACCCCGGTTGTATGGTGTGGCGAGTTTCATGGGTTTTTTCTGTGGAGTGAGGGCATCAACCCACTGGGTTCAGTGTGAGGCATGGTAGTGTAAGGTTTAAGAGCATAGGTTTGAGAATGAGACACTTAGGTTTAGTTCCTCCTCTTCTACTTAGCTTTAAGCCTCAGTTTCTTTTTCTCTAGAAGGGAAATTATACTAGAGCCCAGCAGGGTTGTTGTGAGGACCAGAGGAGTTGTAAGGATGCGGTTCAGGTGTTAGCATGGAGCTGGGGATAGCACATGTTCAACAGAAGTTATTAGCTGCTTTTGTTGTACAGGACTGAAGCAAAAAGGGTCATTTCCATCATGTTTCTATGCTCCCTTTTTGCCTTTGTGTTGGGCAACTTGGGGCCCAATTCAGGACTGTAAAAACCAGCTCTTCACAAGTGCCTGGAATACATACTGCATCTGCTTCCTCTAAAGCATGGTGCCACATATTTTCTCATTGAATCCTTGTAACAACCCTGTGAGCAGAGGTTAAAATCCCCTTTTTACAAATGTGGGTTTTGAGGCTTATGGAGGTTGGGATTTATCTGGAGTCACCAGCTAGTAGGTGGCAGGGTTAGGATTCAAATCCAAGTCTATCTGGCTCTAGACCACCCACCTTCCCTAAGCAGGCGCCACCTTTAGTACTTTCTCTTCTGTTTGTATATTTTACATGACTTGACTTTGTAGTGTCAATGGCATTAGATGTTTTCCAGGCAGGTAGAGGATAAAACTTAAATAGATAAATAACAAGTGCCAAGGCAGTAGGCCAGCCCTCAGCCGTCCTCAAGAAGTCTCTGGGAGGAATGGCAGATGTGAAGCCAGGATAAGAGTAGGTTCAGCAGCCCAGCAGCCGAGCTCTGTCACTTCTTGACCGTAAGACACGGGGCGAATCCTCAACCTTGCTAAGCCTCTGTCTTCTCATCTGGAGAAAATAGCCCCTGCCCTTATAGGGTCATCTGGGGATAGAATGAGATAAACCATGTAAAGCCTACAACCCTGTGTTCGGTGATATCTCTATTGTCTTCACGACCACTGCTACCATTGGTAGTAGCGGGAGAGAGTATCCTTACCAGCACTTATAAAGCCCTCAGCTTGTGATGCTGTTGATCACAGGCCTTAGGAGTCAGTGGAATGTTCTCTGAATCTCTGAACCGTAGCCCTCTTCTTAGGGGCCAGGGCATATATTCTCAAGCCTTCATATGTGCCCTGCGTTTTACACTTTGGATGGCACCACTGCCACCTGGTGGCCGCACATCCTTTGTGTAGGAGAGGCCCCCTAAGCAGAGGCACCGAACCCACCTGAGCTCCCCATGTCAGAGCCAAACCTCCCACTATCCTGAGTAGTGCCTGACCACCGGTGAAGGCAGACACCTGGCCTCCAGCACAGTCTCACTTTCACAAGGAGGAAGGGCGGCTTGTGGACTTGGGTTCTGGAGAAAGCTAAAGGGGCTTTAGATACCCCTATGCACAACCTCTGTCAGGTGCCCACAATGGAAATTTAATGAAGACTTTAGGAAATAGTTCCTGGGTTATTAGGGCAAGGTCAGGTTTAGATCTGGAGAAGAAGGAGGTCAGAGACAATGTGCATGAGAACTGTTGTGTGGGACTTTTTTGTGTGTGTGTGTGGTACGTGGGCCTCTCACTGTTGTGGCCTCTCCTGTTGCGGAGTACAGGCTCTGGACGCGCAGGCTCAGCGGCCATGGCTCACGGGCCCAGCCGCTCTGCGGCATATGGGGTCTTCCCGGACCGGGGCACGAACCTGTGTCCCCTGCATCGGCAGGCGGACTCTGAACCACTGCACCACCAGGGAAGCCCTTTTTTTTTTTTTAGTTTTTTTTTTTTTTTTTTTCAGAACACCTCTGGAAGGAGATGTTTCATTAACACTCATTTTCTCCAATAAAGATGTTAAAAAAAACACAAAAAAACCCAACCCCCCCCCCAAAAAAAACCACTCATTTGACCTTGAAATGTCAAACTAGTCTAACCACTGGGGATGGCTGATGGTAGAGGAGGAGGCTGAGAGAAAGGAAAGCTCTGGGCAGACCTGTACCAACACTGACTTCTGGGGGAGTTGTTTTGTTGTTGTTGTTTTCTTTTAATAGCTAACATTTATTAGGCTTTTATTAAATATTTACAAATATTGTACCAAGTGTATAATATGCTATATCTTATTTAAAAATTTGTCCTTGTGGGCTTCCCTGGTGGTGCAGTGGTTGAGAGTCTGCCTGCCGATGCAGGGGACACGGGTTCGTGCCCCGGTCCGGGAGGATCCCACATGCCGCGGAGCGGCTGGGCCCGTGAGCCATGGCTGCTGAGCCTGAGCGTCCGGAGCCTGTGCTCCGAGGCGGGAGAGGCCACAACAGTGAGAGGCCCGCATACCGCAAAAAAAAAAAAAAAAAAAAAAAAAAAAAAAAATTTGTCCTTGTGATAAAATATGTACAATATAAACTTCATCATTGTAACCATTTTAAATGTACAGTTCAGTGGCATTAATTGCATTCACTGTGCTGTACAACCATCACCATATCCATTTCTAAAACTTTTTCATCATCCCAAATTGAAACTCTGTACCCATGAAGTACTAACTCTCTCAGGGAACTTTTCATTCAAGCCAAATGAGTTCTTTGGGAGAAGTAGCTATTCATGCATTTTTCCTTCTTCCCAAGCTTTTAAAGAGATCCTCTCCACCCTTTTTCATTTTTAACTGACCCCAAACGTTCATGATTTGTCCCTACCTGCCTCAATCCCTCAGTAGGAGAGAGAAAAACGTTCCAAGAAAACGGAGTGTCCCTGGGGATAGTCTGTGGGGAAGGAGGTGTCCAGAGATAACAGAGGCGCCCTCACTGATCCTTCTTTTCCTGCCATCTCCAACACTGCCCAGCAGGTGATGACCCTGGCCACATTCCCATTCCTAGTTACAGGTGGGAGACCCAGGAGCAGCTCAGCCAGGCCTGTGCATGACAGCTTGAGGGCTGGGATAATTGAGGTGGGGAGGCCCTTCTCATTCTCTGACTGGACCTGAGGGCCTCTGGGTCAGAACCTTTGCCTTGTGCATCATTTTCTCCCCGGGGTCCAGCACAGAGCTGCCCAACCAGGAGACATTCAATCACTGTTAGCTGCTGAATGGAACTGACCTTGCCAACAGCTCCCAAACACTCCAGCAAAGAAGACATGAAGTAGCCTCCAAAGACCACACTACCCCTCAAAGATATGCCACGTAGCAATCTGACCTGTGCCCAAGCGTGGAGATACCAGCATGGTTCACCCTTAGCTTTGCTTGTGAAATATTTAGGCCCACACTTGCTGAGCACCTGCTTAAGTCCTTGGCTCTAGAATAAGGCATGAAGAAGCCACAGCCCCAGCTTAGATGGGGTCCAAGTGGAGGTCAGTTGGTGGGACTTTTGTGCAGGACATTCTTTCTGCTCTGATACCACTGCTCTGTTGGAGGGTGCCTCACTGGACACTTCTCTCTGAGGCTTGCACTGTAAGATAATGAATATGAATTCTTCTTCTTGAATATCACCTTATTATACCCAGTGCCTCCAAGGGTTGGCTGATGCATCCCACCATTTTCCTCTTTCCCTCCCTCTCCTTCTCTCAAATATCTGACCATTTGCCTTAAACATTATAATATGTTCCAACCAGAAGGCATGTGGAAAGAAGCTTTAGGGACAATCAGTTGTCTTTGTTTTGCATAATCTCGTTAAGCCTGTAAACAAACAAACAAACACAACCTGTGAGGTCGTGGGGGACTTTAATACACCCATCTTACATCTTACAGATGAGGAAACTGAGGATCAGAGGAGTTAAATGGTAGAGCTGGGATTTGTATCCCTATCTGCTTGATGCCAGAGCTTAATCACTTACTCCATTGTGCTCTTGAGATGCAGGAGGTGGGCACTAAGCTGTAACTCTGTGGACCTTTGTCTTAGGGTCTGAGATGGTGCGGTGTGGGAACGAATGAGTGTGAGAGTACAGGAATGACTCAGCCCAGAGAGATGGCTTGGGAAATGGGGCCGAGTTCTGCACCAGGATCACCTATGGGTTATTACCTCTAGACAGTTGAAGAAGAAGCTTTGATAAAGAATAACAACACCTGTAAGGACTTCCTCATCGAGGCCATGAAATATCATCTGCTCCCTCTGGATCAGAGGCTCTTGATTAAAAACCCAAGGACGAAGCCCAGGACTCCAGTTAGCCTGCCCAAGGTAAGCCCCAGCCCAGTCACTGCCAAGAGTTAGAACTGTGATCTGGGAAAATGGCCTTGTACTCCCGTCTCCACATCTCTCCTCACCCATGGCTGCCCTGCATCTCGGTTGTATTTACCACCTAGGAGATGGAGTCTGCTGGTTCCTCATGAATCTGCTGGTACCCCTCTCTTCTGGGGTCTTCCTTTCCTAAGAGTTTCAACGTAACCTTCACTGTCACCAGGGAGGTTTGTGAATAACTCAGGTCTCTTTCTTCTTCCCTTCCTGTTTTACACCATGGTTTGGGCTCTGTTTCTTGTGGAAGCAGAGGAGTAGCTGGGTGGGTCTTGATGTAGTGACGGCCACAGCAGTCCTCTTTCTAGGCCATGCTTTGAGTCAGAACAGTCCTAGTCTGGTTTCTCCCCTCACCACAGAGCCATAAGGGACAATTAGGGCTGCCAGAGGAGAAAGGGGCCCTTAAGGAGTCCTACAGGTAAGGAAGTGGGGGAAAGATATGGGGGAAATGAGAGCGTGTGAGGGGGCATGCAGGGGGAGGGAAGGATGAGCGTAGGAGGCGACACCATGATGGAAGGTCTGTGCTGGGTACTGGCTCTCTGGTTCCCTGCAAGTCCCCTCCCCTCCGTGGTCCTCAGGTTCCTCACATGTAGAATGAAGGATGCTGCACTAGATGGTCTCTAAAGGCCTTTCTACCTTGGCATTCGAGTCATCTTTCCAGGATCCTAACATGAAGTCTAGGGGGAGGTCCCAGCCAACCCAGGAGGAAGGGTAGAGGAGAGGAATGAGTCGTGTTGGCTCATCCACTACAAGTAGGCAGCACCCAGGAATTACCTAGGTCCTTGCCTTGTCCTTCTCTTGCTCTTTGTGGGTGGCTGCCTTACTCCTCGCCTGCTGCTTCCAGGAAGGGTTTCACGGGGCTGGAAAAGCATGTTGTCCAAGACCAGATATTTGGATTTTCCGAGGTTTGCTTCTCTCCACTCTGCTCTGTGACCCCAGATCATGGAGAACATAGTGGTTGCAATGTGAACAAAGGTTACAAATGTCCCAGATAATAATATAAGCAGCTGACATTTATTGAGTACTTACTGTGTACCAAGCAGTGAGCTGAAGATATCGCATAGAAAGTAGAGGCAGTTATCCTAGTTCAGGAAGGAGGAAACTGAGGGTCAGAGAGATTAACTGACTTGCCCAAAGTCAACACAGCTAATGTGGTGGAACCAGGGTTTTTTTTTGTTTTGTTTTAATAAATTTATTTATTTTATTTATTTATTTTTGGCTGCGTTGGGTCTTCACTGCTGCGTGCGGGCTTTCTCTAGTTGCGGTGAGCGGGGGCTACTCTTTGTTATGGTGCATGAGCTTCTCATTGTGGTGGCTTCTCTTGTTGCAGAGCATGGGCTCTAGGTGCACGTGCTTCAGTAGTTGTGGCACGTGGGCTCAGTAGTTGTGGCACATGGGCTTAGTTGCTCCACGGCATGTGGGATTTTCCCAGACCAGGGCTCGAACCCCTGTCACCTACATTGGCAGGCGGATTCATACCCAGTGTGCTACCAGGGAAGCTCCCTGGAACCAGGTTTTGAATTGAGTCTTTCTCCCGCTCCAAACCTGTTCTTGAAGCCTTACCATCCTGTACCTGCTCCACCTTTGTAAACCTGATTTTTACCTACCTGTCTGCCTCCTGTTGCACAGTGCCAGCTAGGAGGGGCAGCCACAGGGCATGGGCCTCAGCCTTGGGACCATTTGCCTTATTGCATGTTGATGCGTTTTGTTTTGTTGGAACATTGCATCAAAACTTCTTCATATTTTTCAAAATGAAAATAACTTAGCTTTCTTTGATTATAGAAATGTATGCTCATTATAGATTATTAAAAGGATTTCAAAATAAAGTAAAAATCACCTGAAATCCCTCCACCCAGGGACAGTCACTGCTATCATTTCGATGAATTTTCTTCCAGACATATCTCTGTGCACTTATTCACAAATAGGTCAAACTGCACACTTTTAGATAAATGGACTTTTGCTACACAGATTGAAATCTTTTTCTCCTACTCAACTAGATGCTACAGACTGTATTCAATGTTATCACTGTGGGTAAAAACAGCATTTAAATTGTTAATAGGTGCATGGCATTTAATTATATTTATGTGCTATTATTTATGTAACTGTCATCTATTGATGGGCCTTGCAATAATTTCCATTTTTTAAAATATCTAAACATATATGTGTCAAATATCCTTTAAAAGATGGCATCTTGTTTTGGTTTGCATTTCTTTAATTGTGAGTAAGATTAATCTTGGTTTCAAAGGATTATTGGCATTTGTATATTTGGGGTGTGTGGAAATTCCCTGTTCATGTCCTTTGCCCATTTTTCTGTTAGACTGTATTTTTTTTATTAATGGTTTTTACATGCTCTTTTTAAAGAGTTTAGGCCCTTGTATGTGTTTTACATATTTTTTTCTTAGTTTGTAGCTTGTCTCTAAACTTGTTTGTAACATTTTGAATCCCGAAAAATAATAAGTAGTCAAATTAATCTATCTTCTGCTTTATAGCTTAGGTTTTGCTTAGAAATGTTTTCCCTGCTCTGAGATTTAAAAAAAAAATACTCTGTGTTTTCTTCAAGTACTTTTATGATTTCTGTTTTATGTTTGAATCTTTGATGCACTTAGAATTTGTTTTGGTGTAAAGAGTGAGGGTAGGAATTCAGGTTTATTTGTATTGCAGGTCATGAGGCTGTTGCCTCAAAGTTATCTTTTTAAATAATCTCTCTCTCCCATGGACTTGAATATCACCTTCATTATGATCTAAATTTCTACCAACTTTGTGTCTGGAGAATATTGATTCTAAGGTGCACTGTTGTTTTGTGTGCAGGCGGTTTTTTTATATCCCGGGTTTTCAGCTGGCCTTATTGCTTGTCTGTGACTTTTCTCTTTGAAAACTGAGGTTCTCATCCTATCTAATATCAGGTTAATGACGTCTTTTCCTGGGGAGTGTATTCTGGAGCTAAGGAAATGGTGCAGAGCTGGCCCATTTTCTTTGTGTGGTGACCCTACCCAGTGGCCTCTCCTTTTCTAGGCTCCATGTCTGGCTTTTACTGCATACACCCAAGAAAAGACAGTTTTGAAAATCAAAGCCAAGTTTGTATCTGAGCCTGGACTAAGCATGCTTGAGACAACCCTCCCCCACCCCCCACCCCCCCGCTCCCCACCTCTGCAACATACCTTGTGTCCCTTCCCAGATATTGAGTCTATAATTGAGAAGAGTCCACCCCCTGTTTCAGGAGGCCAAAGCTGTCCCCCTGTTGCCTCTACTCCTTAGGGACCATTTATTTTCCAAATGAAAATGTTTAGGTTTCTGAGCACATGGCCTTCTGCAGGCAACTGGAACCATGATTTCCTTTGAATCTGTTGAAGGAATTTAAAAAAAGGCGTTGCTGCTCTCTGCCTCATTGTTCCCCCAGCTTTAATCCTTAAATGATTTAAGGTTATATTGTCCACGCTGCTTCTCAAACTCTACTCCTGTCACCATTGTGTGGGCACTTGAATTAACAAGATCTCCACTGTGGGTTTGAGGAGTGGGGTGTGCTGAGGGGAAGTGTCACTTTGAGGATTATGGACAGTGCCTTATCTCATTAAATCATGATAATAATAGGTCAGTGCTAGTCATATCCCTACTTTACAGAGTTTAATCAGAGACGTTAAGTAACTTGCCCAGTAATACAGCTAGTAAGTGCAGAGCTGGGGTTTGAACAAGGTCTGTTCCACTCCAAAGTCTTGTACCAAACTGCCTTCAGGGACAGGTTTTCACGTTTTGGTGGCAGATAAAAAAAGATTCTTTTCTTTCTCTTCCTTTTCTTTTCTCTTTTCTTTCTTTTCCCTTCCCTCCCCCTATTTTTCCTTCCTCCCTCCCTGCCTCCCTCCCTTCCTTCCCTTCATCTTTCTTTTTTTTTCTTTCGCAGCAAAATATTCTTTAATTAAAGCTCTATAATATCTCATTCATCTCATTGAGATGCATTTCTAATACATTTACTTCTTTTTTTTTAAGTTAGGACTTTATATTTTTAGAGCAGTTTTAGATTCATAGCAAAATTGAGGGGGGGACTTCCCTGGTGTTCCCATGGTTAAGACTCTACGCTCCCAGTGCAGGGGGCCTGGGTTCAATCCCTGGTCAGGGAACTAGGTCCCGCATGCTGCAACTAAGAGCCTACATGCTGCAACTAAAGATCTCCTGTGCCACAATGAAGATCCTGCATGCAGCAACAAAGATCCCGTGGGCTGCAACTAAGACCTGGCACAGCCAAATAAATAAGTAAATAAATAAATATTTTTTTAAAAATTGAGGGGAAGGTACAGAGATTCCCCATATACCTTCTGCCCCCGCATATGCGTAGCTTTCCTCATTATCAACATCCCATATTTTTTAAAATTCCTGTTTATTGAGGTACAATAATTTATTCACAGTAAAATTTGCTCTTTTTAAAAAGGGATGCAGTTTGATGAATTTTGACAAATGCATGCAGTCATATATCCACCATCCTCATCAAAATATAGAATATTTTAATCACTCCAAAAAGCTCCCTTGTGCTGCTTTGTAGTCAAGCGCCTTCTCCCACCCCCAGCTCCTGACAGCTACTGATCTGATTTCTGTCCTTACAGTCTTCTCTTTTCTAGAATGTCATAAATGTATTGTAATTATGCCATATGTAGCCTTTTGAGCTTGCCTTATTTCTCTTAACATCATGTTTTTGAGATTCATCCATGTTGTTGCATGTATTGAGAGTTAATTCCTTTATATTGCTAAGGAATATTCCATTGTATGGATTTACTGTAATTTGTTTATCCATTTACTGGCTGATGGACGTTTGGGTGTTCAGTTTTTGGCTATTACAAATAAAGCTGCTTTGAACATTCACTTACAGATTTTTGTGTGGACATGTATTTTAATTTCTCTTGGGTAAATACTTTAAATTCTCTTGGGAGTAGGATTGTTGGGCTGAATGGTAACTGTAAGTTTAACTTTTTAAGAAATTGCTAAACTGTCTTTCAAGATGACTGTGCCATTGTGCTTTCCCATCAGCAATGTATGAGAGTTCTTGTTACTCCACTGTCTCACCACTCCTTGTATTATCTATTCAAAAAATATTTGGCCATTCTAGTAGGTATGTGGTTGTATCTCACTGTGGTTTTAATGTGCATTTCTCTAATGATTAATGATGTGAGTATCTTTTCGTGTGCTTATTTGCCATTTGTTTGTCTTCTTTGGTGAAGTCTTTGTTCAAATCTTTCCCCATTTAAAAAATTATTTTCTAATTATTGAGTTGTAAGAGTTCTTTATAGGTCTGGCCAACTCAAAGTCTTTGCTTTTGACCATGACATGATACTAACCCCACAAAGATGATAGTAGCAGGTCTAATTGCTGAGCACGTGCCAAGCGCTAAGCTGAGTGATTTACATTTATTATCTAATAGGATTTTCAAAATTGTCATTATCCCCCTTTTACACGTGGGGAAATTGGATCTCAGGTTATGTCATCTACTCGCTGTGTATTAGTTATCAATTTCTGCATTTCAGATTACCCTAACCTTGGTGGCTTAACACAGCAAACGTTTCTTATCTTAGTTTCTGTGGGCAGGGATCCTGGAGAGGCTTAGCTGGGTCATCCTGGCCCAGGGCCTCTCGTGGGGTTGTAGTCGAGCTGCTGGTTGTGACTGCAGTCACTCCCAGGCTTCTTTGGGGAGGATCTGATTCTAAGCTTACTCTTGTGGTTGCTTGTAAGGTATCAGTTCCCCACCCCACAGGCCTTTCCATAAGCTGCTCGGGTGTCCTCATGACATGGCAGCTGGCTTCCCCAGAGTGAGTGATTCTACAGCAAAAGAATGAGAGAGCACGCCCATGACAGAAGCTGTAGTCTTTAAATAACCTTCTCTCAAAGTGATGTCCCATCACATCTGCTGTATTTTATTTCCTGGGTGCGAGTCAGCAAGTCTACCCCACACTCAAGGGAGGGGGTGGTTATTAAGTTCCATGTCTTGAGTGGAGGAATATCAAAGAATTTGCGATGTATCTGGAAGCACAGCTAGTAAATAGCTAAGCTGAGTTTTAAGTCCAGGCTGACTGACTTCAGACCTTGCCTCCACATTTCACAAAAGCATTTTAGCTGAGTACTGGGTAGAAAGAAACCTGATTCCTACCCTCTGAGGACTTTTAAGAAGTCCCTCTGAGAAAGTAAGGTAGAAATATACAAGTGGTCAAATAAAAGGAGGAAGAAGAGAAGTTGAGAGACAATGGGGCTACTTGGAGGAGTGGCCACAGGAATTCCAAGGGCCAGCTGGCTTGTGCTTTCATGAATTCAGTCCAAGTTGGCTTTCTGACAGAGCTGACTTTGAGAAACAAAGGGGTGGGGAGAGATTTGCACATTGTTCTCAGCAATTCTCAGCAGAGAACCTGTTTGCCAGCCAAACCTCCTCCCTGAAAGAAACAAGACTCTGCCTTGAGATAGCTGCAGAGGCTAAGAAGGGTGTTTTTTTCTTGTGCCATATATGCATTGATCATACTGACATATTCAAGCCAGAACAGCTAATAGCATCATCTGGGCTCCCACACATTCACTACCCAGCACTTTCCCTGAGGCTGGGTTGCCATGGACAACCAGGGGCTGTCTCCCAGCCACTCACGATACTCCTGCGTTACCTTGTGCTGCAGATGGCAGCAGAGAAATGAGGTTCCAGGAAGATGCAAATAAACCCTTTGGAGAGGTACTGAATCTGGCACTTTTCACTGTCATTTCAGTGCAGTTGACATCTTTATTCAACTCTTTAAAATGACACCAAAAAGCCATTTGGGCTGGAAGTGGGTGGCTTCCTCCTGAGTTGGTCTGTCCTGCTTTCAGCAGACAGTGTTGGAAACAAGGCTGTTGGCAGGGTGGGTAGGATGACTTCTCACCTGGGCCAGGCCCATGGATGGACACTGCTCCTCCCACATCTCGGTCCTTTAAATGGACCCAGGCAAGACCCTGGGAAACACCCTGGGGTCCTGAAAAAACCCCGTCATTATACCTGGAATTACTGGTGCTCACTTTCCTGTTCACAGATCATAAGCGTCCTTTTCTACCGTTTGTTGGGAATCTGTTTTAGCAGCTGCTTTAAACTGTAGTAATGATGCTGGTGTTGATCTAATAATAGAAGTTAACATTTAGTGTGTGCTGTTTACCGAACGCTGTGCTAAATGCTTTATATCACTTAAGTCTCCTGACACCCATGGGAGAAACATCCTATTATCCTGATATTTTAGGTGATGGATGCGAGCTTGGCAAGGTTAAGTGCCTGCCCGGGTTCACACAGCTAGTTAGTGACGGGGCTGGTATTTGAGCACAGGTGTGTCTGACTCCAAAGTCCGTTTCCCACTCCCGCTCTCCTCCCTGGGTCTTGCTCCCGCACTGCTGCTGCTTCACCCCTCATGGTCCATACACCTTGGCTGTCAGTCCTTGCCTGGAGCACCTGTTGCTCAGAACCTGCTGGGACAAGTCTTCTGCCTCGACCTCGACATGCTCCTTTGGATGAATTTTTGGTGTTAGCCCTGCGGCCCCACGCACCAGGGTAAGAGAGACTCTCGCTTCCTGCCCTGGCCCGAGGGACCGACTGGCTGGGCCTGCCTTCTGCCCAGCTCACCGGTCATGGAAGAGAGTTTGGACACACACTCTACTCTTGCCTGATGAACAAGGTGTGCAGAGCCTGGGTCATTCCACTCCCCTGAGTGCAGAGTCTAATGACTTAGGGTTAGGCTCCTGATGCACAAATGGGCTGGAAAGCTCTGCGCTGTTCACTTCCTGCCCTTCCCCTGGCTAGTCTCTGCTACCTGATGGCTCTCAGACACAGAGCAATTGTCATGTTGTGAGAAGGGACCAACATGCCTGCACTGCCACAGCCACACTGGTGGAGTTCAGACTCATCCAAGTGAAAGAAACAGTGTTAAATGTTTTTTAAAACACCATCTCGTTATGCTGGGAGTGAAATTTCCTTCCCAAGGAATCAGGTAGTCTTTACATGGTCTCACTAATGTCCCTAAAGTAAATGGCCATTTGACTTTCTAAACTGAGAGTGTTTTCCTTGGGAGTGGTCCAGTAGCCATGCCCCGCACAGTCGAGTCTGGCTCACCAGTGTTGTGTCACCCAGAACTCTCCACTCACCAAGAGGTCTGCAGCCTTTAACACAGTGATGACTGAGACTTGGGGTCAGGACCCTGGGTGCCCTGCAGGGCTCCCAAGTACATTGCTGTCCTTGAGTGTGATGAGGTTATGTTTGGTCTAGCATAATTGTTAGCCTGGAACTAGTTCTTTAGTATTTTATGATTCCCATATGACCACCGGTAGTTCTTACTCAGGGTTACCTTGAAGGATAAATGTTAAACATAGTGATCATTTACTAAGCTGATTTGATTCAGTAATTTCTATTAAAGACATTACACATCTTTAGTAAAGTGGGACTTAGAGGTGTCAGGGGAAGAAAGAAATATGCCTATTGAAGTCTTTGGGCCTGAGTTTTTCTGGAAATGTCAAATGTGGGCTTGCAAGAAAGAACGGTTCAAGTCTCTTCTTGCCCTGACAAGAAGAGACTTGAGTAGCTGGAGGTTTACAGTTTCAGAGACGTAATACATGTAGACTTTGGGGAATATTCGTTTTTGTCTGATTGGTTGCTAAAATCAGGTATCTATGGAAACAACCATCTGTTAGTAGTCAAGATAGGAAATTTATTCTTTTTATGCTGTACAATTACACAGTGATGACCGTAGTGCTCCTTGTATGATGGCTTTTTGTAAGACCTGCCATAGAAATTGGACTTCTTATGTCTACGAGAGAATGAGAAAGTATACCTACTCCTCCCTCTGTCTTGAGCTACCTCCACATTTTCAGAAACCAATGGTCCTACTCCCACGAAACCTCATAATTGCTCTTCCCAGATTATTGTACAAGTTTGGAATTTTAAAAGTCGTCTCTCACCAGTGGTTTTATAAGCTCAAAGGCAAGTTTATTTTGAAAACCTTGTTCTGTAACTTTTTTGTCTTTCTATGCAGGTTTTACTTTAACATTAAATTTTTTGCATTTCTATAATATCGCTTCTGTGTTACTATGAAAATTCTCAGAGATGAGTGCTGGATTTTCTCCAATATGAATGTACCTCCCTACCCTGGCGGAAGATGGTTTCTGGGACATGGTTAAGTCCCCTGAAGCTTTGCCTTTTTTGTTTATAGAAGAAGCCTTGATAGCTTATGCAAAGAATAAACAGGCTTCTGGTGGTTGAGTCAAAAGATGGGAAAAGCTCTCTCTTTCTCTTTTTGTTTTCCTCAAATTCTGTCCCCGGAATTGTAATCTGGTGTCTAACATGTTTTAACCCAAGAAAGAGACATTCTAGCTTGTGTGTGTGTGTTTTTTTTTTAATTTAACTGTGTTTTTTTTTAATTTAAAAAATTTAAAAAAATTATTTATTTTTGGCTGTGTTGGGTCTTTGTTGCTGCATGTGGGCTTTCTCTAGTTGCAGCGAGTGGGGGCCACTCTTCATTGAGGTGTGCAGGCTTCTCATTGCGGTGGCTTCTCTTGTTGCGGAGCATGGGCTCTAGGCACGCGGGCTTTAGTAGTTGTGGCACGTGTGTTCAGTAGTTGTGGCTCATGGGCTCTAGAGCGCAGGCTCAGTGGTTGTGGCGCACGAGCTTAGTTGCTTCACGGCATGTGGGATCTTCCTGGACCAGGGCTTGAACCCGAGTCCCCTGCGTTGGCAGGCAGATTTTTAACCACTGTGCCACCAGGGAAGCTCCGTAACTGTGTATTTTTTCATTTAACTCTTTGCATGTGGTCTTTACTATTCATTTATTCTTTATTCCAAATAAATATTTGAGTCGTCACTTTTACCTGATACCCTAGGGCCCTAGGGTTATCTTGGTGATTGAGGCAGGTACATTTTTCTGCGCTGGCAGGGCTCACTGTCTAGAAGGGAGACAAGGTTACTGGACAGTTACAGCACAACGTGGAGCACTTTTAGTGGGAGACCCCAGGGCATATGTGATCTCAGAGAACGACCTGTAACTCAGCTTTGGAGGTCAGAGAGGTCCTCTTGGAGGAAGTGACGTGTGAACTGAGACCTGAAAGATAAGCAGGTGTTGGGAGGGCGTGGATCAGATGGGGGAAGAGTGTTTCAAGGAGAGGGTGTTGGGTACTTGATGTCACCGCAGAAAGAAAACTAAAAACTAGTTTTATTCTTAGTTAGCCCCAAAATCAGATTTCAAAGAAAATCCTTGTAATGGTTTGACTTCATTTCAACTTTACCAACTCAAAACCAGAAAGACAGTACAAGTTCTAGGTATGTTTATGAACGAGGGTCATTCAGCCCTGGAGGAATAAGTTGGGCATTGTCTGAAGTTTGCCAAGAGGCTGTGTTCATTAACATCCCCCTTGAACTGTTCATGGATGCCTATCTAAGCAAAGAATTACAAATGGGAAGGAATGTAGAATTCTGCATCTCTCTGAAAAGGTCTGCTCTTGACACAGAGCAGTGGACCTTCTGAGCAGAGGAAAGTCAAATGCAGAACATTTATTTATGGAGCCAACAACAGCTCTAAGTCTGGACTATGTGTCCTGGGTTCCTTTGGCAGGTTCCAGAAGTCAGAACAGAATTCTGAGTTTTTAAACATTGGTCACTTACATTCGGTCACAGAAGCGCTATAGACTAACTCTGATGACCAGTGACCGCCCATAACTCTGATGACCAGTTACCACCCACATGGGCAGTAGGTGAGGCTGAATCTAGAATTTTGGGTCATAAGTAATTGATCTTGAGCAATGATTGTCGGCCCTATACCTGTCCCCCTGTATGATGGATAATGTTCAGCTGAGGGGTGTACTCCTATGCACTCACAGATTTTTTTTTTTTTTTTTTTTTTTTTTTGCGGTACGCGGGCCTCTCACTGTTGTGGCCTCACCCGTTGCGGAGCACAGGCTTCAAACGCACAGGCTCAGCGGCCATGGCTCACGGGCCTAGCCACTCTGCGGCATGTGGGATCTTCCCGGACCAGGGCACGAACCCATGTCCCCTGCATCTGCAGGCGGACTCTCAACCACTGCGCCACCAGGGAAGCCCACGCTCACAGATTTTGATGATCACTTTTCTCCCCAAATATGCTTTGCAGGGAAGCAAAGAGCACTATGATAATTATAACGGCAGAAATGGTTGATGGCACATCATCAGGAAATCTCTATGTTTGTGGGTTAAAACAGGGGTTGTCAAAGTATGACTCTTGGAAATGCAGCATCAGCATCAACTGGGAACTTGTTAGAATGCATATTTTCAGTCCCGCTTCAGACCTACTGAATCAGAAACTCTGTGGGGTAGGGCCCAGCAATTTGTGTCTCAACAAGCCCTCAAGGGGATTCTGATGCACACTGAACTTTGAGAAACATTGTGGTAAATAGGCAAGCCACAGATAATGAGAAGATCCTGTGACTTATATTGATTGTCTGCCTGTGACTTTATCCCGTTCTCTCCACTTAAGGCAACTTGGAATGAGTCATTGTGGGGACAGCCATGAATTTGTAGACTTACTGACATATGTAAACTATCGTTAACTTTGGTGCTTTAATTTTTATTTATTAATAACACATGACAAAAGTCACAGCAATGGGGATACCACAGTGAACTGCTGAAGTTCTGTTGCTGTAGCCAGAACAGTGGCTGTCATTGTTTTTTTTAAATACTACATCCTACACTAAGAAATATGTTTAAATTGCTCTCTAGGAGATATATATATGTGTGTATAACCAGAACAAATACTTCATGAAATAACATCCTTACTATATTTTCTGTGCTGTACTATTAAAAAGTATGCTGGTTGAAACCTGTTAAATTGATCTAGTGACCCACCAATGAAATGTGACCTGCAGTTTGAAAAACACGGTGTAGTGAGCTGTCCTGGCATAGACCCTGTCTCTGGAGCAGGAGAGAGGTGGGGCTGCACTCACCCCCGTGTTAGGTGCACTTGGCTCTCAGTCTCTCTTCTGCTGCTCTTAGCTGTGTGACCTTGGGCAATTTACCTATGTTCTCTGAGCTTTACTTTCCTGACCTGTCAATGTGGATGATAATATCTACCTTGTAGTGTTGTGGTGACAAACAGATGACAACATACTTCACAAGATGACTGGCAGTGGTAGCTACTACCTTACTTGTGGAAATAATACTATAACACTGTTTTTTCAGAACATCATCAGTTACATGCATTTTTGTGGTGACCACCACAAAGTGGTGTTTTGCAAATTTTTCCCCATACTGCAGTGAATAAGTGCTCCCTATAATCTACGCATTCAGAAATATTTTTGAATTAATTTTATCTTAAAAATGCATCCAAATTCTGTATTCTATTCCAAAATATATTCATAGTTGGATATATATATGGGAATATTTTATTTTGATTTAAAATTTAGTCCCCTTGCCCCCAGTGCTTAAGGACACTCAGATTGCAGAAGATGCCCCAAGTGGCTATACCCCCAACACAGCCCTGAGCAGGGGCACTTGGGGAACGTAGACTTTATGGTTGTTTTTCTGTGGGAAGATGCTCGTTAGACTTTTCTTGAATGTTCAGACCTGTTGGTGATTAGGGGCAGCACCTTCATGTATGTAGCTCCGTAAACTGGCATCTCAGATCATCCACGGACCCTGGGCAGTGAGCATGTGGACGTAACAAGGATTGATGACCCGTGAATCTGGATGTTGGGGAGACCCAGCTAATGTCCACTTGTCTTTCTGGAGGTCATGATCGTGGTTGGCGGCCAGGCACCCAAGGCCATCCGCAGTGTGGAGTGCTATGATTTTGAGGAGGACCGGTGGGATCAGATTGCTGAGCTCCCCTCCAGGAGATGCAGAGCAGGTGAGCCGCACTGCCTCCCGGTGTGCAGGCTGCCTTTCCACTCCGCCCCACCGCTGCTGCCACCGCAGGTCTCTACTGGGTGCCACAGTCCTGCTCCTTGTTTCCAAAAACATCTGTGCATTCCACACTCCCTTCCTTCCCCACCTGCACAGTTTCTAGCTGCACCTTCTGGGGTCAGTTCTCATGTGCTTAGGGACTTCAGGCTAATCCAAGTACTTGCTTGAATCAAACAAAACTAGAAATGCAAATGTGAGAAGAAATCCAGTGAGTCCCATAGTGACTTCCAAATATCTAAAGTTGGAGATCACCTTCTGTGGTGAATTATTTACATGCCTGCCTCGTTCCCCCATTGTCACTCATTAACGTGAGTCATCAGCTGTCTGAGATCACCGTGATGCCTTGGTTTCCTGTGCCTCAGGTGTGGTGTTCATGGCTGGCCACGTGTACGCCGTGGGCGGGTTCAATGGCTCACTGCGTGTGCGGACAGTGGACGTGTACGACGGGGTGAAGGACCAGTGGACGTCCATCGCCAGCATGCAGGAGCGCCGGAGCACGCTGGGAGCAGCTGTGCTCAACGACCTGCTCTACGCCGTCGGGGGCTTTGATGGCAGTACTGGTAGGTCCCGGACTCAGTCCCCATCCAGCCTAGGACACACCTTCCATGCAACCCTGGTTTGGTCAGCCACTTCTTGGGCCAACTGCTGGTCCCTCTGTAGCTACTGCCCTAAGAACATACCCATCCTTCCTCCTCTCCCAGCTTGTGTGTCAGAGGCACACCTTCCTACACACAGAATATGTAACTGCCTATGTGCTGTCATTTCTAGGGCTCTAAGAAGGACCCCACCCTCAGAAGAGGCCCTTTTCTCCTTTCCAGTGTCTGTTAACCCATTTATTCTGGAGATGAGACTTAGAGTAAGTTCAGCTGGCGGTTGTCTCAGAACTGTGGTCTGAACCCTCCTCTGAACAGATGAGGGAGCTAAGGTTCAGCTATGGGAAGAGACCTGGCTCAGGTCACACAGTCTTTGCCCATTGCCCTTTCTACTGCCCCACCAAAGCTGTGCAAGGTTGTGCCACTGCAGAAGCGTCCCCTTGCTCCTGGCTTTCATCTAGCTCCAAAGTGAGAATCAGAAACTACTAGTGGACATGGACTTGGAGAGATTATCTCCAGGTGGATGTCTCTGTTGACAGCAACTCTGTTAAACTAAAGTGATATCTTTTAGCCCCCAGTGACATGAAAAACAATATATTTTACCTCTCTGAAATTTCATTTCTGTCTTCACCAATTGGTAACCTTTTTCAGCCTTCTCTTTGCCTGTTTCATTAATTCCAAGATCTGTAGCCCCTCCAGAGGCTGCTTCTAGTGAGTGGGAACTGGGAATAAAGAGAACAAAGGATAGTGGGGCATTGTTTCTTTTAGGCATTGCTTTTGGCTGCTAGTAGAAAACCTGATTAAACTGTGGCTTAAACAAATGAGAGCTTTTGTTTTGTCCGTGAAACAAGAAATTCAGAGGTTGGCAGTTGCCACCTTCGTCCAGTTGCTCAAGGATACTGGGGCCAAGTTCCTGAAGAGTCTTTTGGACTTATCCTCATGGTCACAAGGTGACTGTTATATCCAGCCAACACATTTGTGTTCCAGGTAGCAAGAAGCAGGAAGGGGGGTGGGGGCTTATCAGAAAAGCAAAGGCTGTTTCAGAAATCCTGCTTAGATTGCATTGACTTGGTCACCCACAGCTCCAAGGGATTCTGGAAAGGCAAGTTTTCAGCTTTCCAGCCTCTAAAATAGAGGAAGACAAGGGAAAAGAGGGATAGAATAGGTGTTCAGCGAGGCACCCTCAGGTATTTATTCCATTCTGTCGGTTTTATGATTTACGTTATACCCCTGGGCCTCTCACAGCCCACCCTCTAGGTCAGGTCTTAGTGGTCCCCTCAGGCAGACACAGTGCAGATGTGTTTAGGGAGGTGCCACGGGCTGCACAGTGAGGCAGAGGTGGTGCTGAGTCATACACCCAGGTTTCCAGCCCCCAGGTCTGCACTGTTCCCCCATCCTCACTGTTCGCACAGCAGGGTGAGGCCTGGCACCATAGAAACCTCACGAGTCTCTTGTCTCCCAGGCCTGGCATCAGTGGAAGCCTATAGCTACAAGACCAACGAGTGGTTCTTCGTGGCCCCAATGAACACACGGCGGAGCAGTGTGGGTGTGGGTGTCGTAGAGGGTAAGGAGCGGCAGTGGGTGGTGGCCCGTTCCTGACCTGGCCCCTGGGCCTTCTCCTGGTGTCCTGACTCTATTCCTCCCGTTACTGCTGAGTCTGGTACTAGTATCCTGATGAGCGGATGAGAAAAATGGAGACTCAGAAAGGTGAAGCTACTGGCCCAAGGCTAGAAAGTGGGTGAGCTGGGTTGGGGGGCGTGGGAGGAGCCTAGAGGGGAGATGCTGGCCTGTTGCTTTGGCCACTTGTCTCTATTACGAGTTGGGGAATCCAGAGTCAAGATATAACCCAGGAGTATAATGTGGAGGGGGTGAGAGTCAATTGTTTGTTTAATTTTGTCCTCATGTTCACATGTTAAGCATTATTAACAGAGCCCCGAGTGAGGTGGGCACCTTTCCCCAGTTCTGATTAGTCACTGCAAGGCAGGTTGGTGGGTCCTGCTCTAGTCAGGAAAGGTGTGTGCGGTGAGACAGGAGCGAATGTTGAGGTCTGGGGCCTGTTTAGACAGTGCACTGTAGTTTTTAAATGCTTTTCATCTCCAATTTCTCATTTTGTTCCTAAAACTCTCCTGAAGGAGATGGGCAGGACTTAGATTTTCTCCTTTCTCCAGAAGGGGAAACTGGTCCCAGAGGGGTAATTATTGTGCCCCATGCTAATAAATAGCACAGCCACTCCTTGAACCCAGGTCTTCTAACTCCCAACTCAGACCATTAGCAAATGCTAATAGAGAGACATTTTAGAAATATGTATGAATTCAATGTATTAAAGCATAGAGTATTATTTGGACTAAAACGCTATACTTTGCAGGACAACACTGATTCATTAGCCTGTCCTGAAGTGGGAATTTAGCTGGAAATCTGTGCATTCACACATGTACACAGGCATTTTCTATGTCACGTGCACACACAGCACATACACGTGCTTTGGGGAGAGTGTAACGTGCGGTGAGTTAGACATTAATATAAGGATTCTTTTCTCTCGCTGCATTTCTTGGTCCATACCAGTATTATGTAGTTTAAATTTTAATTTAAAAGTATATTGTTCTAACATACTGAATGAGTCACCTTAGTGAGTGCAAGGATTTTTGTCCTCCTACCGAGATAAAATTGTTTCTTGCAATCTCATCCTCCCGTTGGAACAGAAGTTGATTTGTCTGCCAAATGCAAGTGCTTTGTCTAGCCACCTTCCCATTTCCCCCCTTTTTCCTTAGCCAGGAATATTAAACAATAGAGTTGGGGTTAAAAATAGCGTATCCCTGAAAGGAGAAACCTTGAGTGGGTATTTTTTCAGCTGATGCAGAGTTGGAATGGTTGATGGGGGTTAGAGGAGATACCTTCCTGGTACTCATTTGAAATACTCCCCTTGACAGAGCCTTCTGCGAGCATGTTCTGTGTGGCAGAAGTGCTGTGTGGTAGCACGCCCTGTTGACCTGGAGGACAGACTGGGGATTTATTGATCTTGTCCAACCTGAATCTGAAGCTCTTTCGGCTGAGAGTCACCCTGGGGCAGCAGAGTCCAATGGACAGCTTTGGTGAGAATGTCCAGGGAGGATCTTAAGTGGACACTCCTTCCCCGTGGCCCTGAAGATACAGCTCTCCGCACTGTCTGCACAGAACCCGCCTCCCTCTCATTGTCTCCTTACCATGGCTACATAGCCTAAATAACACTGGGGAAAAAAGAAAGAAAATCAGGATCATCTGCTACTGGCCGCCTTGAAGAATCTCTACGTAGGAAGAGGGACAGTGAGGCTGGGAGATTAGGCAGAAGCTCCCCGCAGAGCGGAGATCGTGTGTTACAGAGACTGGGGTTGCCCTCAGGAGCTTCTCTTCTCTTCCACACCCCAGGCCTGTCTCATCCTTAGTGATGGACAACTGGCTGGGCAGGTGGTTACCTCTGAGCCAGCACACACCACGAGAGTAGCCTGGGTCCTGGAGGAGCTCTGAGTCAGGATTTTGCCCTCCGGCTTAGGTGAGGGCAGAGTCAGGAGGAGGTGTCCCTTTCTTCTAAAAGGACTGGTTGAGAGGGCTGTGGGGGCAGAACACAAACCCAGGCTCAATGATAGAAGAAGAAATAATTTTACATCTGATGCAGCAAACGTCCTGATGGTACAACATAGTTCTGAGCCTGAGAATCTCTTTCTAGCTTAAAATGATTGTAGATTTTTCACATACTGGTTGTACTCTTGGTACCTCTCCATTAAGAAAGCACATAGTGACCAAAAAAATCTTTTGATTGAGTAACCCTGTTAAGTAGATTTGCATCTGGTGGTGTTTATTTAGTCTGTAGCTAGTGTTTAAGATCCTTATTATAATTCCAGGGTCCCCCATAGGACTGAGACCCCCAGGTGGGACCCCATAGACTCACACCCTACACACACACACACACACACACACACACACACACACACACACACACACACACACACACACACACACACACACCCCACACCCCCCACACACACCACACACACACGAGACCTTCCCACTGTATTCTAAGACTACATGTTAAACCCAAATGTTTGAATCTCTCTCTGAGATCATTCAGATACCAATTTCCTGCCCCCTTGCCCACCCTCACCGCCATCCTCAGAACAAACTGTTGCTCTTTGGTAGCCGTTTATGGTATTTTATTTTTAAAATAGGTGATGGTGCTTCAGGGGTCTTGTGCATGGCTCAGAGATTGCAAGGGGGTCTGCAGATAAATTCCAGCCAGGCCAGCCCACAGTGCACACAGAGCACTCCATTCACACGTTCTGCCTACCCGGGTTGTGGACAGAGTACAAAACATGGAGGAGACAATGTTTGGGTTCTTGTTGGAGAATATTGTTCCTTTGTTCTGTCTGCTGTTGTGAGCCTTTACCCAGAAAGTCTGCCTGCCTGGCTGCACCTGGGGCCCTCAAGCTTTCCATCTCTCTGGTGCCTTGTACTGGAGAAGATCTAATGAGTTCACTAGGAAGAATATGTTGAGCCCCAGTGACAGCAGGCCATCGCTTTGCACTGGGTGTTTGAGGTGCTTTTTGAGAAAGAGGTTCAGTCAGTACTGCTTTGAGGAAGAACTCAGGGCTTAAGAGGAAGTAGGAGACAGAGTCGTGAAGCATGCTTACCCTGGTTGGGGAGGAAGTTGTGGTCTTCCTTGGGGAGGGGGTCCTGAACCCTGATGGAGGTGAGGGTGCCCCAGTGGGTTACAAGTGGAGTTTCAGCCATGCTCCAGTTCTATGCAAGTCTGAAGCACCACCCTCAGCCACTTTGTCTGTTCCAGGGAAGCTATATGCCGTTGGGGGTTATGATGGGGCTTCCCGCCAGTGCCTGAGCACCGTGGAGCAGTACAACCCAGCGACCAATGAGTGGACATACGTGGCAGACATGAGCACTCGTCGCAGCGGTGCAGGTACGGGGGAAGGGGGAAGGCCAGGGGGCAGGCTGTGTCTGATCTCACAGGTGGGTCTGGAGGCCAAGAGCTTAACATTCTACCTTATTTTCCCTCCCTCTTCTCTCCTTCCAGTGTATATAATTCCACTTGCATCTTTGCAGCTGACACAAGCACTTAGGAGTTAACCCTTCTCGGGGGGATCCCTTTGGTAGAGAACAGATGAGATCATATTCCCTTCATCGTCATCTCTTCCATTTCTTTGGAGATGTCTGCATCTCTTGAAAAGTGAAGCTTGCTATGTGCCAGGTGCTGTCCTAATAAGCACTTTCTATGCCTCATTTTATTTAATCCTCTTCACAGCCCTGCAAGGTAGACACGATGTAACTCCACTTAACAGATTTAGAAAGTAAGTCAACCAGGGGTTGACTAATTAGCCCAAGGTCGTATCATTAGTCACTGGCAGAGTTGGGATTCCTACTCAGGTTTGTTGCGTTTTGAAGTTAGATTTTTTGGACCCCAGATTATCAGAGTCTCATTCTCATGAAGTGGTGTAACAAGCATGGCTGTCCCAGTCGTCCTTGGAAGAGCTAAATTTGCCTGTCTCTGTCTTGGGGGCTGAAAGCCAAGCTATTAGTGTTAATATTTGGAGATAAACTTATGTCTCCCCCCAACTTTTCTTCACTTCAGCCCCCTCCCCCGCATGGGAGGGGAATAAATCCCCACATGGGGCCCACTTCCGCCTCCTGTGGGAAGGCCAGGAGCTGTGTGGTCCTTTGGGATTTTCCAGGAAGTGGAGCAACAGCCCCTTCTTCCCTGCTTTGTCTGCCCCATCATCTAGGGGCCCAGAGGAAAGGGTCTGGGAGGGCAGATGGAGGTGCTGGAGGCTGGGCACTGGCTCTCTGCTCCCGGTTCCTGTGGGAGTGGTGACTGATGACCAACCTGGCTGGCAGGGAGGCCATGTGACTTCTGGGAAGGGAAGCCACAACTGGGAGCTTTTCCCCACCATGTTATTACTTTATCTTTTTTTTTTTTTTTTTTTGTATTTTTGAAGATTGAGTTGTGATCTCATTTTATACAACCAAACACATGACCACTTCCTTAGTATTCCTGAAAAATTATGCTATTTTGATATTTTTCAAGAACCACTGTATGCTCACTGGTTAGAAAAGAAAATGCTGTATGATTCCATTTAAGAAACATTTGTGTTTGGAAGGCTATTTTTAGGGAGCTCGTCTCTGCTGATCCCAACAGGTTGGCCCTTCCTGAACGTGCAGCAAATGCATGGAAGTCAGGAGGGCTGGATCTTGGTTCTGGGTCTGCTCGAATGTCCCTGTGGTCTTGGCCTCTGATTCCTCAGATGTGAAATGAGTGGGTTGCAATAGGTGTTCCCTAGGGCCCAGTTCAATTCACAGATCCTCTGGTTCTCCTGCCATCATAGGGCTCTTTTAGTAGTTTTGGTTTACGGTACTGGTAGAGTCTTCTTTGTATTTCCTGGAAATCCTGTGTGTGACTTGAGGTGTGCAAGAAAGTGTTCAAAGCCCAAGGAGGCAGGGACAGCTCAGCGGGAGTGGAGCAGCACACTGAGGTCTGTGGCTGTTTCTAGGAGTGCCTCCAGCAGAAAGCGTGGAGGGCCAGCTCCGGACAGAGCCACGAGCACAGACCCACCTTAGAAAGTTCAGGCTCACCTTGTGGACGGAGCTGGCTTCGGAGGCCTTGCTGCTCTGTCTCTGTCAGGCTGCCCAGGGGTTATCACTGCGTGGAGATCACTGGGGCTGCTCATGCCTCTCACGAGGCACAGTGACCTTGATTTAAGGGGTGGTATCTCTCCCGGAGGTGGGTTCTTTCCTCAGGTCACTGTCAGTGCTCTGGCCTCAGGCTCCCAGGGCAGCTTTTCTTTAGTGCTTCACATCCCTAGGATTTGGAGAAGCCTCACATCTGGAGTTGGGAACCCACATACTCATCCTGGTAGGTGTTCTTTGGTGGCTAAAGGCCCAGAGACCCTGGCAGCAGGGGCCCCTGTGGCTCTAGGTCCAGGAAAGCTCAGTGTGAGCATTGGGAGAGTAGGCCGCAGAAGGGCACTGGTGCCCCTGAATGCCTGGAAGGCTGCTCGCTTCCTCAGCCGGGTGTGGGCAGTGCTAGCGGATGGCTGTGAGGAAAAGAGGCCATTTCTGGGTCCCAGCATGTGCTAGTTCCTCCTGCACATGGAGGTGAGGAAGGTGAGGCAGCTTGGGAACACACTGAATTTTATTTAATTCAAGTCCGTAAGATAGCCACTGTCGATACACCACCACCATCTGCTGTCAGTTTAGGGCAACTGCGAGGAGCCATTTGCACACCTGCATAATTGCTGGTGGGATTTTACACATCTTGTCATTCAGACAGTATTTGTTGAGAACGTACTACATACTGTCACGCACAGGGAAACAGTCATAATAAGACAAACATGGTTCTTGTCCATATGAAGTTTATATTCTGGAAATCTAGTCCTTGGGTCTGAAACCTGGCTGCACATTCCAATCACCTGAGGTACTTTTTCTGATTCCTGACCAGTGTCTCTGGGAGTGAGGTTGTGGAATCTATGTTTTCAAAAATTCCCCAGCTAATTGAGCTGTCCACGCAGTGGAGTAGTCTGTGGTCCACTGGAACTACCGATCTAGTCCAGCTCCCTCACTATGCAGTTGGAATACTGAGGCCCCGAAAGGGAAGCACCACCTGGCGGGCAGGTTAGAGACACAGGTCCAGAACCCAGGTGTCCCGGCCACCACGTCAGCTGCTCTTTTTAGGCACTCGGGCTTTCTGGATTTTATTTCCTTGACTTGTATTAGAGGATGTTAAAAGGTTATGCTAAAACCTGTAAATGATGCAGTCCTGGCCCTCAGCTCAGGCTTACCACCATCGTGAGTGATTCAGTGCCCCTCTGCCATCTAGGGAGGAGAGCAGGGGGGCAGAAAGAATAGCTTCTGCTTCAAGACAAGCAGGGAGGCCTCAGCAATAATGATCTCAGCACACCTGCTGTGTAGTTTCCATTTCAACCCTTTTTACTACACGCACACACAAACACACACCTATATATATTATATATATATATTTATTTTTATGTGTCTGAATAGAAATGAGGTTATATTTGCTTTATATTTGGCGGTTTTCAAGTTGATTTTATGAGGCAGGTAGGTGTCATTATATTTGTTTTATAGACGAGGAACCTGAGTTCCAGGGAGACAAAACAGCACTCCCCCGTCACCCTGCCGGTGATGGCTGTCCAGGACTGGACACCAGGCCTCCTGGTTTCTGGTTGCTGCAGCCAGCCTGAGGCTGGGACTCTGTGCTCTGCCTTTCAGGGGTTGGGGTCCTCAGCGGGCAGCTGTATGCCACAGGTGGGCACGACGGGCCCTTGGTGAGGAAGAGTGTCGAGGTTTACGATCCTGGAACAAACACCTGGAAGCAGGTGGCAGACATGAACATGTGCCGGCGCAATGCAGGTAATATGACTGCTCCCTCCTTCTCTCCTTCCGGGGGAGGTTGTGGGTGTTTTCTCCCTGCAAACACTAGCTCTAAAAGAGAGGCAGAGAGGAGAGGCTCCCAGGGCCTGGGGCTGAGCTTGTACACTGAGTAGGGAGTGTCCATTTGCTGGGCAAGGGAGCGCTTGGAACACACAAAGCTAGCCACGGGGCACCTCACAGGGCCCCCTCTTAGATGCAGAGGGTTCCTTCCCTCCCAGTGAAGGATGATGCCTTTCACTGCACATAGATGGACACAGACCCAGAAGAGCCTCTGGTTGCCATCTGTGCCCCCGGCCCCGTGGCTTTGTTGAGTAGCTAAACATAGGGCTGTGTGGACAGTGTCAGACAATCACACTTGGTTCTGTCTTTTCTTTGCCAGTGTCTGGCTATGAGAACCTCTCACCTCCCACCAGAAACCAATTTCCCTCCTTTCAGGGGTATCCATGGAAGGATTCGTGATCCATTCTCCAATAGGACCACTTTCCTTATTCCCTTCTTTGTATTTTCTGTCTCTCCTTCCCTTCCCTTCCCTTCCCTTCCCCTTTTCCTTCCTGTAGGAATGATTTTCCTTAGAGTGTTCAGGTTTTTTATGCCTGGAGCCTGACACCCCTATTAGACCATTTCCTTTTAGAACTTTGCCCTATGGGTGTGTCCTATGTTGGTATATCTTGCTTTATGCCTTCTTACTCTGTAATAGTGTTGGCTTAGCCCAATTTCCCAGGCTGGAAATACAAGCAGGTGACTTTCAGGCAGACTTATTTCCTTTATACTCAAATTACCTGCTTGCTAAACCCATTTGCAGCTGACTGTTGAAAGCGTAAACAAGAAAAAGAGGGGAGTTTATTAATTTGCTCATTGTCTAAGCCTGCTGTGATATAACCTGGCATTTGACCTTGAGCCACACGAGTGAGGAATTATAGAACCTTCAAGCAGCTAATTCAAGAATTAGGTTTAGATGTAAATGCATGTGTATATACACATTCACATATAGATATTTCTATTTTTTATAACAAAAATGGAATCATACTGTAATACTGGTTTATAACCTGCCTTTTTAATCCACTTTACAATCTTTTATGAATATCTTATTATAACACTAAACATATTTACATAATATTATTCTAAATGGCTATAACATAATTTAAATAACCAAGCTACTATTGGACTTTTAGGTCATTTCCATCTTTTCTCTAAGTAATGCTTTGGTTATTATAAATAGTCTTTATAGCTAATTAATGCACACATTTAAAATTATTTCTTTAGAATAAAAGGCCAGAAGTGAAACTTTTGAATCAGAGGGAGTATATGTACTTTTGACACCACCCAGGAAGGTGATGCATTTTATACTCACCAGTATTTGAGAGTATGTTCACCAACACTGATAATTACTACTTTTTTTTTTTTTTTTTTTTTTTTGCCGTACGCGGGCCTCTCACTGTTGTGGCCTCTCCCATTGCGGAGCACAGGCTCCAGACATGCAGGCTCAGTGGCCATGGCTCATGGGCCCAGCCGCTCCGCGGCATGTGGGATCCTCCCGGACCGGGGCACGAACCCGTGTCCCCTGCATTGGCAGGCGGACTCTCAACCACTATGCCACCAGGGAAGCCCAATTACTACTTTTTGAGCATCGTTAATCCCTGAGTCTAATTTTGAAAAAATACACAGTATATTGGACTACAGCCTTTTAAATCTTGATGAGCAGTACTTACATGTTCCTACTCTTGAGTCCCTGCTACATGAGACCGTGCCTCCAAACCAGCTCACTCTGAGATCAGGGTGGGTAGGAAACCTTTTCCCTGGGAACTGTATGTGGATTCAGACCCCAATTGTGTAAAGGGATCACAGACACAACCATTAGTGCCCCACAGTGTGGATAAAATGGTTTATCAGGGAACAGCTAACAAGCAGAGTAGAAGTAGTGTACGTGAAATCCCCTGAGTTGTCTCCTTCCACACATAGCTCAGACTGGGCGTGGGAGGCCTGCATGCACCAGTGGGCAATGCTGCAGTAGAATGGGGTCTGTACCTACAGTGCTCTGCCTGTTTATAGGGTCAAGGGCAGGGAATATCTGTGGGGCTATGTCGTCGTGAAAGCTCCCTCGTCAGAGACATGACCTTGTTAGGAAGGGGGATCCTCAGATCCCAGTGGCTGTTGTGTGTTCGTCCCTTGAGCAAACTTAAACCCTAGGAGCCAATTGTCTGTTATTCTAGCAGGAAGGGGAGGAAGAGCGCCTCCAGGGCAATCCAGACTTGTCTCTGGTCCATCCCCTTGCTGCTCCTGCTGTCATGCCTTCTCTGGCCTCTGTTTGATTCCCAGGGGTCTGTGCAGTGAATGGGCTCCTGTATGTGGTTGGAGGGGATGATGGATCCTGTAACCTGGCTTCGGTGGAGTACTACAATCCTGTCGCTGACAAGTGGACGCTGCTGCCAAGCAACATGAGCACAGGGCGGAGCTACGCAGGTCAGTGTGCTCCACCCCCATCCTGGGGCGCAGGTGGGGTGGGGCAGGTGGGGGCTAGGTTAGCTTGCTTAACTTGGGGCTGAGTGCCTCCTTCAGGCATGGCAGATGATTGTCACATGTCACCACTCCTTCATTCTGCACCCACGACAGATACCCATAATTAGCACTCTTTTCCCCAGCGAAGCTGAATGTAGCCGTAGAATTCTTCTTGACACAGTGTTCCAGGGAGCCACTTCCAACTGATCTGAATTGTCCTAAGAGGTTTTAGAATTTCATTGCCCTTCCTGATTTGTTTTGTGCTGGGCCCCTAGGTTGAATAAGATACAGTTCTTGCTTTCCAGAAATTAAATTGGAAAGATAAGACCTGCCTACAAAAATAGGAAATACAAGATGATGTACATGTAAGTTCTAAATGAAATGTACTGCACAGGCTTTAGGACATGACATGCGAGAACTGGCAGAGTCAGGGAACACTTCCTGGAAGAGGTGGAGCCTGATTAAACTTTGAGGGTGGGTCACAGTCATAGAGGTAGCTGCCCTTTGCCAGGTGCCCACTCCCTGGGCCACAAAGCAGTCTGTTAGGTACAGTGTATACATACACTCTTGTCTTTTCAACAACCCTCTGGTTGAATGAGACTCCATTCCGTTTTATAGATGATGAAACGGAGGTTTGGAATGTTTAAGTAATCTGCCCAAGACCATGTGGCTAAAAAAAATGTCAAAGTCAACATTCAAACCCAGGTCTGAGTCCCAGGCCCATGCCTTTTGTGCTACTCTAGCTCAGGGTTGGGGGAAAAAGCATTCCAAGCAAGAGGCTGGAGGGAAGAGGGAGGAATGAGGCGGCTGTAGAGGCTGATTCCTGGTTGGGTGTGTGATGGTTTTGATGAGGTGTGGGGGACGGGATCAGAGTCAGTGGGGCTGAGGTTGAGGGTCTATAGGGAGACAAGCAAACATAGATATCTATGAGGTATTGGTTTGGCCAAAAAGTTTGTTCGTTTTTTCCCCATAAGATGTCTCTAGTAGCACTTAATTGTCTTTAATATCATTTGAAACAATTTTGTTAGATTGTATTGTGACAGCTGTCGTATCAGCGTGTAGTTTTAAAAAAACTTATCAAAATTGGTGAATTTTTATGTAGCCATTTTATAATATTGATGGAAGAAAAACAACATTTTTGGCATGTTATGCTTTATTATTTCAAGAAAGGTAAAAACACAACTGAAACGCAAAAAAAGATTTGTGCAGTGTATGGAGAAGGTGCTGTGACTCATCGAATGTGTCAAAAGTGGTTTGCGAAGTTTCGTGCTGGGGATTTCTCACTGAACAATGCTCCATGACCGGGTAGACCAGTTGAAGCTGATAGCAATCAAATTGAGACATTAACTGAGAACAAGCAATGTTATACCACGTGGGAGATAGCTGACATACTCAAAATACCCAAATCAAGCGCTGAAAATCATTTGCACCAGCTTGGTTATGTAAATCGCTTTGATGTTTGGGTTCCACATAAATTAAGCAGAAAAAAACCCTTCTTGATCGTATTTCTGCGTGCGATTCTCTACTTAAACATAACAAAAACATTCTGTTTTTAAAACAAATAGTGATGGGTGATGAAAAGTGGATACTGTACAATAATGTGGAACAGAAGAGATTGGGGGGCAAGCGAAATGAACACCACCAACCACACCAAAGGCCGGTCTTCATCCGAAGAAGGTGATGTTGTGTATATGGTGGGATTGGAAGGGAGTCCTATATTATGAGCTCCTTCTGGAAAACCGAACAATTAATTCCCACAAGTACTGCTCCCAATTAGACCAACTGAAAGCAGCACTCGATGAAAAGTGTCCGGAATTAGTCAACACAAAATGCATAATCTTCCATGAGGATAATGCAAGACCGCCTGTTTCTTTGGTGACCAGGCAAAAACTGTTACAGCTTGGCTGGGAAATTCCGATTCATCCGCTATATTCACCAGACATTGCACCTTCGGATTTCCATTTATTTAGGTCTTTACAAAATTCTCTTAATGGAAAGAAATTCAATTTCCTGGAAGACTGTAAAAGGCACCTGGAATAGTTCTTTGCTTAAAAGATACAAGGTTTTGAGAAGGTGGAATTATGAAGTTGTCTGAAAAATGTCAGAAGGTAGTGGAACAAAATGGTGAATACGTTGTTCAATAAAGTTCTTGGCAAAAATGAAAAATGTATCTTTTATTTAACTTGGAAACTGAAGGAACTCTTTGGCCAACCCAAGAACTCAGCTCCTTGTATTTGGTTCTCCAGAAAATGGAAGAATTAGAGCTAACATTTATTTATTGAGCATGGACAATGTGGCAGGCATCATCCTAAGTATTTATGACCATTATCATGTATAATCTCCATCATAACTCCAATGGTATTCTTATTCTGTTTTCCATCTTGTTTGGATTTCAGTGCGAAGGAAGATTATACCATGCAGGCTTAAAGGGGTTTGTATTGCATTCTGTCTGCCCAAGGCTTCAATGAATGAACTTATTTAAAATTTGTTTTCTCATTTAGGATTTTTCTCAACTAAATAGAAAAGAGTTTAGAGGCATTTTGGTCCTAGAGTGATTCCGTTCTCATGGTTAATTATTAAAAACCAGCACTGTCATTTTCTCTCCAAAGCTGAAGTGGGAAGTACAGGGCATTTTCCTGTATGAGGCAGTGAGGCCAGTGAGGGACCCCACCTTGGCTCCACGTGAGCCTTAATGAGAGGGGAAGGTGCAGGTGTGAGTAGTTAGAATTTTGTGTAAGTGCTGAATATTTCATGTCCATTTCTTTACTGTTTGCCCACCCCATAAGTAGGTGGGAAGGAGATGAGCAGAGGTGTGATTTGTGTTCAAACCCATTGACTGAGTGAATCTCTTATCTTAGAATCTATGGATATGGCCTAAAATGCAAAGATTTATGGACAAAGTTATTTATTGGAGCAAAAAACTGAGAATTAATGTCTGACATGAGGGAAATAGCTAAATAAGTTGTGGAATATTTATACAGTGGACGTGTTTTTAATATGAGAAGATGTTTGTGACAGACTGGTTGAGAAAAGGATGATGCAAAATGTATGTACCGCGTGAGCTCAGTCGAGCAGTCCTGGGTCATGGGGGTTAGAGTAGCTCCTGCTTACAGAAATGGATACTGGAGTCACATCTGAATTTGAGTCCCAGCTCTGCCACTAGCCCTGGAACTCTGGGCAAGGTAGTCAGTCTGACTGAACCTCTGTTTTCTCATTTGTAAAATGAGAATAAAATCATATCAAGCCTCTTAGGGCTGTTGTGAGAATGAAACGTGATAATACATGGAAAGCACTTAGCACAGTGCCTGCCTGGCACGTAGAAACCACTCAGTCAATGATTGTGGTTATTATTAGTAAGCCAGGAAATATTCCAGAAAAGATAATGCTGATTCTCTTTTTATGTAGGGATTAAAGTTCTTTTTCTTGGTGTTCTTCTGTGTTTTCCAAAATTTCCATAATGAGAATATTTTATTTTTAGAATCAGAAGAGAAAGTTTATATAAAAAGCAATACAGGAGCCTGCTTTTTGAAGACAGGCTCCCTTGAGAAAGAGGAGCCTCAGGTGCAGGCAAGATGTTCTCAAGGTCAGGCAGCACATCTGGGTCTGAGGACTTGGGTTCTCTCCACTTCCAATCTTTTATGTCTGTGGCTTTATCCAGGAATTAACATGAAATGCATGTCTCAGCAGAATGTCATCATTGGGGTGTCCTGGGCTTTCTCTTAGCAATGTTCTCTCAATCTCATCTTCAACCAGAAGATTTGATAGTGGTGGTAATATGTTAAAATAAGGCTCCTAGTTACACCTTAACTATAAGTTAGAATTTGGTTCAGCTGCAGGTACCAGAAAAACTGACAAATACTTGCTTAGATAAGGAAGTATCTTTTTTTGTATGTATGTATTTGTCCCAGGCAGAAAGGAGTCCAGGGCTGGCCTGGTGCCTGAGAGTGTCATTGAAGAATCAGTTTTCTCTTGTGTTTTCTGTTCTGCCAGCTTTATGAATAGCTGCTGCTGCTGCCCCTTGCACCTTGCGTGAGCTTCTTCCAGGCAGGACGAGGAAGAAAACCAAAGTTGCAGCACTGGCAGACTTGTAGTTACACTCTCAAGGGCCAGGATTGGGTCACATAGCACCTCCAGCTGCGAAGTAGTCTGGGAAGCTGAGCTCATAACTTGCTGGTCTCTATAGCAGAGGACAGCAAGTAGAAGGGATGTTGGATGAATCAGCCTATAGTATCTGCTGCATAACTGTAACCCATTACAAGCAAGATTTTAGGCTCATAAGTTAGCTGTTGAGTATGGTTCAACCTGGCCAAAACAGTAACACATACAGACATGTCGAGAATGTTTATCCAAGTATAGGATTTAGCATTGGAGGGGTCTTTCAGTTAGATGACATTGAATATATGGGAATGGAGCCTGAAGAGGTACATGGACTTGCCTGAAGCCACAATGCAGCTTGACTGGTGGCAGAGCTAGGATGGGAGTTCAGTTGTTCTTGCTGCCATGAAGTCAGTCTATTGTTCTTTCTACTTCATTTCAGTGTCTTCTAAAAGGAGACATGTATCACTCATCACTTCTCTTAAAGTGATACAGATTTAGAGCTGTGAGGTTTCCAGTGCGGGTGCTGAGTGTCAATTACAGTGAGTGCTGGGGTTGGGAAGGGGAGTCACTAGGATATGATGTGAGTCGGTGTGATGATGTGGGGTGAGATCACTCACCTGTGGTGTTGAGGGACTGTGCTCTATGTTTAAACATCTTGTGGAGACTTGGCTGTTAGAGCGGGAAACAGCCAGCTGCTGGCAGCCTGAGTCCACAGGCCCTTCAGTATTTGGGTACAAATCATGCCCATTTCCCTTGGCTATGGCTTGGGATGTTGTGGGTCATGAACTCCTTGTGACTCTGAATAAGTTCGGAGAAGCTGAGATGATAACTTTCTCCCCCTTTCATCTTAGGTGTTGCTGTGATTCACAAGCCCTTGTGACCCCAACTCCCGCTGCCAGGAGGTGGAGGAAGGGAGGGGTGCTGCCTGTGACTCGGCACAGTGGGACCATGCTGGCTGGGGGCCACTCGCTGCCAAAGTCTGCAGAGGAGCGGGGGCCGCCCTCCTCCAACTTGGCAGTGTCGTCAGGGTGGGAAGACAGTGACCCACCTCCTGCTCCCGCAAGGTGTTTCGTCCTCTGCCCTGAGCAGTGGGTTCCTGATAGCTCCGGCTGCACCTTTGAACGTTCTTTTGTGTGTTTCTACAGGGACATCAGAGAACCTGGAACCTGTGTGTGTGTGTGTGTGTGTGTGTGTGTGTGTGTGTGTGCGTGTGCAGAACGTGGTGATTCACTAAATTGGGGGGTGGTGATGGTCTGCTCCATTTCTATACTACTGATCCTTCCGCTATGCTAAAAATCAAATCACAGAAACCTCTCTTATGGATTTGCCCCATGAGGACCTTGAGACTACTAGAGCTGCTGTCTACTGGAAGTGCAGTTGGACATACCGGGAATGTCCAGAAATGACCAGGCCCATGCACCAACCTAGACTACTGGCATTGTCTGCAGAAGAGTGGGGTGTTCTCGAAGCTGCCCCGTGTCCTCTGTGTGCTAGAACTAGGACCACAGGTTCTCTAGCCCCTCAGCTGGGTGCTCTTCCTTGGGCTCTCCTCCTGGAACTTCTTATCAGAACTGCCTAGTCTCTGGGCTACTGGTCTTTGAGGTCAAGGATTCCAGGTTTGGGAGATTTTGTGTCTCTTCAGCTGGGAAAACTAGCTCTTCAGAGAAGCACTGAGTAACACACTGGAGGAAAAAAATACATGAAAAACAAAAACACAAGAAAACAAAGTGGTAAGGCTTCAGTCCTGTCCATAGTGGTCCCAGAGAGGATCCTACTTCTGAGTTTTCCTGGGATAGGACAGTCCCTGTTTATACTTATTATCCAGGTTTAATTTTTCAGAGCATCCCGTTTTACTCTCAAAAGTGTTCTGGTTTGGAGGCTAAGTAAAAGGTCACCATACCTCCAAACCCAAAGATAGGTTTGTCCCTGCACTGGATGGGGTCCCGTGTGATTTACACGGACATGGGTGACTTCAAAGGCGTGTATACTTGGCACCCTGGGCCTGGCCCTCGGCAGTCGGTCCAGTCTGTCTCACATCCTTGTCTTCCTTGCCTTGTGCTCTTCCCCCATTCCAGGCCTGTACCGTCTCACCAATCCTCAGAACATCCCCCTCCTAGCTTCCCCCATGAGGGAGGACATGGTGGTAGGCCCTGAATGTGTGATCTCTCTCAGGAGTACTTGGATTTTGAGAGAGGAGCTTGATGAAAGCTTTGCTAATTCACAGGTAAAAATGATTAATGACAGAACTTCAGGCATCTGGAGGAGGGTATTTGAGGGCTCAGGGAGTCATTTGCATTAAAAAAAAAAAAAGAACCTTAAAGCTGTACTGTTACTGAACTAGCAAGTTGCTTATATTGGAATTTCCAGCATGAGGAGGGGAAGTCTTGTGTCTGGAGAAGAGTCTCACAACTTGGGGGCTGGAATTTACCCTTCCTGATGTCAAGTCCGCCTTTAGGGAGCCAAGGGGCTTTATGAACTCTGATGTTGGACTTCTCATACAACTGGGCAACTTCCAAGCAGATTTTATAGGAGACTGTCATTCTCCCCACTTCACCCTGAAGTTATAAACCCAGGATTTTCCCCAGCGAGTTGGACACTTTGTGTATTTACTGTATATTTATTGTGCGTGAACCACTCAACTCCCCTGAAGGGGAAACATCTTCTGATGTTGAGCAGATGTTATTTCAGTGAGACATTTGGAGAATACCAAGGTACCTAGAATTTTTAGTAACCTTGGGCAGAGGCTGAAATATCCAGCTTTGGTGGACCTGGAAGAAGAGCTCCAAAGGGATCAAGACATGCTGTTAGCTGGTTTGTTCTGCTCTTACCTGGCATGGAGGTGACTGTGGTCTCAAAGCTCTGCCTGCCTCTGGATCGGAAGCTAATGGAATGCTCTTTCTGTTCCAAATGTTCTTCCTCCCTCTCTGAGGAAGGTTTGGGACTTTGTTTCAGGGTGTGTGTGTGTGGTGGGGGGAGGATGAGGTTGGGGTCTGATGTGTGCCATCACACAGCTCCTGATTTCAGACGAAAGGTGAAGTTCCCCCCCAACACCTGGAAGCTGAACTTCCAGGCTTATCATGCTTATGTGGGGAGGCTATTTGTGTGTCATCTTCCCAGAAAGGATCCCCTCCCTGAGAGCTAGCCAGCTGTTTTTCCTGCTTTTGGATTTTTGCTATTGACCCCACCTCACGTCTCCCTTCCCAGGAAGCACTGCCTCTGCTGGTAGTGCTGCTGAGGCCATGTTCGTTTTAGCCACATGTGTCCTTTCTCATGGGGACTAGAACACTGGTACGTCATCACCAAATAGCCAATCTGCTCCAGCTGCCCACAGATGCCATCCAAAACCTGCTGTCCCTTTATCACCAGGTACAATTCTCTCTCCACAGTGGGCACAACAGACTTATTTTCAAGTCTGTGCTGGTCATGTGGTAGGTGAACCCCCCTGCATCCCCTCTTCTGGTGGCCACACCTGCTTGTGAATGCAGCTTTGCCAGTGGGATATCTGAAGTCTGATCACAGCGATGAAATGGAATTGCAGCCCAAGGTTAGAAGCAGCTTAGACACCACTTGGATTCTGATTTGGACAACAGAGAAGTCAGACTCTGAATTCCAAAGTTCTTTCTCATAAGTACCCAATGGCATCTCTCCATCTAATAAGTTGCAGTATTATGCAAATGAAAGTGACCTCATTTTCTGCTATGCAATAAGAATACTTAATTCTATTTCATGACAGACCAGTTGCAATATCCCCTAAGATGCTTTTTGAGCTGTCTTACTTTGATATCTGTTGTATAATGTTTGTATATTCTTGAGCCAGATCCTTTCAAAGATTGCCTTTTTATAAAACTGAAGCTACAGCTTTCAGGCTAAAGTTTTAATGTAGATATTTTTATAAAGTAATTTTTCACGATATTTGAATTGCTTTTTATTGTCCATGATAATGAAATGTTATGTTCTATGCATCACTCACTCTCAAACATCGTCCATGCCTGTAGCTATCTTCCCTTTGTTTCTCACTCTCCCCAAACTTCAATAGCTCCAGGTTGACTTGGAAGCTTCTTTCTTACACCACATTCAAGGGAGATTGCTGAAAAAACACAATCACTGGTGTTTATTGAATTGTTTAGGGACTAACATTAAGCCTGACTCAGCACTTACACATCTATGTTGCCTATCTGCTTTTTTTGGAGTCTGTTTTTGGTAGGGTGAGGCAGGGGGGAGTCTGGTTGGCCCATCTCCTGGCATCTCTCATGGCCTGGCATGGAGCCTGGCATGCTGTGGCATGGAGAAGCCCAGGGAAAGGCCTGCCCTTCAGGGCATAGTCCCGGGAGTTTTCCTAGATCGAGCTGACTAGTCTTCATTCTTTTCTGTCTCCTTGTTCTTCGGAGCTTCAGGCTTGAGGCTTTTGCTGCTGGATGATGTCCCTTTTGGAAGCATCTTGTCGATGAACTTTAAAAGAGGCGTCACTCCTCGTGATTCCCACTAAGAATGTGATCGGCATGTGCTTTGCAGATGTTCATACCTACACTTACAGCTTACTTGTTTCTTGAGCTGTGTCTACACTCCAGGCTCTGTTTTGTGTATTTATCTGCCAGTTAGTCTCATTTTAAAAAATCTTTATTTTTATTATTATTGGGACAGGTGCCATTTGAATTGCCTCCACGCTCGCTCCCCATTTGCACCTTGACAGATCAAATTGGGAAGTTGAGCAAATTCATAATCCAGTTAGCTGGAGGTTCTCTGTTTGCCTGGAGAAACGAGGTTGGAATGTGTTGTTTTTTTTTTTTAAGTGTTTGCACTATTTAGAGTCCTAAGCCCCTCATATTCAGCTGTGCTGCGTATCTACTGACCAAGCAGGAGAGCCAGCAGCACTTCTGACATTTGGGAGTGCCTGAGGCCTCTTCTGTAGTGGATAATCACAACCTCAGAGCCCCTGTGCAGCCTCCATCGTGGGGCTCAGTGACTTGTAGCTACAGCATCTGCCAAGGCAGTAATGCATGGGACAGTGGCATTTGGAGCAACAAAGTGCCCTAGTGCAGTGTTCTTGCCTTTGGTTATGAGATTTCAAATTATTTCCCCCCCTTTTTAGTGGCAATAAGGACCCTTGTTGGACTTCTTGTTTAATTCGTATGTGATGTGTAAAATACTTTCTTTGAAAGAAAATTCAAGACACTGAATTTGTATCTCTGTGTGGGTGCCATGCCCATGTGGTTGTCCATAGGCAGGCAGACTTGATCCCTGACACCCTGTACACCACACTGCGTCGGTCGGGTCCTTGATCTGGGGGTCTCTGCTTGGACGGTAGGGAGCACAGAGTTTGTAAAAGAAGACTTGTCACGTGCTCCATCAGTTACAGTGCTAGCTGAAGAAACAGTTCCTCACGTGTATTCTTTTAACAGGAATTGTGTTCTAGGTTCCCATACTTTATGTTCCTTTAACTTTAATAAAAGCTGAACTGTGAGAACCTTTCTCAGTATTTCATTTCTATAGTCCAGTCTCTTTACTCAGTCTCAGACATGAAAAGGGCAGACTTAACTCCTGCATGTCTTCAGATTCAAAAGATTTTCTCTTCGAGATCTGCTGGACAGAGTCTGGGTTCCTTTGGTCTCTATTATCTGACACAGTGCCAGACTCACAAAGATCTTCAGTGAGGCCCAGAGAGGCCAGTCTCTCCAGTGTGTGTTTGGTTGTGTGGACAACTGCCTGGTGATCACCGTGAGGTGGGTGAGATGATCCCGGCATGGGAGGAGGAGGTAGAGATTTGGCTGTAACTAAACACTGACTTTTAAAAGTTTGTTACAGGGCTTCCCTGGTGGCGCAGTGGTTGAAAGTCCGTCTGCCAATGCAGGGAACATGGGTTTGTGCCCCGGTCCGGGAAGATCCCACATGCCGTGGAGCGGCTGGGCCCGTGAGCCATGGCCGCTGAGCCTGCGCGTCCGGAGCCTGTGCTCTGCAACGGGAGAGGCCACAACAGTGAGAGGCCTGCGTACCGCAAAAAAAATAAATAAATAAATAAAAGTTTGTTACAATACCTAGAGATTTTTATAGATATGTTGTTATGTTTGAACCATTAAAAATGCAAATATTAATTACATTTATTAAATATATACAACTATTAAATATGCTGACATAAAATATCAACACATATGAAATAATAATAATAGCTAACATTTATTGAGTGTTTACTATGTGCCAGCATTCTTCTAAGTGCTTTACTTTAATCAATACATTTAATCCTTATCATGGTCTTCTGAGTTACTATTATTATCTTTGTTTTACAGATGAAGATGTGAGATGCACAGGGGTTAAGCAACTTGCCTATGGTAGCAGTGCTGCAGGATATTGGTTGCACTCCAGAGTCTGTGTCCTTAGCCGTCTCACTCCAGCAGTGAGGCGGTGATGATGGGAGCAGGGCATGCTGAGAAGCACCAAGGAGAGGGAGGCCCTAAGGGTCGCTGGGAAGTGCAAACTTGGCTCAAGAAGAATACTGAAGCCCAAGTTTTCAGGCCAGTTGGACCAACAATGTCCCAATCTTACACTATTGGCAAATAATCACATTTGTTACCGTGGTGATAGTAGCAGTAACCACTATTCATTGCATCCGTACTGGGACAGAGGAGGCCCAGAGAGGTGAATCCGTTTGTCTGAGGGTGTGTTATAAGTGAGCAGTGGAGCAGACCCAGATGGAAATTACTAGCTCTTTTGGCTCACGACTGAGTTTGAGAATCAGCCTGAGAAGAGGGCTTAGGATGCACTTGTTTCCGTCATCACAGTGGCTAGTGTTTATTGTGCACTTACCATGCACCAGGCCCTGTGCTTTAATGCCCACAACACCTCATAGAGGCAGATGGTGCCCAATTCGCAGGATCGCAGGGCCTAATTAACTGGCTCATCGTCATACGTAACCTTGAGAAGCGATGCAGTCCCCATCCTCCTGCTGAGACTGATTGTTGAACTGTGGCACACCTGATCCCAGAGGGGCTGTACCTCATGGGCACATTCTAGAGTGAGGAGGTTGCCAGTGTCTGGCCCTCCAGGACAGGCAGAGAGGCAGAGCCCAGCGCCAGGCCGGAGACCTGCTCCGCCGCCACTTTGCCGTGGGCCCACCCACCTGGGACCTTGTCACCCCCACTGAGAGGGCCCTGGGGAGGGACAGATGAGCAAATGAGTGCTTGCCCAAGCACACACACCCTGCCCTCCCCTTGACCCTTTGGCCTGGTTTCCCCTTACCTTACCCAGAAGTTCCAGAGTGAAATCATATTTGGTGGTTTTTCTACCAACTTATTCTTCTACAGTTTACAAATAGGGTCTTTCGACCCTACTTAGCTAGTCTATTTTGGTATGAAATCTGTTGTTTCTGCCTGCCTCATGAGGTTTTCTATGAGCAGTCTGCGTCCCCCACTGGCCATTCCTTTCTGCCCAGGCGGCTTTCCCTGTAATGCTCTATATCAGGGCCCAGGGGGTGGGGCACCTGGCTGGGACCCTCGACATCGTCCACTCCAGCCCCTGTGTTTGCAGATGTGGGGACTGGGGCTTGGAGCTGCAGACAGGCCAGAGCACCTCAGGCAGAGCCGGGTCCCCCAGGAGGCCAGCGGAGGCTCCAGGGCCCGCCTGGAGCTGCCTGTCTGCCTGCCTGCACCTGAGGTTGTGCTGGGGCTGAGGAAAGGGAGTGACCGCAAGCTTGAGAGCCACCACCCTTTCTGGGGTGGACAGAGGAGAGGTGGTCCTGTTGCAGTGGGCCTGGTCTTTCTGAGACTCCTGTCCTGTGGTCACTCTGGCTTCAAGGGCTGCTCCAAACTCCCAGGTGGATGGAGGGCCCAACCCCTCCTCAGGCGTCTGAGTCCTACCCCGGCCTCAGGTGGGAGGAGGCCTTGTTCACAGCTGTGTGGCCTGCAGGGAACCCCTCCCCCTCTCTGGAGCTCTGTTCCTCATCTGTAAACAGAGGGCTCTTGTATCCATAGGAGCATTTACTCTACTTGCAGGGTCTTGTTCTTGCTCCCACCTGACCAGGGAGGAGATGAGGCTCAGGAGGCCAAGTGACAGTGGGGAGCTAGGTTCCAAACCCACATCTTCCGTGGAAGTAGTTTTGGACGACTATGCCCCACATGTTTTTAAGCTCTTAGGCCACTGGGCCCTGCCAGTAATCACGCATGATCAAGATGGTTTGACGAATCCTCTAACTGTGAGTTTTGTAAGGACTGGAAAAGTTGGCTTTAGACCTCTTTCCTTCCCTTTGTTTTCCTTCCCTTCCTATTCTCAGTTCCCAGCTGCCTCTGAGAGACCCTCCCCCCATCTTTCCAGGGTTGGGGACCTTTTATTCTCCCTTCACAGTATGTTCAACAAACAGTTATTCATTCAACAGAAATACATTCAGCATCTACGCTGCACATTGTGGTGGGTACTTGAAATGCAACTGCCAACAAAGTAGATGGTCTCTGTGGACCTGGAGGTTGGAGTTCCATGAGGGACACAGTAGGTAAACAGCAAGTACTGTATGATGTGCTAGTGGGGGGTGGGGGTGGGGAGGACAGAGAAACACACACACCCAGAGAGGGACAAGCTCACAGAGACCTGGGGAAAGGGTGTGAGATGCACACAAAGCAAGAGAGACAGAGACCAAGAGAGAGAGACTGAGACACGCAGAGACAGAATCAGAGGGAGACAGAAACACAATGAGCAAGACACACACACACACACACACACACACACAGATGCACCCGTAGCAGTCAAGGTGCCACTCATATAGAAATACATAGGCAGAGACCTAGAGCAAGCCAGACAGAGCCAGTGTTATTTCTTTAAGTGACAGGAGACAGGTCAGCCTAGAGCTTCAGATCAGAAGCTTCCGAGTCCGGAGATGCAGGTTCAAATGTGACCTCAGTCAGGCGGTCTTGTGGTTTTGAGCCGGTCTCTTTGCCTCTCAGCAACAGTGCCCTCAATTTTGTGAGCTTATGCAGAAGACTGCATGAGAAGACCCTAAAATGTAGAAGGCAGCCACTCAGGGCCCTGGGGAGGCTGGGCCCGGCAGAACAACCTCTGGAATGAGAAACCTAATCACTGCAGTGACAGCGCAGAGAACATCCTGACTGCATGCGATCACCACACCAGGCATATGAGCAGAGGGAAGACAGACATGAGAAAGGAGGCAAGTTCTCTGCCCAGGGTCTTGTCTGGGCTGGGGATTCATCCAGGGCTTAATTTCTGAAGGAGGTCCCTAAGGGAAGCCATGCACTTGGGGCCTGCTTTCACCCGGCAACCATGTGGCTTCTTTTTATTTGACACAACTGTGTTTCAATCCCTTGTGTTTTCTCCTTTCCTCTGGGTGGTGATGGGGGCTTGTCTCATGAGTTTACTTCCTGCTCCAGGAGTAGAGCATCTCCCTGGATTTGATCCCAACGACTGCAGAGAATGTGGGATTTAGTAGGCACTTGTATAACTCTTTATTGCTAAGGAATTTCAAACGTGGTCTCATTTGATTCTCAGAAAAGCTCAGTGAGGTAGCCAAGGCAGGTATTATTTTGTGCAGCGTGTCTCTACCTATTATATACGATGGTCACTTTCTCAATGCAGTGGGTGGGGCATTTGAAACACTGCATGGTGCCTGCACATAGTGGGTGGTTTATTAGTGGTAGCAGTTATTACTCTCATTGTTCCCTTTATACAGATGGGGAAACTGAGGCTAGAAATAGGTGGAGCAACTCACTCAAATTCCCAGTCAGTAAGGGCTTGGACTTTATCACCAAGATTGTGTTTGGCTCCGTGTGACAGCAAAATGACAATAGTGGCTTTAACCAAAGAGTGGGTTTTTTACCCAGATAACCACAAGTCTACAGGTAAGCATTCCAGAGCTGGCACAAGCAGTTCCATGGTGTCATTGGGACCCTAGGTCCTTCTGTCTTTCTGCTCTTCCATCCTTAGCATGTTGCAAGATAGAGGCTTCACAGCTGTTTTCACATCTGCAAAAGGCATGAAGAAGAAGGGAGGGGGAGGCAGAAGGAGCACTACCTGTAATAGGAAAGTAAAACCTTTCCAGAAACTCCTAACAGAATTCCTTGCGGTGCCACCAGCTGCGAGAGAGTCAGAGGAGATGAATGCTTTTAACTGAGCCCATTGCTGCTCCAAACAAACTCAGAGTTCTGCCTGGGAAAAAGAAGGGGAGAATGGACATTAGGTGGGTAATTAGCAATGTTGGCCCCAGTCAAGGCTCCTATTAGCCTTCTGACTCCAAGTGCCATGTGGCTCCCTCTTCAGGGGTCAGCCTTCTTGGATCCAAAGTACACATCATTCTGGTCCATAGTCTAGCATCTGTCCCTGTAGTTAGTTTGGCTGGATACTGACCATATGCAGGGCCCCTTGTCAGTGAGGGATAATGATGCTCCCTGTGTGCTTGGCATCTGCTGAGGAGGTACAGAGTGGGGCTCTGGGACAGGGATGGGTGGGGAAGTCTTCCTCTCTAGCCTCACTCAGCCATCTTCCTTGCTGTGTTGGCATCAAGGGTGGATGTCCCTCTTGCAGGATGAATGAGACATTCTAAACAATGGAGACCTTTAGGAGCCTGTTGCTGAGGCTTTAGGGGCAGCTCCTTTAACAGCCGTGGATGCTTTCCTGAAGCTCTGATTGAGGAGGCCTGTCACCTGCAAGATCTATGACGTTTATCTCAAGAATGACCCATTTGTGCAGCACCGTAAGTCTTTCTGAGCCGCAAACTGGGAGGTGGAGGTGGGTGAGGTTTGGTGTTGGCTTTTTGGAGGCATTTCCCCAACTCCCTTGTCGTCCTGTACTCCAGGACATCCTCACATTTAATGGTGGCCCATCGAGTGGTGTCTGAGCTGTGCTAAGTTAAAGGAGGTCAAGAAAATGATGTGCACAGTCTGGCTGCCAAGGGGCTGTCCTAGGGCTGTTCTCGCCAAGTGAGGCTGCTGCTTCAGCCCTGGCCATGGAGTGGGAGGGGTCCTATCTGAGCTGGAGAGGCCTGGGCCTTCCCTGAACCTGTGAGGAGGTTGTGTGGCAGCATGGAGAGGGCCATGGAAGAACTGGATGATCTAGTCACAAAGTAGAGTTTGACAATGTAGCATAGTGGTTAAGAGCTAAGGCTCTGAGCTGGACAGTGTGGGTTTAAACCCATGCCCACCAACTGCTAGCAGGGGGACCCTGGTAATAAAACCAGGCCCAGCTGCAGGCCCTCTGAGGTCAAGGACAGACAGGCATTGCACCCCAGTCTGGAGCGAGCCTGTACTCTTGGGAGTTAGTGGTCCCCTTGAGGGCCTTCCTCTGGTTCTGGGCCTCATCTTCACCTTCAAGCTGCAGCCTGGACCTGAGAGGAGGGGATCTGGGGGGTAAAGGCTGAGGCTACAGAGAGCATTCCAAATGTATTTTTCAGGCACAGAACCATCATTTTAATGTTCCCCAGCCTCTTACTGAATGATTAACTAAAGAATGGTCTGTCCTGGTGCCTGTGACTTCTGCAGTACCCTGATAAGGCAACCCATAAAACCCTCTCCAGGCAGCCAGAGGAGGTTTTATAAATGTCTCAGAAAGGGTGGTTTGATTTCTAGAAGCTTCTAGTAGAATTTTTTTGTGTGGACTTGTGAAAATGCTAGGCACCGGGATCCTGTGAATGCAGGAGGGCTTGCCCTGGGGGGATTCAGGAGGCCCGGGTAGAGGCGGCGGGATGAGCAAGAGAACTGGGGTGTGCTGTGGTGCTGACTACACAATACAGGGATGCCCAGTGGGCTGCAGACTCTGGAGTGGCTTCACTGGAGCCCTCCCACTGTTGGCCTGGGGGCTCCTGTGCCCTCTGAACCCTGTGCAGGAGCTTCCCTGTCCCTTCATGAGACAGTCCCTAGTTACTCACTGCATTCTCTGTGCTGCTTCTGTACTTTGTATGTATTCAATACGTATTTATTCATTCAATGCATGTCTACTGAGCTCTTCTTGGATGTTAGGCTCTACACCAGGGGGTAAATGAGAGGGTCCCTGCCCTTGTGGGGTTCATGTTGGTCATGCAGACAAAGTAATAAAGAAGGCATTAGAATCAGTGTGGTACGCATAAGGGTGGGGTGAGTAAAGGGGCCTGTGGATGTACCCAGAAGGGTCAGGGAAATCATCCTGGTGGAAGTGATGGGCAGCTAAGGTTCTACTTTGAATGGGTGATGGATGATAGCCAGGTGAAAGGATAGATGGAAGTGTGGGGGAGGGAGGAAGAAGAAATAGCAAGTGTAGAGGCCCAGAGGCTACAGAGATGGCCTTTCTGAGAAAGCATAAGTAGTTCAGTATGGCTGGATCACAGAGCATAAGGGGAACACGCAAGAATGGGCTGGAGAGGTGGGTAGGAGCCATGTCACAAAGGACTTGAAACCATGGGGAGGAGGTAATTCTCTTTCTTGAGGTCAGTGGGAAAACATTGGAAGTATTATCCCCAAAACATACTCCTAAATGCTGAGATATTCATGCAGAATGTTTTTGGCAAGTGCTCTTAGCTATAAGCCCCGTGAAGGAGAGAGGGAAGCAGTAAGAGGCAGAGGGAGAGTTGAACTATAATGCGGTTGCAGCAGAGGCCTCAGTCCATCACCTGGGGAACTCTGGAGCTGGGATAGCCTTTCAGTACTGTCCGGAGTTGACACAAGGGGACTACTTTTTGAATCTTTGCAAAAATCAGTCATTGACAAAAAAAAAGAAGGCAAATTGGACTTCATCAAAATTTAAAACTTTTATCCTTCAAATGATACCATCAAGAAAGTGAAGACACAACTCACAGAATGGGAGAACATATTTGCAAATTATATATCTGATAAGGATTTAGCATCCAGAATATATAAAGAATTCTTACAACTCAACAATGGAAAGATAACCCAATTAAAAAATGGGCAAAGAATTTGAATAGACAATTCTTCAAAAAGATATACAAATGGCCAATAAGCACATGAAAGGATGCTCAACATCATTAGCCATCAGGAAAATGCAAATCAAAACCACAGTGAGGGGCTTCCCTGGTGGCGCAGTGGTTGAGAGTCTGCCTGCCGATGCAGGTGGTGCAGGTTCGTGCCCCGGTGTGGGAAGATCCTACATGCCGCAGAGCGGCTGGGGCCGTGAACCATGGCCGCTGACCCTGCCTGTCCGGAGCCTGTGCTCTGCAACGGGAGAGGCCACAACAGTGAGAGGCCCATGTACTGCAAAAAAACCAAAACCAAAAACAAAAAAACCACAGTGAGACACCACTTCACACCCACTAGCGTGACTATTATAAAAAAGACAATAACAAGTATTGGCCAGGATGTGAAGAAATTGGAATACTCATATGTTTCTGGTGGGAATGTAAAATGGTGTAGCCTCTTTGCAAAATAGTCTGGCAGTTCCTCAGAAAGTTAAACATATGACCCAGAAATTCCACTACCTGGTATACATCCAAGAGAACTGAAAACATATGTCTACACAAAAACTTGTACACAAATGTTCATAGCAGCTTTATTCCTAATAGTCAAAAAGTGGAAAGCTAAATGTCCATTAGCTGATGAATGGATAAACATAGAAAGGAATGAAGTAGTGATATGTGCTACAACATGCATGAACCTTGAAAACATTATGCTAAGTGAAAGAAGCCAGACATAAAAGACCATATATTGTATGGTTTCATTTGTATGAAATGTCCAAAATAGGCAATTCCATAGAGAGAAAAACTAGATTGGTGGTTGCACGAGGCAGGGGGAGAGGGGAACAGGGAGTGACTGCTAATGGGCATGAAGTTATCTGGAGTATTTTTGAGGAGATGGAATGTTCTGGAATTAGATAGTGATGATGGTTATACAATTTTGTGAATATATTAAATGCTACTGAACTAAACTTTAAAAGGTCAAGTTTTTATGGAGTGTGAATTATAACTCATTGAAAAAGGTCATGTTATATGCATACTCTCACCTTCCACCCCTGCAGGTCATATAACCTTGGGTGAGGCAGCTCCCCTGGGCAGACAGTGATTTCTGGTGAGGGGCTTGGCTGTGAGCCATTAGCACATGACACTATAGGAGGCTGGGGGAACGCGTGCCTCCAGGGAGCTGGGTTATGCACCAGTGCGTCCACCGTAGGAGGCTTTAAGTGTGGAAGTGGCACAGAGTTTTGCTTTCGTGGGTGACCTTCATGACAACCATGAGAGGCGGGCATCATTTTCCCCCCTTTTCAGTTGAGTGAACTGAAACTCAAAGAGGTTAAACCACTTGCACAGGGTCTCCATAACTAGTGGAAATTTGCACAGAATTTTGACATCACATCTATCTGAGTCTGAAGGCCATGTTCTTTGCTATGATTCCATGCTATTTTGCACTTGCTCATTCACAGATTTGTTTCTCCTGAAAAATTAATTGGTTTGAAGGCAGGGACCAGGTCTGAATGTGTCCTTAGCACCCAGTACAGGGCATAAATAAGGTGCTAAAAAATGTTTGTCAAACTGAAGTAAGTTCCCTTTCCAGCTACTTAAAGATGCCATGCCACAGCTGCTGTCCAGGGAGAGCAGTTTTCTCCAAGTTACAGGAAAAAAGGAATGGCATGAACAGAACTTCCTCATTGTTAATCCTTTTTCTTGGGTGCAAATTTTTGCTCATACTTTGACAAAATCAAAGTACTAAAATCTAGTATCAGAAGGCGTGTTATTTATCAAAAATTATAGGCTTATCTTCATCAATATTTCAGTTTCCTATCAGATGCTCCCACACCTAAACACATTCCCTTGAAGACATGAGGAGAGTTATGGATTTCAATAAATTGAAGTCAGGGCTGACGAAGATGCAATTTGACTGCTGTTTTCCCCTAGGCTTCCCCAGGAAGCGGCTTCCCCAGGAAGCCACTTCCTGGAGGCTGACGGAGGATCAAGGACATTATCCTTGACATGTACGCCACATATGCCCGCTGTCAGGCCTGCTGCTGCTGAGGCCCCAAGTTGCTGCCTCTTGGATACATCGTGGCTAGAGGTGGGTGGGTATCAGTAGGTGCAGCTCGGTTGCCTTTGGTAGATTTTTCTCCCTACGGGGGAGATTGGGAGGAGGTGTGCAGGCATGGAGAGATTAGCTGGGAGACATTATGAGTGCTTGGAGAGACTAGGTGACTGTGGGGTGGTTTTCCAGAACCCAAGAAGGCCACACACATCTCACTCTGCTTACTTTACTCCGAAGTTTTATCCTTCAAGCTCAGAGGATCTTAATGCTGTTAAAGTGATAACGCCCCTGCCTGTCAAAGTTAACAGCTCAATAGTTGTTCCTCTCTGAGTGTGAATGCCTAAGTACATTTTGAAAGGGGAGGGAAGCAGAGGGCACTGGGGGCCTGAGTGGAGGCCAAGCGGGCAGGGAGGGGAAACTGGGGCCAGAAGAGCATAGCAGTGAAGAGCGAGGCTCCAGGGATATGCTGTCTAAGTTAAATTCCTGTCCCTACTGCTTATAGGCTGCGTGACCTTGGGAACTATCTCTCTGAGTTTGTTACTTCATCTTTGAAGTGGGAGCAATGATAGTCCTGAACTCAGAGGGTTATCGGAAGGACTAAATGAGATAATATGTATATGATGGGTATAATAGAAAGACAGTCATATGAACAGGGAAAATGCAGTCTTGGTTTCTCTAATAGTGCTCTGATTTTCGTCACAAGTCGCCCACTTTCTGGCTAGCGGGAGGGAAAAACCCTTCAATTTTTAGTCCAATCTGGTAAATTTAGTCTTACTCAAAATTTTTAACAATCCCTTTTTAGGTAGTTCTTAGCCTCTTACATTTGTCTGGTCCCCTTTTCTTTTACCCAGAATGGCATCTAAGAATGTGAGGGGTTGGATTCTCGTGCCAGTGGAGAATAGGTCCTTGTCTAGTCAGGGTTCAGTTGTAGAGAGAGCGACATGTAGCAGGATATTTAATAGCTTACGAAATTGTTGGGAGAGGTAAAGAAAGAGGCTCGAGGCTGCTGTGGCTCTCAGAGCTGTGCTGCACAACTAGGCTGCCAGAGCCCAGCTGCCTCTGCCCCAGGTGGGGAGCTGCAGAATCAGAGACGGCTGTCGCAGCTCCTAGCTGGATGCCTCCCACCTCAGCCACATCCACACCAGGAACGTGGGTGCCCACCTCTCTCCCCATTCCCTTAGATCCCAATCCCTGTTTTGCTTTAGTGCATCTCATGAGCAGAACCTAAATCATATCTAGAAACATTAGTTGTAAAATGAGTCTGGGAAATGTAGTTTATTTTTTATTTAAAAATTTTTTTATTGAAGTACAGTTGATTTATAACTTTGTGTTAATTTCTGCTGTACAGCAAAGTGATTCAGTTATATACACACACACAGACACACACACACATACACACATTCTTTTTTATATTCTTTTCCATTATGGTTTATCATATGATATTGAATATAGTCCCCTGTGTGGGAAATGTCGTTTTTTTGCTTTCCAGCCTCTGCAATGTAGGAGGGGACAAGAAGGCCTATTGGGCTTTCAGTCCTCATGATCTGCCACATTCCTTCCATCTGCTACTCAATATCCATACGTACCCTTCTTCCCACCTGTCTAAACAACCACAGGAAGAACAACTTGCTCTCTTCTAACCTAATGCAACTATCCTCTGCAAAAATTGCAATGTCCTTACCCTGTTTCCCCAAAGGGAAATCAAATTTCATCAGTTACTGCCTCTCTAAGTGATATTATTCCTTTTCTAGTTCAGTGACAGTTCTGCCTTGATAGCATATGATCTGAAGCCTAAATATCCACTTAACTACCACAATCTATACCAGCGCCTTTATAAAGTAGAAAAAAGGAGAGAAAAGGGATAATTGGGGCGTGTATGCTTGTATGTGTGTATATATGTATGTGTGTACTGTGTGTTATGTAACATGCATATATACACTTGTGTCAGTTTCTGCTGCATAACAAACACTTCAAAACTAAGTGGCTTAGAATAACTGCCATTTATAATTTCTCACTATTCTATGGATTGGTCAGGCTGTTCTTCTGGTCTGATGCAGACTGGCTGGTCTCTGCTGGGATTGCTCCTGTGCCTGGGGTTAGCGACAGGTCAGTCAGTGGCTTGAGGATCTAGGATGGCCACACTCAAATATCTGGTGGTTGGCAGGTTGTTGGGACAGGGCTACTTCAGGCTTGTTCACATGGTGACCTCTTCAGGCACAGCAAGAGGTCCAAGCCCCAAGTGGTGAATGCTTCTCTCACATTTGCTGATGTCCCATGGCCAACCCTGACTCAGAGAATGGAAAAAGTAGACTCCACCTTTTCCTGGGCCATTGCTGGGTAAATAGCTTTTGCTATTTACCACAGCATATCTGTACACCAAGGCCAACCACATGCAGGCCATAAAACAAGTCTCAGTACATTTAAAGTACTGAAATCAGACTACAATCCTGCAGCCTGTGGAACAAAAACTACATTCACGGACAGATAGACAAGATGAAAAGGCAGAGGGCTATGTAGCCAATGAAGGAACAAGATAAAACACCAGAAAAACAACTAAATGAAGTGGAGATAGGCAACCTTCCAGGAAAAGAATTCAGAATAATGATAGTGAAGATGATACAGGACCTCAGAAAAAGAAGGGAGGCAAAGATCGAGAAGATGCAAGAAATGTTTAACAAAGACCTGGAAGAATTAAAGAACAAACAAACAGAGATGAACAATACAATAACTGAAATGAAAACTACACTAGAAGGAATCAATAGCAGAATAACTGAGGCAGAAGAATGGATGAGTGACCTGGAAGACAGAATGGTGGAATTCACAGCTGCTGAACAGAATAAAGAAAAAAGAATGAAAAGAAATGAAGACAGCCTAAGAGACCTCTGGGACAACATTAAACGCAACAACATTTGCATTATAGGGGTCCCAGAAGGAGAAGAGAGAGAGAAAGGACCCGAGAAAAATATTTGAAGAGATTATAGTCAAAAACTTCCTTAACATGGGAAAGGAAATAGCCACCTAAATCCAGGAAGCACAGAGAGTCCCATACAGGATAAACCCAAGCAGAAACACGCCAAGATGCATAGTAATCAAATTGGCAAAAATTAAAGACAAAGAAAAATTATTGAAAGCAACAAGGGAAAAATGACAAATAACATAAAAGGGAACTCCCATAAGGTTAACAGCTGATTTCTCAGCAGAAACTCTACAAGCCAGGGGGAGTGGCATGATATTCTTAAAGTGATGAAAGGGAAGAACCTACAACCAAGATTACTCTCCCCAGCAAGGATCTCATTCAGATTCAATGGAGAAATCAAAAGCTTTACAGACAAGCAAAAGCTAAGAGAATTCAGCACCACCAAACCAGCTCTACAACAAATGCTAAAGGAACTTCTCTAAGTGGGAAACACAAGAGAAGAAAAAGACCTACAAAAACAAACCCAAAACAATTAAGAAAATGGTCATAGGAACATGCATAGCAATAATTACCTTAAACGTGAATGGATTAAATGCTCCAATCAAAAGACACAGGCTTGCTGAATGGATACAAAAACAAGACCCATATATATACTGTCTACAAGAGACCCACTTCAGACCTAGGGACACATTCAGACTGAAAGTGAGGGGATGGAAAAAGATATTCCATGCAAATGGAAATCAAAAGAAACCTGGAGTAGCAATACTCATATCAGATAAAATAGACTTTAAAAAAAGAATGTTACAAGAGACAGGAAGGACACTACATAATGATCAAGGGATCAAGCCAAGAAGAAGATATAACAATTATAAATATATATGCACCCAACATAGGAGCACCTCAATACATAAGGCAACTGCTAACAGCTCTAAAAGAGGAAATCGACAGTAACACAATAGTAGTGGGGGACTTTAACATCTCTCTTAACACCAATGGACAGATCATCCAAAATGAAAATAAATAAGGAAACAGAAGCTTTAAATGACACAATAGACCAGATAGATTTAATTGATATTTATAGGACATTCCATTCCAAAACAGCAGACTACACTTTCTTCTCAAGTGAGCACGGAACATTTTCCAGGATAGATCACATCTTGGGTCACAAATCAAGCCTCAGTAAATTTAAGAAAATTGAAATCATATCAAGCATCTTTTCTGACCACAATGCTATGAGATTAGAAATGAATTACAGGGAAAAAAAAGTGAAAAACACAAACACATGGAGGCTAAACAATACGTTACTAAATAACCAAGAGATCACTGAAGAAATCAAAGAGGAAATCAAAAAATACCAAGAGACAAATGACAATGAAAACACGACGATCCAAAACCTATGGGGTGCAGCAAAAGCAGTTCTAAGAGGGAAGTTTATAGCTATACAAACCTACCTCAAGAAACAATAAAAATCTCAAATAAAGAATCTAACATTACACCTAAAGGAACTAGAGAAAGAAGAACAAACAAAACCCAAAGTTAGCAGAAGGAAAGAAATCTTAAGGATCAGAGCAGAAATAAATGAAATAGAAACAAAGAAAACAGTAGCAAAGATCAATAAAACTAAAAGCTGGTTCTTTGAGAAGATAAACAAACTTGATAAACCATTAGCCAGACTCATGAAGAAAAAGAGGGAGAAGACTCATTAAAATTTGTATGGAGACACAAAAGACCCCAAATAGCCAAAGCAGTCTTGAGGGAAAAAAATGGAGCAGGAGGAATCAGACTCCCTGACTTCAGACTATACTACAAAGCTACAGTAATCAAGACAATATGGTACTGGCACTAAAACAGAAACATAGAACAGTGTAACAAGATAGAAAGCCCAGAGATAAACCCACACACCTATGGTCAACTAATCTATGACAAAGGAGACAAAGATGTACAATGGAGAAAAGACAGTCTCTTCCATAAGTGGTGCTGGGAAAACTCGACAGCTACATGTAAAAGAATGAAATTAGAATACTCCCTAACACCATAGACAAAAATAAACTCAAAATGGATTTGAGATCTAAATGTAAGACTGAACACTATAAAACTCTTAGAGGAAAACATAGGAAGAACACTCTTTGACATAAATCACAGCAAGATCTTTTTTGATCCACCTCCTCGAGTAATGGAAATAAAAACAAAAATAAACAAATGGGACCTAATGAAACTTCAAAGCTTTTGCACAGCAAAGGAAACAAACCATAAACAAGATGAAAAGACAACCCTCAGAATGGGAGAAAATATTTGCAAACGAATCAACGGACAAAGGATTAATCTCCAAAATATATAAACAGCTCACGCAGCTCAATATTAAAGAAACAAACAACCGAATCCAAAAATGGGCAGAAGACCTAAATAGACATTTCTCCAAAGAAGACATACAGATGGCCAAGAAGCACATTAAAATCTGCTCAACATCACTAGTTATTAGAGAAATGCAAATCAAAACTGCAATGAGATATCACCTCATACCAGGTAGAATGGGCATCATCAGAAAATCTACAAACAACAAATGCTGGAAAGGGTGTGAAGAAAAGGGGGCCCTCTTGCACTGTTGGTGGGAATGTAAATTGACACAGCCACTATGGAGAACAGTATGGAGGTTCCTTAAAAAACTAAAAATAGAATTACCATATGATCCAGCAATCCCATTACTGGGCATATAACCAGAGAAAACCATAATTCAAAAAGACACATGCACCCCAATGTTCATTGCAGCACTATTTGCAATAGCCAGGTCATGGAAGCAACCTAAATGCCCATCGACAGATGAATGGATAAAGAAGATTTGGTACATATATACAATGGAATATTACTCAGCCATAAAATGGAACGAAATTGGGTCATTTGTTAAGATATGGATGGATCTAGAGACTGTCATACAGAGTGAAGTCAGTCAGAAAGAGAAAAACAAATATATAAACTCATATATGTGGAACCTAGAAAAATGGTACAGATGAACCGGTTTGCAGGGTGTAATTCAGTCCCAGTCTGAAGGCATGAAAACTGGGTGTGGGTGGGTGGGCAATGGTGTTAAGTCCCAGTCTGAGTCCCCAAGTCCGGGAACCAGGAGCACCAAAGTGCAAGGGCGAGAGATGATGGATGTCTCAGCTCAAGCAGAGAGCAAATTTCCCTTCCCTCACATTTTCTATTCAGGCCCTCAGTGGATTGGATGACACCCAACCACATTGGTGAGGGCGATCTTCTTTACTAAGTCTACCAATTCAACTGCTAATCTCTTCCAGAGACACCCTCACAGATTCACCCAGAAATAATGTTTTACCAGCTATCTGGGCATCCCTTAGTCTGGTCAAGTTAACATAAAATTAACCATCACAGATGCCTCTCATCACGACCCAGTTGACTAAGTTTGGTTCTTCCACTTCCTTCTGAAAGGTGGTACATTTTCACCAAGCACTAAGCATTGGTCCATCCTCCTCCTGAGTAGTGTCTCTCCTTGGGGCACTCCCCTGCCTGCTTTAGCAACTGTTGAGCAGAATCTGGTCATTATTATTCATCTCCTAAGTAGCTGGAGAATTAGCACAGAATCTAGTGGTGTCAAAAACATATCATTAGAGTCCTAGGTACCCGATTCTGCGTCCAATGCAGACATCACTAATCAATTATGACACCTTCTCACTGACCCCTGCAAGACAAGGCACCAGGCAGCCTCTTGCTAATCAATGAGAGTTGGCACCAGTGATGAACCTGATTTGTTATCTCAGTTTTGAGTACTTGTCCTTGTGTTCTTTTGCCTGGGGTAACCCTAATATATCATTTTGATATTCCATGTATGGGAGCAGGGGAAGAGAATCATGTCTTAGAGATAAGCTACAGTTGTCAAAAGTGCATGAAATCAGCTATATAAAAAATTGAAACAAGACATGACTCTTCCCCTCCTTCCCTCCACCCCCTGAAATAGTGTAAAATTTGCAATGTTTCTCACAGTGGGAGAATTTTTTAAAGTTACCATAAACAATGTTATGCGGAGACTTAACACCGGGTTGTCTCTGACCTCCCCAAAGCATTTTTTTCCTAAAAGCTGTTTTCCAGCCTTATTCCTTATTATATCTTTGAGAGATCCTAGAAGCTTTTTCCTTTTGTGTGAAGAGAATCTCAAAGATTTTAAAAGCCAGTTCTGTCCTATAACTTAAGAAAATACCTTCCTTGCACACCAGAGGCCCCTCTTTGATTTAGAAATACAAATTATTTAACAGCTACTGGCCCTTGAATTTCTTTTGTGTGCCAGGCACTCCCCTGAATGGCTTATCTACATCCGCTCATTTACTCCAGCAGTCCTGAGAGCCTAGTGTTAGCATCCCCCTTCTACTGATGATGAAATGGCTCAGGATCGTCAAGTAATTTGTCCAAAATTGCACAGCTAGGAAAGGGCAGAGTTAGGATTCAAATCCAGGTCTGTCTGGCATCAACACTTAACTAATACTTTCCCTGGACTCTCTTTTAGGGGGCGTGGTCCTCTGGGTTTGGTGGCATATAGACCCCCTCTGCCTTTCCTCTTGCTTTCCAGCTTCTTTTGCCTGAACTAAGTCAAACACTTTTCAATCTCTTTCTCTCCCCCTTTCTCTCTTCCTCCTTTCCTCTCTCCTTCCCTCCTTCCAGCCTCCCTCGTTCCCTTCTCTGTTAAGCTTGACATTGTTCAAATAGGGACAACGTCTTTCATCCCAGGGACACAGCTTAAAATGCAGGAGTCCCAGGGCAGAGAAAAGAGCTAAGAGCTAGGTAAGTGATGGCATCAGGTCCTTCTGGGGGAACAGAATTTGAGAGAGGTAGGAGGAAACTCAGTGGGGTAGGGGAGGAATGGGAATGGAGGGGGTAGGAATAGCAAAGTGCCTCTTTCAGTTAACCTCACAGGCTTCAGGCCTTAGACCTAGTGACTTGGTCATTGTTTATCCAGTTCCAAGCCCTCAGTGGAGTACCCATTTTGTGCTAAGCCCTGCGCAGGACTCTGGGCACATCAGGGTGATTCAGCCCTGCTCTGGGCAGTTGCATTCAGAAGAGAGAGAAGGACAGGTACACATGGAAGCCTGCCACCCTGGAGAGGTGCATTTAGGGTAGGAAGGCAGGCAGAGGCCACAGGAGGAGAGAGCCTTTCCTTGGAGGCGGGTCCTGTTGGTACCAGGCCATACTGAAACTTCAGGCCATGCTCTGCATCTTTCCTCTCTGCTCTCTGCTTGGCTAGTTGTGAAGCCCAACTGGCCTCCCCTTTGAGGCTCAGGTGAGTCATTAAACACCATGAAATAAGTAAATCCCTGGTACTACTCGCTGCCCAATAAGAAACTGCCCCATCACAAACCATATCCTGAGGGCCAGGCAGTCTGTGTTTGAGACTTTCAGTTGAAGACCCACACTGAACACTCCTATTGTTTTCTCTGCCTGTAATGTCTTAATATGAATGTAACTATTTCACTGAGGGCCTGGCCTGTGGGCGCCAATAGATGCTTTAGAGGAGGAGGAGTTACCTCTTGGTGCTTTTAAAGTGACGAGTCTATGTCCCTGTGTTTTAAGTCAAACTGTCTCAAACACACCCTTAATTAGAAGGAAAGATATCGCCAGCCTTTTTGGTGTACTGTGCTAAGACAGAAATGGAATTGTCCTTATGTACATGCTTAAATACATTCTCTGCCCAGTTTCTCCCACTCTAGCCTTTGGAGGAGCCTTGCACGATTTGCTCGAATCCCTGGTTCCAGCAGAATTCGATTCTACAGGCACCCCTGCAAGTCCCATCTGCTGTCTTTCTCCACTCTCAGCCCACTGGGTTCCAATCATACACAGATTTACCTCTGGGCCCACTCCATTTACAGACCCCAAACCAAATGGGAAATCTTCAACCCACCGGACCAGACCCAACTGGAGAGGACAAAAGAGTGGCTGGTTGTTACGATTTCCTCGAGGTCTGACACAGCTTGGTTTTGACTCCTTGGTGTTGGCCAGGCTTTCTCTCTTCTCCTGTTGTGTGCTCACTCACTTAGCACTTGATATTGGACCTGGTCCCCCTGTTATCCTGCGGGACTGGGTAGGGTGGGCATCTGCAACCCCCCAGCCTCCGCCCCCTGTGTAAGCCCTGTGCTGACAATTCCAGCACCGTGTTTTGCAGAAGTGCTCTCTCGAAATGGGGGGAGAGTGGCAGAGTACTCCCAAGGTCTCAGCATAATTTGGTTTTATTACAAGGGTTTTCATTTTGATGGCAACATTATTCTTTTCATGGAAGAAATTATCTTCAAATTATTTAATCTTACTCTTTTATCTCTGGGGATACTTTGGGCTATATTGCTGCAGTCTTTACAGATTGCTGGAGAATAGCAGGCCTGTCTATCATTTTATTCTCACAGGCCCACATTTGGAGGGGGGAGAAAGGATCTTGTTACCACAGAGACATTTGGTCCCTGAAATAATCCTGAAATATCCATACTTCCTGGAGTAGAACCATTCAGGTTCTTTTATCACTCCAAAGGAAAATATGATTAGCCTATAAAAAGTTGAAATTTCCTCTCAAGGAAGGTTCTGAAGGAGATAGACTCAACTGTCTTTCTTGAGTAGCATGTGTTAACCATGAATTGCAGATCCTGGACAGAATATTCATTTTAACTAAAAAAATTGTTTTTATTGGCCTGGAATGTAGTAAGCATTAAAAATTAGTAGTAGTTGTTGCTAATAAAGCAGCTAGATGAGCTGGCTCAGTGAGGCCTGGGGAGGACCCTGGAGCTGGGAGTGGGAGAAGACCCCTCAGGAATGAATGCTGTGACTCAACCTGGCCACGCCAGCTCAGGTGGCACTGTGGTCCCCAGCTCCTGGCCCAGAAGCAGCTCTAGAGGGAGGAGCAAGGCGAGGGTTTCGAGTGGACCTGAGACAAAGGCTGTCTGAACCTTGGTGGCTTCTCCTGCCACTGTCGAGAGCTGAGCATGGCTGGACCACAGTGGCCTCCCAGAGGGCAGCACTTTGTGGGATATCGTGCCTACTGGTTGGGAGAGTATTAGGTGATCTAAGGAGCAGCTTCTGGGGATTAACCAGGGGGAATTCTAGGCGAGTGGACCAGGGCAGCACACAGACACAGGGAGACAGGAACACAAGGTGTAGGTGACTGCTCCAGGCTCAGACCTTTGCATAAACGAATGGTAAGATACTCATTGGCATGCTTTACACAGGAAGAACAAATGATGATGTGAAATGACGGACCATGTGCTGGATCAGGGTTCACTTCTTCCTGGAGCACTGCTCCCTGGCTGTGTAGCTCTGGGTAAATCACTTTGCCTCTCTGAGTCTCCATTTCCACATAAGTTGCATAGAAAGGGTGATTTCAGAGGGCTCTGGTGAGGCTCCAATGGGCTCCTGGTCGTGCTGGCCAGGTGGAGGGCTGGTGCTTCACCCTGCTCTCCCACACACGGATGTGTGCACACCCACAGCCAGAAGGGCTTCTTGGCAGAGCTAACGTGATCAGTGTCATTCTCGCCAGATGCATGAGCCCTTTCCGGGGATGGAAGGTGGGATGACAGCTAACACAGCCTGCCGTGTGCCAGGCTTCACCTTCATTGTCCCACCCAGCACTCACAGCAACCCCCACCCAGTAAGGACTATTACTGTCATTCCCATTTTGCAGATGGGGAAACTGTGACCTCAAAAAGGGAAAGTCATTTTCTCAAGGTTCCCAAGATTAGAATCCCAGTGGTCTGACTCCAGGGCCCTGCTCTTAACCACCATACTCCACTGCCTCTCTGTACCTGGGAGGAATCCATACTCCACTGCCTCTCTGTACCTGGGAGGAATCTGAGGGCAGTAGGACAATGTCTGGTTAGACCTCCCCGCCAAAGGCCCTGGGGGATGATAGTGTCTGTCCTGGAGACAAGTGGAGAGGGGGCAGGGAGAGCCATCAGCCTCCACCCTGGATTTGGGGTTCCAGGGCTGTCCTTTCTGGGCGCTGCAATCTAATGGCCTCTGACTGCCCAGTGCCCAGGCCCTTGGCTTTCAGCTCTGAGGTTGTCCCTCCTTGTTTCAGCCCAGCAGGCAACAGGGGGCTTGCTGTCTGGCAGAGGACAGAGTGAGGACCATCATTCTCATTCTCATTACAGAAGAGGACACTGCCAGCCCTTTCTCCACTCTCTGGGCACCAGGTGATTTATGCAGAAGTACCTTGAGGGGTGGCCCAGGGCGCCCAGTGGGAGATATAGCAAAGTGGTTAAGGGTGGCTCAGAAGTCAGATAGACCTGGGGTTTGAGTCCTAGTTACATCACTTACTAGTTGCTTAACCTTTCTGAGTCTCAGATCCTTTGTCTGTATAACTGCGATAACACAATCTGAAATGTGGGTCTGGCTCCCAATAGATGCTCCATAAATTGTAGCTATTATTCTCATTAGTAGGGTTATGATGGAACCACCAGCCCTGGGGTGGGTGTGGGGTGATATTGAAAAGGGAGCTGTTCGCTCGGTGCTTTGTGTCCACCTGGAGGGGTGGGATAGGGAGGGTGGGAAGGAGATCCAAGAGGGAGGAGATATGGGGATATATGTATACATATAGCTGATTCACTCTGTTATACAGTAGAAACCGACACAATATTGTAAAACAATTATACTCCAATAAAGATGTTAAAAAAATAAAATAAAATAAAAAATAAAAACAATCCAATAAGACAACACCCCCCCCCAAAAAAAGAAAAGGGAGCTGTTCTGTGAACTGTTAGTGGGGATGGCTGTGTAGGGCTCTGGCTGGTCTGAAAGTGGGGAGTGACCTGGGACCTCACTGTGGTCTCTGCCATGCATGGAGCCTCCCTGGATGGAGTCATCACCTCTGCTTCTCTTTCTGGAATCAAGTGTTTGATAAGGGCAACTGTGTCTATTGATCCTCCCTAGAAAAGTTGAGATGATATAAAGGATGGCATTTAGAAATGATTGGGTATATATTTGTAATCGTATCAGGATTTTTCTTCAATTAGAAAGCATTTATTTGGAGCTGGGCTGGGTTTGGGTTGGGTCTCCCTGACTCTTGATATCTGAAGCTTCTCTCTTTTGTGAGGCATATTGGCAACTTCTTGTCCTCTCATCTGCTTTTATTTATTTATTTATTTATTTATTTTTATTTTTATTTTATTTATTTATTTATTTATTTTGCTTTATAACAAATTTAATCAGTTATACATATGCATATGTTCCCATATCCCCTCCCTTTTGCGTCTCTCTCCCACCCTCCCTATCCCACCCCTCCAGGCGGTCACAAAGCACCGAGCTGATCTCCCTGTGCTATGTGGCTGCTTCCCACTAGCTATCTACCTTACGTTTGGTAGTGTATATATGTCCATGCCGCTCTTTCACTTTGTCACAGCTTACCCTTCCCCCTCCCCATATCCTCAACTCCATTCTCTAGTAGGTCTGTGTCTTTATTCCTGTCTTACCCCTATGTTCTTCATAACATTTTTTTTCTTAAATTCCATATATATGTGTCAGCATACAGTATTTGTCTTTCTCTTTCTGACTTACTTCACTCTGTATGACAGGCTCTAGGTCTATCCACCTCATTACAAATAGCTCAATTTCATTTCTTTTTATGGCTGAGTAATATTCCATTGTATATATGTGCCACATCTTCTTTACCCATTCATCCGATGATGGACACTTAGGTTGTTTCCATCTCCGGGCTATTGTAAATAGGGCTGCTATGAACATTTTGGTACATGTCTCTTTTTGAATTATGGTTTTCTCAGGGTATATGCCCAGTAGTGGGATTGCTGGGTCATATGGTAGTTCTATTTGTAGTTTTTTAAGGAACCTCCATACCGTTCTCCATAGTGGCTGTACCAATTCACATTCCCACCAGCAGTGCAAGAGTGTTCCCTTTTTTCCACACCCTCTCCAGCATTTATTGTTTCTAGATTTTTTGATGATGGCCATTCTGACTGGTGTGAGATGATATCTCATTGTAGTTTTGATTTGCATTTCTCTAATGAGTAAAGAAGTTGAGCATCCTTTCATGTGTTTGTTGGCAGTCTGTATATCTTCTGTGGAGAAATGTCTATTTAGGTCTTCTGCCCATTTTTGGATTGGGTTGTTTGTTTTTTTGTTATTGAGCTGCATGAGCTGCTTATAAATTTTGGAGATTAATCCTTTGTCAGTTGCTTCATTTGCAAATATTTTCTCCCATTCTGAGGGTTGTCTTTTGGTCTTGTTTATGGTTTCCTTTGCTGTGCAAAAGCTTTGAGGTTTCATTAGGTCCCATGTGTTTATTTTTGTTTTTATTTCCATTTATCTAGGAGGTGGGTCAAAAAGGATCTTGCTGTGATTTATGTCATAGAGTGTTCTGCCTATGTTTTCCTCTAAGAGTTTGATAGTGTCTGGCCTTACATTTAGGTCTTTAATCCATTTTGAGCTTATTTTTGTGTATGGTGTTAGGGAGTGATCTAATCTCATACTTTTACATGTCCCTGTCCAATTTTCCCAGCACCACTTATTGAAGAGACTGTCCTTTCTCCACTGTACATTCCTGCCTCCTTTATCAAAGATAAGGTGACCATATGTCCGTGGGTTTATCTCTGGGCTTTCTATCCTGTTCCATTGATCTATCTTTCTGTTTTTGTGCCAGTACCATACTGTCTTGATTACTGTAGCTTTGTAGTATAGTCTGAAGTCAGGGAGCCTGATTCCTCCAGCTCCATTTTTTGTTCTCAAGATTGCTTTGGCTATTCGGGGTCTTTTGTGTTTCCATACAAATTGTGAAATTTTTTGCTCTAGTTCTGTGAAAAATGCCAGTGGTAGTTTGATAGGTATTGCATTGAATCTGTAGATTGCTTTGGGTAGTAGAGTCATTTTCACAATGTTGATTCTTCCAATCCAAGAACATGGTACATCTCTCCGTCTATTTGTATCATCTTTAATTTCTTTCATCAGTGTCTTATAATTTTCTGCATACAGGTCTTTTGTCTCCTTAGGTAGGTTTATTCCTAGATATTTTATTCTTTTTGTTGCAATGGTAAATGGGAGTGTTTCCTTGATTTCACTTTCAGATTTTTCATCATTAGTATATAGGAATGCCAGAGATTTCTGTGCATTAATTTTGTATCCTGCAACTTTACCAAATTCATTGATTAGCTCTAGTAGTTTTCTGGTAGCATCTTTAGGATTCTCTATGTATAGTATCATGTCATCTGCAAACAGTGACAGCTTTACTTCTTCTTTTCCGATTTGGATTCCTTTTATTTCCTTTTCTTCTCTGATTGCTGTGGCTAAAACTTCCAAAACTATGTTGAATAAGAGTGGTGAGAGTGGGCAACCTTGTCTTGTTCCTGATCTTAGTGGAAATGGTTTCAGTTTTTCACCATTGAGGACGATGCTGGCTGTGGGTTTGTCATATATGGCCTTTATTATGTTGAGGAAAGTTCCCTCTATGCCTACTTTCTGCAGGGTTTTTATCATAAATGGGTGTTGAATTTTGTCGAAAGCTTTCTCTGCATCTATTGAGATGATCATATGGTTTTTCTCCTTCAATTTGTTAATGTGGTGTATCACGTTGATTGATTTGCGTATATTGAAGAATCCTTGCATTCCTGGAATAAACCCCACTTGATCATGGTGTATGATCCTTTTAATGTGCTGTTGGATTCTGTTTGCTAGTATTTTGTTGAGGATTTTTGCATCTATGTTCATCAGTGATATTGGCCTGTAGTTTTCTTTCTTTGTGACATCCTTGTCGGGTTTTGGTATCAAGGTGATGGTGGCCTCGTAGAAAGAGTTTGGGAGTGTTCCTCCCTCTGCTATATATTTTGGAAGAGTTTGAGAAGGATAGGTGTTAGCTCTTCTCTAAATGCTTGATAGAATTCACCTGTGAAGCCATCTGGTCCTGGGCTTTTGTTTGTTGGAAGATTTTTTATCACAGTTTCAATTTCAGTGCTTGTGATTGGTCTGTTCATATTTTCTATTTCTTCCTGATTCAGTCTTGGCAGGTTGTGCATTTCTAAGAATTTGTCCATTTCTTCCAGGTTGTCCATTTTATTGGCATAGAGTTGCTTGTAGTAATCTCTCATGATCTTTTGTATTTCTGCACTGTCAGTTGTAACTTCTCCTTTTTCATTTCTAATTCTATTGATTTGAGTCTTCTCCCTTTTTTTCTTGATGAGTCTGGCTAATGGTTTATCCATTTTGTTTATCTTCTCAAAGAACCAACTTTTAGTTTTATTGATCTTTCCTATCGTTTCCTTCATTTCTTTTTCATTTATTTCTGATCTGATTTTTATGATTTCTTTCCTTCTGCTAACTTTGGGATGTTTTTGTTCTTCTTTCTCTAATTGCTTTAGGTGCAAGGTTAGGTTGTTTATTCGAGATGTTTCCTGTTTCTTAAGGTGGGATTGTATTGCTATAAACTTCTGTCTTAGAACTGCTTTTGCTGCATCCCATAGGTTTTGGGTCGTTGTGTCTCCATTGTCATTTGTTTCTAGGTATTTTTAAATTTCCTCTTTGATTTCTTCAGTGATCACTTTGTTATTAAGTAGTGTATTGTTTAGCCTCCATGTGTTTGTATTTTTTACAGCTCTTTTCCTGTAATTGATATCTAGTCTCATAGCATTGTGGTCGGAAAAGATACTTGATACAATTTCAATTTTCTTAAATTTACCAAGGCTTGATTTGTGACCCAAGATATGATCTATCCTGGAGAATGTTCCATGAGCACTTGAGAAAAATGTGTATTCTGTTGTTTTTGGATGGAATGTCCTATAAATATCAATTAAGTCCATCTTGTTTAATGTATCATTTAAAGCTTGTGTTTCCTTATTTATTTTCATTTTGGATGATCTGTCCATTGGTGAAAGTGGGGTGTTAAAGTCCCCTACTATGAGTGTGTTACTGTCGATTTCTCCTTTTATGGCTGTTAGTATTTGCCTTATGTATTGAGGTGCTCCTATGTTTGGTGCATAAATATTTAAAATTGTTATATCTTCTTCTTGGATCGATCCCTTGATCATTATGTAGTGTCCTTCTTTGTCTCTTCTAGTAGTCTTTATTTTAAAGTCTATTTTGTCTGATATGAGAATTGCTACTCCAGCTTTCTTTTGGTTTCCATTTGCATGGAATATCTTTTCCCATCCCCTTACTTTCAGTCTGTATGTGTCTCTAGGTCTGAAGTGGGTCTCTTGTAGACAGCATATATATGGGTCTTGTTTTTGTATCCATTCAGCCAATCTGTGTCTTTTGGTGGGAGCATTTAGTCCATTTACATTTAAGGTAATTATTGATATGTATGTTCCTATTCCCATTTTCTTAATTGTTTTGGGTTCGTTATTGTAGGTCTTTTCCTTCTGTTGTGTTTCTTGCCTAGAGAAGTTCCTTTAGCATTTGTTGTAAAGCTGGTTTGGTGGTGCTGAACTCTCTCAGCTTTTGCTTGAGTGTAAACGTTTTAATTTCTCCATCAAATCTGAATGAGATCCTTGCTGGGTAGAGTAATCTTGGTTGCAGGTTTTTCTCCTTCATCACTTTAATTATGTCCTGCCACTCCCTTCTGGCTTGTAGAGTTTCTGCTGAGAGATCAGCTGTTATCCTGATGGGGATTCCCTTGTGTGTTATTTGTTGTTTTTGCCTTGCTGCTTTTAATATGATTTCTTTGTGTTTAATTTTTGACAGTTTGATTAATATGTGTCTTGGCGTATTTCTCCTTGGATTTATTCTGTATGGGACTCTCTGTGCCTCCTGGACTTGATTAACTATTTCCTTTCCCATATTAGGGAAGTTTTCAACTATAATCTCTTCAAATATTTTCTCAGTCCCTTTCTTTTTCTCTTCTTCTTCTGGAACCCCTATAATTCGAACATTGGTGCGTTTAATGTTGTCCCAGAGGTCTCTGAGACTGTCCTCTGTTCTTTTCATTCTTTTTTCTTTATTTTGCTCTGCAGCAGTTATTTCCACTATTTTATCTTCCACCTCACTTATCCGTTCTTCTGCCTCAGTTATTCTGCTATTGATCCCATCTAGAGTATTTTTCATTTCATGTATTGTGTTTTTAATCGATGCTTGATTCATCTTTAGTTCTTCTAGGTCCTTGTTAACTGTTTCTTGCATTTTGTCTATTCTAGTTCCAAGATTTTGGATCTGGGAAATAGAATCTTGGATCATCTTTACCATCATTATTCTGAATTCTTTTTCAGGTAGACTGCCTATTACCTCTTCATTTGTTAGGTCTGGTGGGTTTTTATCTTGCTCCTTCTCCTGCTGTGTGTTTTTCTGTCTTCTCATTTTGCTTATGTTACTGTGTTTGGGGTCTCCTTTTTGCAGGCTGCAGGTTTGTAGTTCCCGTTGCTTTTGGTGTCTGTCCCCAGTGGCTAAGGTTGGTTTAGTGGGTTGTGTAGACTTCCTGGTGGAGGGGACTAGTGCCTGTGTTCTGGTGGATGAGGCTGGATCTTGTCTTTCTGGTGGGCAGTTCCACGTCTGGTGGTGTGTTTTGGGGTGTCTGCGGACTTTTTATGATTTTAGTCCACCTCTCTGCTAATGGGTGGCGTTGTGTTCCTGTCTTGCTAGTTGTTTGGCATAGGGTGTCCAGCACTGTAGCTTGCTGGTCGTTGAGTGAAGCTGGGTGCTGGTGTTGAGCTGGAGATCTCTGGAAGATTGTCACCGTTTGATATTATGTGGAGCTGGGAGGTCTCTTGTGGACCAGTGTCCTGAAGTTGGCTCTCCCACCTCAGAGGCACAGCACTGACTCCTGGCTCCTCAATTTGGGATGATTTGTTGTCTATTCATGTATTCCACAGATGCAGGGTACATCAAGTTGATTGTGGAGCTTTAATCCGCTGCTTCTGAGGCTGCTGGGAGAGGTTTCCCTTTCTCTTCTTTGTTCTCACAGCTCCTGGGTCTCAGCTTTGGATTTGGCCCCGCCTCTGCGTGTAGGTCGCCGGAGGGCGTCTGTTCTTCGCTCAGACAGGACAGGGTTAAAGGAGCAGCCTCTTCGGGGACTCTGGCTCACTCAGGCCGGGTGGGAGGGAGGGGCACGGAGTGCGGGGCGAGCCTGCAGCGGCAGAGGTCGGCGTGACATTGCACCAGCCCGAGGCGCGCCGTGCGTTATCCCAGGGAAGCCGCCCCTGGATCCCGGGACCCCGGCAGTGGCGGGCTGCACAGGCTCCCGGAAGGGCGGTGTGGACAGTGACCTGTGCTCGCACACAGGCTTCTTGGCGGCGGCAGCAGCAGCCCCAGCGTCCCACGCTCGTCACTGGGCTCCGCGCTTTCAGTCGTGACTCGCGCCCGTCTGTGGAGCCCCTTTAAGCAGCGCTCTTAATCCTCTCTCCTCGCGCACCAGGAAACCAAGAGGGAAGAAAAAGCCTCTTGCCTCTTCGGCAGCTCCAGAGTTTTCCCGGACTCCCTGCCGTCTAGCTGTGGCACATTAGCCCCCTTCAGGCTGAGTTCTCGCCGCCAACCCCAGTCCTCTCCCTGCGCTCTGACCGAAGCCCGAGCCTCAGCTTCCAGCGCTGCCTGCCCTGGCGGGCGAGCAGACAAGCCTCTCGGGCTGGTGAGTGCCGCTCGGCACCGATCCTCTGTGCGGGAATCTCTCCGCTTTGCCCTACCCAGGTATGTGGGGAGTTTCTTGCCTTTTGGGAGGTCTGGGGTCTTCTGCCAGCGTTCAGTAGGTGTTCTGTAGGAGTTGTTCCACGTGTAGCTGTATTTCTGGTGTATCTCATCTGCTTTTTATCTGTTTTCCTCTCAAGAGTGAGACCCCCTCCCCCTGCTCCAGGGAGCCCTGGTTGGGGACTGCCACTTAGCTCTCAGTGGGAAGGGTCCCACATGAGAGTGAAAGCTCGGGGAGCAGGTACCCAGACTATGCTTAGCTTTCTGCATATGTGAGGGAGTAGTGTCGGAGAGGCTGAGACCCCCATCTCCTCATGCCTGGAGCTTCTGCGAGGTGGAGATGGGAAGGTATGTGGCTCCAGTTCTTTCCAGTCTTATTTGTTACCCCCATCCCAGTCCCTGCCAAAAATGTCACCTGACTCACTGGATGTCTCACCACCGTAATCTGCTACCCTTTCACTTTCACCTGGATGGAAGCATTAGCCTCATAACTCATGTCTCTGCTTCGAGCTCTCCCAAGCCCCCATCCATCCTCTGCACAACAGCCAGCATGGCTTTTCCAAAACGAGAAACTGCTCTTGTCTCTTGCCAGCTTAGTGACTTCCCATGGTGCTTGCAAAGTGACAGAACATCCTGAGCATAGCCTTCAGAACTTGGTATGATCAGGTCCTGTGGGACTCTCCAGGCCCGTCCCTTCTGATTCACCTCATCACAGTCTTCCACACTGGCCTTCCTTCAGTGCCTCAGACTTCAGGGCTTTGCATATGCTGTTCCCTTATCCTGTAATGCTTATCACACCTCCACCCTCCCATTCTCTACACTTGGCTTACCCCACCCCTTTTCCCTCTTAAGACCTTCTCTGGAGATGATTCCCTTGTATTTTTGAAATTTGTAAATTTTGACTGTACAGTGAATGGACACTCAGGAAAAAAGAAGCTCCTCTAAACGTAAACACCAGGTCCCACCCACCCTATGTCCCTATTCACCTCCAGTCTTTGGTGAGGACGTGGCTCGTCTCCCCAGGGTTGTGTGCAGGGTCTTCCTCATGTTTTGAGCACTGCTTTGCTTGCAGCCTGTTTGCAGCCCTGTGTGTTTCCTCCCAAAGCCCAGGCACTCTTCCCTTGTAGGGCTCCTGTCCTTCTACCATATGGACACCCCCGCTTTCCAGCAGGCGCTTGGTGAGCACCGGGCCCACTGCCAGCCACTAAGAGTACAGGCTGTCAGGTCAGAAAAACCTAGGTGCAACTCCCAAGTCCTTTACTTCCTAGTGGTGTGACTTTGACCAGTTAACCTCTGAGCCTCAGTTTTCAAACCCGTAAAACAGCGATAACAAGCAGTGCCCACAGCACAGAGTCATGGAAAGGACTGACTGGGGCGGGCTGTGCAAGACAAAGCACTGGGGGCCATGGGTGGCACGAGGTAAGAGAGCACAGATGGCGGCAGCTGCTGCTCTTATTAATATCAGGAAAGGGAAGTTAACCTTGGTTGGACCAGATACTTCCATAAATCCCCTCCGCGGTGTGGCTTGGTCTCTGGCGCTGTGGCTCTTGCTGTGAGGAGTGGAGGGTCGAGACAAGTGGGCTGTGGGGAGGCGCACAGAAAGTGGGTGTCTCCATGGGGCTCTCAGGAAGTTTGTTTCGGTTGTGTGTATGTGGGCCTCCCACTCAGCATATGGGACTGCCTGGCTGGGAGCCGCATTTCCATGGGAATCCGTGGGCTAGTGGGTCCGGGCTGCGTGCTGAGCATCATGGAGATCTTTCATGTGGAGAGGGACAAAAGAAACTTCCACGGGGCTTCTCGCTTCTCAGAGGAGCCCTCTCCCCCTCTGGCCTAGGAGGGCTTCAGGCAATGGGGGTTGTCCCCTGCGCACCAGGGAGAGAGCCAGTGAGCGTGGAAGATGAGACCCAGGTGTTCCTTCCACTGCCTGGGAAAGGTGGCTTCTTTACTTGTCTTGGAATCACAGATCTTAGAGATGGAAAAGACCTTATAGATCCTCAAGTTCAATCCTGCAGTTTCATAGATGAGGAAACTGAAGCCCATGCAAGTCATTTTGCTTTTCTGTGACCCAGTTTCCTCATTTGTAAACTGGGGCCATCTCCCCATAAAATAGCATCTCTGTTGCAGAGCCTCCATTGTGAGAGTGTGGTGCATGGAACAGGCCCAGCATAGTGCTTGGCTTGCAGCAGGTGCTCAGCAAATTTAATTTCTTTCTGCTAGATTTCTCATACTGAATTCAGGTGACAGGGAATTTCCTGGGGGTATTTCCAATATAATTTGTGTGTGTGTGTGTGTGTGTGTGTGTGTGTGTGTGTGTGTGTGTGTAAAATGAAGAGCTTTAGTACTGGAACCACAAAACTTGAATTTGAATCCTTCCCCTATTATTATTAGGGAAACCCCCCCACAAACTTGGGTAAGTCACAGAACTTCTTGGGAATGCATCTTCTTCATCTGTAGGGCTGGTACAAAGCTTGAACAGAATCGTGTACACTAAAGAGCTTCAAAATATACAAAATCTCTGGCAACTGGCAGGCACCATCCTTCCCTCTTAGTCTGTGTTGTCTCTTGCCTGCCCTAAAGTGACTTTTTCTGCGAGAGGGATATAAGGTCTTAGGGAATGAGTGATGAGTGGGAGTATGAGTTGGAGTTGGATTTGGTCCTTTGAGTGAGACTTAGAGTATGCAAAGGCTGTGAGCTAGTCTAACTGATTCCCACCTGCAGGTTTTCTCGCCTTTTCTCTTCCCTCTCCCCTGATTTGTGTGAAAGCTGGGTCTTCTTCCCTATATTTTAATTCTGTTAATGATCTAAATAACCAAAAGTGAACAGCTTCTGAATTGGCTGGAAATAATTCCACACTTATTGGACAAGAATGTTACAATCTGGTCCTGATCCATAAGAGCCAAGGGTTGAATTCCATTACAGAGGAGACAAGTCTCTGTTTTATTTTCAGGAAAAAGGAGCAATTTAATCTGATGCATGTGATGAATTTTTTTTTGAAAACAACAATGGTAACTGCATCTTTCTCATGTATAGTTAATCACATCCTTTAATATTTTTCCTCTATCAGCTTTCATTCTTTTATCTTCCAGGCATCCTTGGTGAATTCATCTCTTTTTTTCTTATTAACATGTTCATTAATCCTCAAACATTTATTGTGCTTTATTAAGCAGGTTAGAGGATTAACAAAAATTAGGATTTTGAGCAATGAAATTTACAGGCAGGTCAGATACAGAATTTCAGTCTGCTGATGGCTTCATTGCCAGCCTGGGTTTTGAGGATGAGGAAACTGAAAGTGAAGGGCTGTTTGAGTTTAGTTTTCTTTCTGGATATTGGAGCTCTCAGCCCAGCCCTTGCAGGCACTGGGGGTATGCGAGGTACAATCTTGCTGGCTTCAAAACATGTTTGTCCCAAAAAACATATTCCTGAGAGTAATCATCTCAAGGGTCCATAACAAGTTAGGGTTTAGAGTTCAAAATCAATTATTTTGAAATCTTTTTCTCTTGTCAATCTTCTCGAGGCTCTAATACTTAGTTTCTTCACATGTAAGGTGGAAGTATTAATAATAACATTAGTAATAATGAGAGTTCTCATTTGTTGAATATTTACTATGTGCCAGACACTGTGCTATGCATTTTACATGAATGATCTCATTTTATCCTCACATGAACCCAAAGAGAGAGAGGGGTTAATTATGTCTCCATTCAACAGATGAGAAAACTGGGGCCCAGAGGAGGTAATTAGCTTACTCATACTCATAGACAGTGAGTGGTAGAGCCTGAATGACCATAATGTTATAAAGTAGGCACTGGATTGGGATCAGAGCCTTGGATTCCAGCCTTGATTATCTCACTAATTCTGTGAACTTAGAAGTCACCCAACCTCTCGGGGTTTCGGGGTTTTATTTTGTTTGCTTGTAAATGAGAACATGGGAAAATGTGGAGTATATTTAAGCCCTTTCTATCTCTGACACTCTGGAATACTGAAAAATTATACTGAGAATAAAAACGGCCACCAAAATGGACTGAATAGAATTATCTCCCATGCGGAACACTCCAGCTGACCTTGATTTCTAGCTGTGATCTCTCTGTGCTGGTGCTCATGATTACTTTGCAGAGAAGTCCTTGCCAGGCTCTGAGCAGTTCTCAGCCATCTCATACTCCAAGCCCCTTGAATACTGCCCTCAATTTTGCAGTTTCTCCTCATGCGCCCTGAAGCCCAGATAACATGTAAACAAACAAAGAACAATAATTCTGCTTTATGATATTGAGGAGCGTATCAATTTTCTGTAATTCCTTGTAGCAGAGTAAGCATACATTATGGAGTTCAAATGTTTTGAAAACAGGCTATGAAGAATTGTTATCTGCTGAAAGAACTGGCTATTTGTCACCTTCCAGTGGCTGAGTGGCTGAGTACACTCTGTGGTGTATGCTGTCAGTGCTGGTCTCAGAGAGATATGGGTATGGGAGAAGGGGGACAGGGAGGGGACTGCCTCTTAACCTCTTGAAGAGAAAAATAATTTAGCTGTTGGAGACGTGATGGAAAGAAGCTATGAAGATATAAAATAAAAGTAAAGAAAACCTGTAAAAACTTTGGTACAACACAACTTAATCATATCATCTCTACCTACCTGCTGTTCTCATCCAGCCCCAAGAACTTATTTACTGGTATCAACACCAGCAAATCTTAGCATCACTTGGTACTCTTGATAAATTTACTACTTTCCTTCAGTAATTTTGTAATTCATTGTTCAGTTATGATTAGTCATGCCTTGGTAACTACAATTGTTTGAAAAATGAAACAAAAAAATTCTTCTTTTTCACTTGGCTATTTATCTTTCAGTGGTCTCTACATTTGCAATTGTCTTTGCTTTTTCCTTTCTCTTTCTCCCTCTCCCCCTTTTTCTCCCTTTCTTTCTCCCTCACCACTGCCTTTTCCCTCATATTTTAAAAGAATTTTTGGGAGAGGTTGCTCAATGATCACATTGTCCCAGATTAGGAGAAAAAAAATGCACTTTAGCAGGCAGGATCAGACCATGGACAGCACCACACATGCACATATATTTCCCCAGATTCATCATTCTTTAAATTTTTACTGATGTTTGGTTGATTTATAATATTATATTCATTTTAGGTGTACAGCATAGTGATTCAGTATTTTTACAGATTATACTTCATTAAAAGTTATTACAAGATAATGGCTGTAATTCTCTGTGCTATACCACATAACCTTGTTGCTTATCTATTTTATACATAGTTTGTACCTCTTAATTCTACACTCCTATCTTGCCCCTCCCTACTTCCCTCTGCTCACTGGTAACCACTAGTTTGTTTTCTATATCTGTGAGTCTGTTTCTGTTTTTGTGCTTTTTTTTTTGAAGTATAGTTCATTTACAATGTTTCAGCTATATAGCAAAGTGATTCAGTTACATATATGTGTATGTATGTGTGTGTATATATATATATATATATATATATATATATATATATATACGAAGAGAGATTATTTTTCAGAAAAATTTCCATTATAGGTTATTATAAGATGTTGAATATAGTTCCCCATGCTATACAGTAGGTCCTCATTGTTTATCTATTTTATATATAGTAATGTATATCCGTTAATCCCAAATTCCCAATTTATCCCTCCCCTGCCTTTCTCCTTTGATAACCATAAGTTTATTTTCATGCCTGTGAGTATATTTCTGTTTTGTAAATAAGTTCATTTGTATCATTTTTTTAGATTCCATATGTAAGTGATATCACATGATATTTGTATTTCTCTGTCTGAATACCTCACTTAGTATGGTAATCGCCATCCATGTCACTACAGATGGCATTATTTCATTCTTTTTTATCACTGAGTAATATTCCATTGTATATATACCACATCTTCTTTATCCATTCTTCTGTCAGTGGACACTGAGACTCCTTTCATGTCTTGGCTATTGTAAATCATGCTGCTATGAACATTGGGGTGTATGTATCTGTTTGAATTAGAGTTTTTGTCTTTTCTGGATATATGCCCAGGAGTGGGATTGCTGGATCATATGGTAACTCTGTTTTTAGTTGTTTAAGGAACCTTCATACTATTCTCCACAATGGCTGTACCAATTTACATTGCCACCAATAGTGTAGGAGTGTTCCCTTTTCTCCACACCCTCTCCAGCATTTATTATTTACAGACCTTTTAATGATGACCATTCTGACTGATGTGTGGTGGTACCTCATTGTGGTTTTGATTTGCAATTTCTGTAATATTTAGTAATGTTGAACATTTTCCATTTGCCTGTTTGCCATCTGTATGTCTTCTTTGGATGAATGTCTATTTAGATCTTCTGCCCATTTTTTGATTAGTTTTTTTTTTATATATTGACCTGTATGAGCTGTTTGTATATTTTGGGAATGAATCCCTTGTTGGTTTCATTGTTTGCAGATATTTTCTCCATTCTGTAGGTTGTCTTTTCATTTTGTTTATGGTTTCCCTTGCTGTGCAAAAGCTTTTAAGTTTACCACCACCAGTCCCTCCCATCAGGAAGCTTGCACAAGCCTCTTAGATAGCCTCATCCATCAGAGGGCAGACAGCAGAAGCAAGAAGATTACAGTCCTACAGCCTGTTGAACGAAAACCACATTCACAGAAAGACAGACAAAATGAAAAGGCAGAGGACTATGTACCAGATGAAGGAACAAGATGAAACCCCAGAAAAACAACTAAATGAAGTGGAGATAGGCAGCCTTCCAAAAACAGAATTCAGAATAATGATAGTGAAGATGATCCAGGACCTTGGAAAAAGAATGGAGGCAAAGATCAAGAAGATGCAAGAAATGTTTAACAAAGACCTAGAAGAATTAAAGAACAAACACCTAGAAGATTTAAAGAACAAACAAACAGAGATGACCAATACAATAACCGAAATGAAAAATACACTGGAAGGAATCAACAGCAGAATAACTGAGGCAGAAGAACAGATAAGTGACCTGGAAGACAGAATGGTGGAATTCACGGCCTCAGAATGAATAAAGAAAAAAGAATGAAAAGAAATGAAGACAGCCTAAGAGACTTTTGGGACAACATTAAATGCACCAACATTCACATTATAGGGGTCCCAGTAGAGAAGAGAGAGAGAAAGGACACGAGAAAATATTTGAAGAGATTATAGTCGAAAATTTCCCTAACATGGGAAAGGAAATAGCCACCCAACTCCAGGAAGTACAGAGAGTCCCAGGCAGGATAAACCCAAGGAGAAACACACTGAGACACATACTAATCAAACTGACAAAAATTAAAGACAAAGAAAAGTTATTGAAAGCAACAAGGAAAAAACAACAAATGACATACAAGGGAACTCCCATAAGGTTAACAGCTGATTTCTCAGAATAAACTCTACAATACAGAAGAGAGTGGCACGATATATTTAAGTGATGAAAGGGAAGAACCTACAACCAAGATTACTCTACCTAGCAAGGATCTCATTCAGATTCAATGGAGAAATCAAAAGCTTTACAGACAAGCAAAAGCTAAGAGAATTTAGCACCACCAAACCAGCTCTACAACAAATGCTAAAGGAACTTCTGTAAGTGGGAAACACAAGAGAAGAAAAGGACCTACAAAAATAAACCCAAAACAATTAAGAAAATGGTCATAGGAATGTGCATATTGATAATTACCTTAAACATGAATGGATTAAATGCTCCAACCAAAAGACACAGGCTTGCTGAATGGATACAAAAACAAGACCCTTATATATGCTGTCTACAAGAGACCCACTTCAGACCTAGGGACACATTGGGACTGAAAGTGAGGGGATGGAAAAAGATATTCCTTGCAAATGGAAATCAAAAGAAAGCTGGAGTAGCAATACTCATTTCAGATAAAATAGACTTTAAAATAAAGAATGTTACAAGAGACAAGGAAGCACACTATATAATGATCAAAGGATCAATCCAAGAAGAAGATATAACAATTATAAATATATATGCATGCAACATAGGAGCACCTCAATACATAAGGCAAATGTTAACAGCTATAAAAGAGGAAATCGACAGTAGCAAAATAATTGTGGGGAACTTTAACATCTCACTTAACACCAATGGACAGATCATCCAGACAGAAAATAAATAAGGAAACACAAGCATTAAATGACACAATAAACCAGATAGATTTAATTGATATTTATAGGACATTCCATCCAAAAACAGCAGATTACACTTTCTTCTCAAGTGCACATGGAACATTCTCCAGGGTAGATCACACCTTGGGTCACAAGTCAAGCCTCAATAAATTTAAGAAAATTGAAATCATATCAAGCATCTTTTCTGACCACAACGCCATGAGATTAGAAATGAATTACAGGGAAAAAACTGTAAAAACCAGAAACACATGGAGGCTAAACAGTACATTACTAAATAACCAAGAGATTACTGAAGAAATCAAAGAGGAAATCAAAAAATACCTAGAGACAAATGACAATGAAAACATGACGATCCAAAACCTATGGGATGCAGCAAGATCAGTTCTAAGAGGGAAGTTTATAGCAATAGAAGCCTACCTCAAGAAACAAGAAACATCTCAAATAAACAATCTAACGTTACACCTAAAGGAACTAGAGAAAGAAGAATAAACAAAACCCAAAGTTAGCAGAAGGAAAGAAATCATAAAGGTCAGAGCAGAAATAAATGAAATAGAAACAAAGAAAACAATAGCAACGTTCAATAAAACTAAAAGCTGGTTGTTTGAGAAGATAAACAAAATTGATAAACCATTAGCCGAACTCATCAAGGAAAAGAGAGAGAGGACTCAAATCAGTAAAATTAGAAATGAAAAAGGAGAAGTTACAACAGACACCACAGAAATACAAAGCATCCTAAGAGACTACTACAAGCAACTCTATGCCAATAAAATGGACAACCTGGAAGAAACAGACAAATTCTTAGAAAGGTATAACCTTCCAAGACTGAACCAGGAGAAATAGAAAATATGGACAGACCAATCACAAGTAATGAAACTGAAACTGTGATTAAAAATCTTCCAACAAACAGAAGTCCAGGAACAGATGGCTTCACAGGTGAATTCTATCAAACATTTAGAGAAGAGCTAACACCCATCCTTCTCAAACTCTTCCAAAAAATTGCAGAGGAAGGAACACTCCCAAACTCATTCTATGAGGCCACGATCACCCTGATACCAAAACCAGACAAAGATATGACAAAAAAAGAAAATTACAGACCAATATCACTGATGAATATAGATGCAAAATCCTCAACAAAATACTAGCAAACAGAGTCCAACAACACATTAAAAGGATCATACACCATGATCAAGTGAGATTTATTCCAGGGATGTAAGTATTCTTCACTATACGCAAATCAATCAATGTGATACACCATATTAACAAATTGAAGTATAAAAACCATATGATCATTGCAATAGATGCAGAAAAAGCTTTTGACAAAATTCAACAGCCATTTATGATAAAAACTCTCCAGAAAGTGGGCACAGAGGGAAACTACTTCAACATAATAAAGACCATATATGACAAACCCACAGCAAATATCATTCTCAATGGTGAAAAACTGAAAACATTTCCTCTAAGATGAGGAAAAGACAAGGATGTCCACTCTCACCACTGTTATTCAACATAGTTTTGTATGTCCTAGCTACGGCACACAGAGAAGAAAAAGAAATAAAAGGAATACAAATTGGAAAAGAAGAAGTAAAACTGTCACTGTTTGCAGATGACATGATACTATACAGGGAGAATCCTAAAGATGCCACCAGAAAACTACTAGAGCTAATCAATGAATTTGATAAAGATGCAGGATACAAAATTAATGCACAGAAATCTCTTGCATTCCTATACACTAATGATGAAAAATCTGAAAGAGGAATTAAGGAAACACTCCCATTTACCATTGCAACAAAAAGAATAAAATACCTAGGAATAAACCTACTTAGGGAGACAAAAGACCTGTACACAGAAAACTATAAGACACTGTTGAAAGAAATCAAAGGTGACACAAACAGATGGAGAGATATACCATGTTCTTGGATTGGAAGAATCAATATTGTGAAAATGACTATACTACCCAAAGCAATCTACAGATTCACTGCAATCCCTATCAAATTACCAATGGCATTTTTTACAGAACTAGAACAAAAAATCTTAAAATTTTTATGGAGACACAAAAGACCCTGAATAGCCAAAGCAATCTTGAGGGAAAAAAATGGAGCTGGAGGAATCAGACTCTCTGACTTCGGACTATACTACAAAGCTACAGTAATCAAGACAAAATGGTACTGGCACAAAAACAGAAATATAGATCAGTGGAACAGGATAGAAAGCCCAGAGATAAACCCACACACCTATGGTCAACTAATCTATGACAAAAGAGGCAAAGATATACAATTGAGAAAAGACAGTCTCTTCAATAAGTGATGCTAGGAAAATTGGACAGCTACATGTAAAAGAATGAAATTAGAATACTCCCTAACACCATATAAAAAAATAAACTCAAAATGGATTCGAGACCTAAATGTAAAACAGAACAGTATAAAACTCTTAGAGGAAAACATAGGAAGAACACTCTTTGACATAAATCATGGCAAGATCTTTTTTGACCCACCTCCTGGAGTAATGGAAATAAAAACAAAAATAAACAAATGAGATCTAATGAAACTTAAAAGCTGTTGCACAGCAAAAGAGAGTATAAACAAGATGAAAAGACAACCCTCAGAATGAGAGAAAATATTTGCAAATGAATCCACAGACAAAGGATTAATATCCAAAATATATAAACAACTCATGCAGCTCAATATTAAAAAGCAAACAACCCAATCCAAAAATGGACAGAAGACCTAAATAGACATTTCTCCAAAGAAGACATACAGATGGCTAAGAAGCACATGAAAAGCTGCTCAACATCACTAATTATTAGAGAAATGCAAATGAAAACTACAGTGAGTATCACCTCACACCAGTTAGAATGGGAGTCATCAGAAAATCTACAAACAACAAATGCTGGAGAGGGTGTGGAGAAAAGGGAACCCTCTTGCACTGTTGGTGGGAATGTAAATTGATACAGCCACTATGGAGAACAGTATGGAGGTTCCTTAAAAAACTAAAAATAGAATTACCATATGATCCAGTAATCCCACTACTGGGCATATAACCAGAGAAAACCATAATTCAAAAAGACACATGCACCCCAATGTTCATTGCAACACTATTTACAATAGCCAGGTCACGGGAGCAACCTAAATGCCCATCGACAGACGAATGGATAAAGAAGATTTGGTACATATATACAATGGAATATTACTCAGCCATAATAAGGAACGAAATTGGGTCATTTGTAGAGATGTAGATGGACCTAGAGACTGTCATACAGAGTGAAGTAAGTTAGAAAGAGGAAAACAAATATTGTATGTTAATGCATATATGTGGAATCTAGAAAAATGGTACAGATGAAGCGTTTTGCAAGGAAGAAATAGAGACACAGATGTAGAGAACAAACGTATGGACACCAAGGGGGGAAAGCTGGGGGTGGTGGTGGTGGTGGTGGTGGGATGAATTGGGAGATTAGAATTGACATATGTACACTAATATATATAAAAGAGATAACTAATAAGAGCCTGCTGTATTAAAGAAAACAAAAAGCCTACCCTCTCTCTAATGTCACATTTCCTTCTTAATCTGAATTCAATCAGTCCTCATGTATGTCATACAATGTATACTTGATAATTAAAAAATAAAAGCTTTTAAATTTAATTAGGTCCCATTTTTAAATTAAAAAATTTTTAATTTATATATATATATTAATATATATATTTTAACATCTTTATTGGAATATAATTGCTTTACAATGTTGTGTTAGTTTCTGCTGTATAACAAAGTGAATCAGCTATATGTATATATATATCCCCATATCCCCTCCCTCTTGTGTCTCCCTCCCACCCTCCCTATCCCACCCCTCTAGGTGGTCACAAAGCACCGAGCCGATCTCCCTGTGCTATGCAGCTACTTCCCACTAGCTATATATTTTATATTTGGTAGTATGTATATGTCAATGCTATGCTTTTATTTCCATTACTTTACTCTAGGAGGTGGATCCAGAAAAACTACTGCTGCGATTTATGTAAAATGATATTCTGCTTATGTTTTCCTCTAAGAATTTTATAGTATCCAGTCCTACATTCAGGTCTTTAATCCATTTTCAGTTTATTTTTGTATATGGTGTTAGAGAATGTTCTAATTTCATTCCTTTACATGTGTCTGTCCAGTTTTCCCAGCTTCACTTATTGAAGAGACTGCCTTTTCTGCATTGTATATTCTTGCCTCCTCTGTTGTATGTTAATTGACTGTAAGTGCATGGGTTTACTTATGGGCTTTCTTTCCTGATGCATTGATCTATGTGTCTGTTTTTGTGCCAGTATTATACCATTTTTGTTACTGTTGCTTTGTAGTATAGTCTGAAGTCAGGGATCTTTTTTGCTATATACATTGTTTTTTTTTTTTTGCGGTATGCTGGCCTCTCACTGTTGTGGCCTCTCCCATTGTGGAGCACAGGCTCCAGACGCGCAGGCTCAGTGGCCATGGCTCACGGGCCTAGCCGCTCTGCGGCATGTGGGATCTTCCCAGACCGGGGCACGAACATGCATCCCCTGCATCGGCAGGCGGACTCTCAACCACTGCGCCACCAGGGAAGCCCCATTTTTTTTTTTTTTTTTTTTAGATTCCTACAAATAACAAATGTTGAAATTTTGCCATATTCAGGAATGTGGATGGACCTAGAGAATGTTATGCTTAGTGAAATAAGTGAGACAAAGACAAATACTATGTGATATCACTTACATACGGAATGTAAAAGATTTGTCATTCATTTTAATCAAAATGTGTTTTGGGGGAGGGTTAAATTAGGAGTTTGGGATTAACAGATACACACTACTATATATAAAATAGATAAACAACAAGGATGTACTGTATAGCACACGGAGCTATATTCAATATCTTGTAATAACCTATAATGGAAAAGAATCTGAAAAAGAATATATATATAAATGAATATATATGTATTTATATGTATATATAAATGAATCACTTTGCTGTACACCTGAAACTAACATAACATTGTAAATCAAGTATACTTAAATTTTAAAAATGTTAATACAATATGATACTTAAAAAATGCATTTAACTGTATCATCGTAGGACATGACTGAACTTATAGAAAAAATTTATATATTCATTTAGAAGCTACAGTGCTGAAACGGGACTACTATGTCCTCTATTGTTCTAGGAAAGAAGATATTTTATGCTTAGGAGCCTGACAGCAAAAATTTGTGGCAGAAAGTTAATTGTTTCTAGTTTTGAGTAGGGAGGGAGGATGTGATGCTTGATGAGATTGAAAAAGGAAAAATATCTAGAGTTGACTTTGATCAGAGGTTGTGAGGCTGGAATTGGGGATGTGTATTCCTTAGAGGAGAGTAGTGACTGGTAGGCTAGGAATCTTGGTCAGCCTGCCTGAGAAGGAGACTTGTGGGCATCTATTTATAGGAGTCATGGGTGGGAAGCTGGTACATATTTTGTTCTCAGAGGAATAGGGTGTTAAATAACATGCAAATTGGCTGCCACTATTTTGCTGCCATTAGCCCATGTGGTTTTCAGAATGTCACAGAGCTAGGGGTGTAATAATCTAAATATCAATAACATTACCCAGAAGCAAAGGAGGATCTAATGGGATACAGAACCTTTTCCCAAGTAGCCATGAGTAGGGGAGGCCCTCTGTTGGGGGGCAAAGGCTGGGATGCTTTGCTACCCAGAGAAACTGGTCCTAGGAGGAATAGCAAGGTAGAGAGAGAGACAGAGATGTTATGGGAATTTAATTAATTTAAATTAACATTTAAATATTAATTATTTTACTATTAATTTTTGAATAGGTAGGACATGCAAAGATGCAATATTTTTATTTTTTTTACAACTTTATTGGAGTATAATTGCTTCACAATGGTGTGTTACTTTCTGCTTTATAACAAAGTGAATCAGTTATACATATACATCTGTTCCCATATCCCTTCCCTCTTGTGTCTCCCTCCCTCCCACCCTCCCTATCCCACCCCTCCAGGCGGTCACAAAGCATAGAGCTGATCTCCCTGTGCTATGTGGCTGCTTCCCACTAGCTATCTACCTTACGTTTGGTAATGTATATATGTCCATGCCTCTCTCTCGCTTTGTCACAGCTTACCCTTCCCCCACCCCATATCCTCAAGTCCATTCTCAAGTAGGTCTGTGTCTTTATTCCAGTTTTACCCCTAGGTTCTTCATGACGTTTTTTCCCCTTAAATTCCATATATATGTGTTAGCATACGGTATTTGTCTTTCTCTTTCTGACTTACTTCACTCTGTATGACAGACTCTAGGTCTATCCACCTCATTACAAATAGCTCAATTTCGTTTCTTTTTATGGCTGAGTAATATTCCATTGTATATATGTGCCACATCTTCTTTATCCATTCATCCGATGATGGACACTTAGGTTGTTTCCATCTCTGGGCTATTGTAAATAGAGCTAAGATGTGATATTTTTATTGTCCTCATGCAGGAGCCTTTAACTTTTGGGTATTTGAATTTTTCAGTCTATTCTTTTATGATATCTAGGTTTTGTGTTATATTTTTAAAAACCTTTGACTTTAAGACTTTAAAAATTATAAAATAAAAATTATGAAAGTATACATTACTGTATACTTTATCAATCATTTTTATGGTTTTATTTTTAAAGATGTCATGAAAATGTTCAAATAAGTCTCTCTTTTTCCTGCCTCCCAGCTATATACTTCTTCTACCCAGAGGCAAGTATTGTTATCAATTTTTTGTTAATCTTTCTAGAGATAGTCTATGTATATAAAAGTATAAACCTACTATATTCTCTCCCTCTTTATACACCAGTAGTAGCCTGCTATACACACTATAATATATCTTACTTTTTTTCAGTTAACAAAATTTCTTGGAGGTATTTTCATATCAGTACACATCAGGTTGCCTCATTCTTTAGAGATTTCAAAGATTTTTTTAGGATATGTGATTCTTTTTTTAAAAAAAATATTTATTTATTTATTTAATTTTGGCTGCATTGGGTCTTTGTTGATGCGTGCAGGCTTTCTCTAGCTGGAGCGAGTGGGGGCTACTCTTCGTTGCGGTGTGTGGGCTTTTCATTATGGTGTCTTCTCTTGTTGCAGAGCATAGGCTCTAGGCGTGTGGGCTTCAGTAGTTGTTGCAGACAGGCTCAGTAGTTGTGGCGCACGGGTCTAGCTGCTCTGCGGCATGTGGGATCTTCCCAGACCAGGGATCAAACCCATATCCCTTGCATTGGCAGGAAGATTCTTAACCACTGTGCCACGAGGGAAGTCCAGAATATGTGATTCTACTTAAGCTTTGTATCAGCTCTGTGAGGTAAGTGGGCAGACATTCCTGTAATACAGATGAGGAAGCTGAGTTGCCTAGAGATTTTGCAACTTGTCCAATTTTTATTTTCCCTAATAGTAACAAGGCTAGGATTCAAATTCAGTTCTTGTGGCTCCAGTGCTAAAGCTCTTCTTCCATTACACACAAAAATTATACCAAATATTCCCCAGAAACTTCCCTGTCATCTTATTCTATTAGAGTTGAATTCAGTGATCATTTTGTCTTTATTTTATCTATATTGGTAGTAATTTTCTTTCAGTACATTGTACATGTAATTTCTCCATCTTCAGGCTTTTATTGTTGCTATTGATAAGTCAGCTGTCAAACTAATTCTTTCCTCTTTATCATTTTCCTCTGAGTGCTTTTATGTTTGTTTTTTCTTCCCCTTTATTTTTGGCGTTCTGTGGTTTCATTATACCACATCAAGTGATTAAAAAAAAGACTTATCCTTCTTGAATTTGTTTGGCTTCTTGAATCTGTGGATTGTTATCTCTTACATATTTTCTTTTCTCCTACTTTTGGAACTCTGATTAAGCATGTTATATATATTTTTTCTACCCCTCTTGTGTCTTTGTTTTTGAAATAGCTTTATTGAGATATAGTTCACATACCATTCAATTCACTAAAGTATAGAATTCAATGGTTTCTTAATATATCCACAAAATTGTGAAGCCATCACTGAATCAATTTTAGAACTTTTAATCACCCCAGAAGGAAAGTACATGTCCTTTAGCTGTCATCTCTCAACCCACCATTCCAACAGTTATGGTCTGAATTTTTGTTTTCCTCTAAAATTCGTATGTTCAAATCTAATTCTCAATGTGATGGTATTTAGAGGTGGGGCCTTTAGTAGGTGAGTAGGTCATGAGAATGGAGAGCCTCATGAATGGGATTAGTGCCATTATGATAAGAGACAAGAGAGCTAACTCTCTCTTTTTCAGCCGAATGAGGATAAAACAAGAAATCAGCAGTCTGTAACCCAGAAGAGGGTCCTTAGACCCCAGAAGTGCTAGCACCCTGATCTCAGACTTCCATCCTCTAGAACTATGAGAAATAAAATGTCAATTTATAAGCCATCTAGTCTATGGTACTTTGTTATAGTAGCCTGAAACTAAGAAACTGTCTAGTCTTAAGCACCCACTCATCTACTTTCTGTCTCTATGTATTTGTCTGTTCTGACATTTCTTATAACTAAAATTATATAATATGTGGTCTTTTGTGAGTAACTTCTTTAACTTAGCATAGTGTCTTCAAGGTTAATCCATGTTGTAGCTTGTATCCATATTTCATTCTTTCTTATGGCTGAATAAGATTCCATTGTATAGATCTACCACCTTTTGCTTATCTCTTTATCAATTGGTGGACTTTTGGGTTGTTTTCACCTTTTGGCTAGTATAAATAATGCTGCTATAAACATTCATGTACAAGTTTTTGTATGGACACGTGTTTTCAGTTCTCTTAGGTCTATAGCTAGTACTAGAATTTCTGAGTAACTCCATGTATAACTTTTTGAGGAACTTCTAGTTTGTTTTCCAAAGTGGCCGTGCCATTTTACATTCCTACCAGCAGTGTGTGAGAGTTCCAATTTCTCCACATCCTCACCAGCACTTGTTTTTTCTGACTTTTTGATTATATCCATCCTACTGGGTTTGAAGTAATATCCCATTCTAGTTTCACTTTCCATTTCCCTGATACTAGTGATGTTGAGCATCTTTTTTTTTTTTTTTTTTTTCCTTCTTTTTGCGGTATGCGGGCCTCTCACTGTTGTGGCCTCCCCCGCCGCGGAGCACAGGCTCCGGACGCGCAGGCCCAGCGGCCATGGCTCACGGGCCCAGCTGCTCTGCGGCATGTGGGATCCTCCCAGACCGGGGCACGAACCCGTATCCCCTGCATCGGCAGGCGGACTCTCAACCACTGCGCCACCAGGGAGGCCCTGAGCATCTTTTAAATGTGCTTACTGGCCATTTGTATATCTTCCTTGGGGAAATGTCTATTCAGATTTTTTTACCATTTGAAAGTTGTTATCTTCTGTTTTTATTAATGAATGTGTTTTTTAGATTTTAGATATGACTCCATCGTCAGACATGGTTTGGAAATATTTCGTACTATTCTACGGTCTGTCTTTCACTTTCTTTTTTTTTTTTTGCGGTACGCGGGCCTCTCACTGCTGTGGCCTCTCCTGTTGCGGAGCACAGGCTCCAGACGTGCAGGCTCAGCGGCCATGGCTCACGGGCGCAGCCGCTCCGCGGCATGTGGGATCTTCCCAGACCGGGGCACGAACCCGTGTGCCCTCCGTCGGCAGGCAGACTCTCAACCACTGCACCACCAGGGAAGCCCTCATTTTCTTGATCTTGTCCTTTGAAGCAAAAAAGTTTTTAATTTTAATGAAGTCCAATTTATCTATTTTTTCTTTTATTCCTTGTGCTTTTGGTGTCATATCTAAGAATCCATTGCCTAATCCAAGGTAATGAAGATTTCCTGCTATGTTTTCCTCTAAAAGTTTTAGAGTGTTGGCTCTTACATTTAGGCCTTTGATCCATTTTGAGTTAATTTTTTTTATATGTTGCTAGGTAAAACTACAACTTCATTCTTATGCATTGGCTTATCCAGTTGTTGCAGCACAATTTGTTGACAATACTATTCTTTGCCCCATTGAATGATCTTAGATCCTTGTTGAAAAATCAACTGACCATGAATTATGGACCTATTTTCGAATTCTTAGTTCTAATCCATTGATGCATATGTCTATCTTTATGCCAGTACTACAGGGTCTTGATTACTGTAGATGTGCAGTAAGTTTTGTTAAACTTATTCAAACTGTTTTACTCTTTATGACGCTGTTGTAAATTGAACTGTGTTCTTAATTTCATTTTCAGATTGTTTATTGCTAGTGTATAGAAATACAATAAATTTTTAAATTAGTCTTGTATTCTGAAAACTTGCTGCACTCATTTATTTATTCCAATAATTTTTTAGTGGACTTCTTAGGATTTTGTACATACAAGATTATGTCATCTGTGAATAGAGATAATTTTACTTCATCCTTTCCAATATGGATGTCATTTATTTATTTCATTTTCTTGCCCCGGCCAGAACATCTGGTAAAATATTAAATAAAAGTGGCAGAGTGTACATACTTCTGTTGTTCTTTATCTTAGGAGGAAAGCATGCACTTTTGGTACTATTAATATGATGTTAACTGTATGTTTTTCCTAAATACACTTTATCATGCTGAGGAGATTCCCTTCTGTTCCTGGTTTGTTGAGGTTTTTTTTTTTTTTTTTTTTTTTTTTTTTTTTTTTTTTTTATCATGAAAGGGTATTGGATTTTGCCAAGTGCTTTTTCTTCAACTATTGAGATAATCATTTTTTTTGAATTCCGTTGATATGGTATATTACAGTAATTGATTTTCATACGTTAAATATCCTCTTTATTTCTCTTCCATATTTCCACCTTATTGTAGCACTTATATTTTATTATAGTCTGTGTCTCCCCAATAGAATATGAGCCTGATGAAGGTAGATACTGCATCTACAATAGATTCTTGACTTTCAGGAGGGAGATCTTTGTGGATCCTGGAATATCTGAATCCCTCTGCCAAATGCCACTGAGAAAAAAGAGAAAAACAAATTGGATAGAGCTTGTATTCTGGGTAGTCATGGGGCCCAATCACTAGACAAGTGTCTTTTTCTTGTGTACCAATCTTCAGGCAAGTAATTTGAATTTGTGCTTCAGCAAAACAACAAACCAGGGACCTTCAGGATCACTCTTGATAGCGTAAACATTCATTGCTACATTCTCTAAGGCCATAGACCACTTGTGTTCATCCCTACAGTACCTGGCATGAAAGTTTGTTCCTTTTATTAGGACTGTGTATTCTGTGCTAGGCACTGGGTTAGTTGCTGAGATTACAGAAATGCATGAAATAGGGTTCTTACCTCTAGGAGCTCAGAGTCAGTGGAGGGAAAGAGACAATTAAAATACAGGGTGAAAGTGGTATGATGGTGCAAGCACCACAGAAGGGGAGAGAATGAGGCTTCCTATAGTAAGTGGGGTGTGAGCTCTGCTCTCACCACCTTCAGTGGCATTTCTGGCCCACTCTTTCCTAGAATAATGTAGGAACCTCCTAACTGACCTCTCTGCTTCTACCTTGCTACCCATGCAGTCCGTTCTCAGTACACCACCCAGAGTGATACTTTAAAAGCTTAAGTGGGCTTATGTCTCTCTTCTACTCACAATTCAGACTGACTGCCTATCTTTCCAGAGTTAAAGACCAAGTTGTCACCTTGGTTCACAAGTTCTGCCTGATCTGACCTTTCACTCTCTCTCTGACCTCTTCTCCTTCTTTTGCTCTTGATAACTCCACTGCATGAACTCTGATCTCCTGCTGGTCTTCCAACATATCAGACTCACTCTGCTCTAACTTGGGGCCCTTGTATTTGTGGGTTCCTCTTCCAGAATGCTCTTCCCAGATATCATTCCCTCACTCTCTGCAGGCCTCTGATCAAAGCCTTTAGGAGAAAGTCCTACAACTACTCTACAGAAACTGATGGACTCCTTCCCTGCTCCCTTCCTACCTGAAAGTGCTTCACTTTTCTCTATACCACTCACTCATTTATTGTCTGTATTCCCTAAGTAGAATATAAGTTCCATGAAGTCAGAGATATTTTTGCCCATTTTGTTCATTATTGTTACTCCCATTCCCTAGCATGCTTCCTGACACATAGTAGGTACTCATTAAATATTTGCTGACCCAGCTAATATACTGCCATTCCAGAGGATGAGTGGGAGTGACTTAGTAAGAAGAAATGAGCTGGGATAGGAGGTAGACTGGGTGTTTATTGAATTGAATGATTTAATTTCCCCTTGTGTGGGTTTTGGGTTTTGGACTAGATGGTTGCTGATGCCCACTTTCATCCAATCAACCCTGAAATAACACAACAAAATGACAATTTAGCAGCTCAGAGAGGATCAAGAGTCTGTGTGACGGCCACTGACAGCTTTAAGCAATCTGAGGGTGTAGGGGTGCCTGAAGTTTGGTGGCACCAAAACCTATTACCAGGCAGTGAAGATGGTTCCTGAGATCACAGCTGAATTATGGATGCTACCCAGCACTATTTAGGAAGGCACCTGGTTCTCTCATCCCAAGAACAGCCCCTGCACCAATCACAAAGCTCAAAGTTTATAAAAGACATCCCCAACATAATGTATAATTAATAACTGTTGTTTATTGAGTGCTTCCCTTATGCCTTGCTCAGTGCTGGGAGCTTTATAATGTTCTCTCTTATAACCCTGTGAGATAGGTACTATTGTCATCTTCATTTTATGGATTAGAAAAACAGGTGCTGAAAAAATTCATAACTTGCCTAGGGCCATGGGGCTGGTAAGTGGCTAAGCTAGTAAATTTTAATTCCAGTCTGATGGAGTCTAAAACCCATGTTCTTGGCCATATTGTGTATTCTCCAGATCAGCCACCTGCAACAAATATTTTACCTTTGAGGGCAAGAACACATCCCTCCAGTTTATGTACTTTTCTGCTTTCAGAAATGAGGTTTGGGATGTTCCAGAAGCTGCAGGTGTGTATTTACCCAACAGCTTTGATAGGACAAGGGCAGAGGACAGTAGAGGCCAGGACACAGCCCTAACTGTATTAGTTATGATTTAATATATAATATTGTCAAAACTCAATTCGGGAAGTCATTAGGAGTGCAAAGGGCGAGGCAGATTAAGAAGGTAATGCTTCTTAGAATAAATATATTCTTGTCTAGGAAATGTGTTTTCTATAATTATTTTGGGAGTCCAGGCTCCATAAACTTTATTGAAAGGAGCCTGATATAGACTGGGGAGAGAGTTTGGAATAGCCCAAGTTCCCTTAGAGAAAGAGCAGGAAGTGTGTATTGAAGTGTGATGGTGAGTTTCTGTAATTCTCCTGCAGAGAATTAGGGGGCTAGACGGGAGGGTGTGAGCTTGAGAAAAAGAAATGCAGACCACAAGTGATTGTAGGTTTTTCAGAGGGTTTATAGACATTGTTTGCAGTTCAGATGATAAAAAGATTCTTCCTTTTGGGGGTTGGTGGTTCTTTTCATAGGAAGCTGGCAGGGGGGCTCACCTCACGGAGACTGTTCTTGGGATTAAGGAACCCAGTATTTTCAGAAGAAGTAGTGCTGCAGTTTCTGGTTATATCATGGGCAATGTTGTGACATCTCTGGATTATGTTAAGGGACAGTGTTGTGACACCCCTGGATTACATCATGGGCAGTGCTGTGAGGCCCCTTGGTTTTCAGCACACTGTGAAGCATTGTGGAAAGAGTTGTGGCATTTGAAGTTAGAGAAGAACCACTCATAGGGGACCTAACATATCTGAGCCCTGGTGCACATCCCTCTACGTGTATTATCCTTTGATAACATCTGCCTCCTGGGGTGATCCTTAGAGTCCTGACCAAGGCTGGAGGGGAACCCTGGGAATATTGAGAAAGCTATGACTTTGTCCAGCTTTCAGGGACTTGCCTCTAAGCCTCTTTTTAAAAAATTAATTAATTAATTTATTTTTGGCTGCGTTCGGTCTTCGTTGCGGTGCGCGGGCTTCTCATTGCGGTGGCTTCTCTTGTTGCGGAGCACAGGCTCTAGGCACGCAGGCTTCAGTAGTTGTGGCATGTGGGCTCAGTAGTTGTGGCACGTGGGCTCTAGAGCACAGGCTCAGTAGTTGTGGCGCATGGGCTTAGTTGCTTCGTGGCATGTGGGATCTTCCCGGCCCAGGGCTCGAACCCGTGTTCCCTGCATTGGCAGGCGGATTCTTAACCACTGCACCACCAGGGAAGCCCTAAGCCTCTTTAAGATGAGAAAAATACTCAGGATTCTCATGAGGCTAAAATGAGTTTTTGTAGGCTATTAAGTCAATTAACAACAAGTTCAACAAAGTGGGAGGTTGTGAAGAAAGCATGATATTTTGGCCTCTTAGCTTTATCAGCAGCCTGTTTTGTGGTGGAACGTGTGTGTGTTTAGAAGGCAGTGGGGAGGAGTCGAGGCCCTTGAGACTCTGTGAGGCTGTTGCACTGCCTCCACGTGGCATAGGCACCCCACACCAGGGGGAACTCTCTTCTCACCTGCTCAACTTAACATCCCCTACACCACCCTTCACCCCAGACCCGGCTGCCCACTCTCCAGGTGCATCTTTACATTTTTCTTTATTTGGACTTGAGTTTGGTTCCTCCATTCAATGTCTTAATTGAGTTCCCCCTTGACTGAGTTTCCTTACTCCATCAGAATTTAACTTTCAAAGAAAGCTGTCTGACATATCATTAATACTGCTTAATTCTTACAGTGAGTGCATTCTAACAGGGGCTTTATGGAGACAATGTCTCACTCCATGGAAGAACTCCAAAGATGACTACTGCAGTCACTGGGCAGGTCAGTGGTCCAGGTCCATGTTCACCTGACCATAGAGAGGAAGATCTGGCTGGGAGAGCCATTACCCTGAGAACAGGTGGGAGGAAATAGGGAAGTGGGAAGGAAGAAAGCCCCATTGTGTAGGAGATGCTATTGTGCAGGGTATGTTGGGCTCTGTGTATGTATCACAAGCTAATTAGGAGAATAGATTAAGCTGCTTTGGTGTCAAAATAGCTGTGGGGAAAACAACCTTAATAGCAGGTTGCAGATGAAAGAAAATGAAATGGGAAAGAAATGAGGAGCATTTAAAAGAAAACAATCAGGCTGGAGGGAATGGAGAGAGGAGGACAAAGCAGAGCGTTTAAAATATTAAAGAAGTTGGTATGGGGTGGCATATGCATTTCTGATGAGCACCAGGGGAAGAGAGCCTAGTCCCACATTTCCTCAGCCTCAGTGTTTGTCATGTTCAAAGCCTCGAAGTTCCTAGGGGACAGGAGACAGGAGAAGGGAGGTGGTAAGAAACTTTTGGGGCTCAGCCAGGAGGAGTAGCTTTAGGTGGCCAGGCTGTACTCTGTTCCTGCTGCGTCTCAGCTCTGCTACTCCCTGTGATTCTGTGCCCATTTTTCCTCTTTTCATTCCTCGCAGTGAGATCCCTGGTCCTTCCACCCCCTCAGGGCTTTCATCGCCATCCCTTGGTGCATGACTCTCAAATCTGGGTTTCCAGTCCAGGTGGATCTCCTGAGTTCTCCAGCTGCTACCCACCCCATCCTGCATTATCTTACCTCACACATCTAAGATGGACTCACTTCTTTCCCCATGATGCCCATACATGCTTCTCCTCCAAACTTCCCCATCGCAGCAATGGTACTGCCATCCATGCAGTCACCCAAGCCAGAATACTTGGAATCTTTCTTGACTCTCCTCTCTCCCATCAGTCACTGCATTCTGTTGACTCTACCTTCTATATGTACCTCAAGCCAGCTCAGGATTTCTCTTCACCTCACTGCCAGTCTCTTGGTCATCACTTACCTGTACAGCTGCAGTAGCCCAAATAATTGTTCTGCTCCATTCTCCCTACTCCCCAAACCATTCCCCACATAGCTCCTTCTGTAACAAATCTAATCGTGTTACTCTCCTTTCTAAAAACCTTCATTACTCCTTTGCTGTTCTGGATACTTATCGCTGCATAAAAATACTACTCCAAAACTTAGTAGCTTAAGACAACAGTTATTTTATTATATCTCATAAATTGTGGGTCAAGAATTCAGGCAGCGTTCAGCTGGGCAATTCTTCTGTTCCATGGGGCATCAACAGAGGTCATTTGGTCATATTCAGCTGGTAATGGGCTGGTCTAAATCCAAGAGGGCTCCACTTACATATATGGCACTTTAGTGGGGAGGACCAAAAGGCTGGGCTTAGATGGGACTGTCAGCTGGAGCACCCACATGTGGCCCCTCCAGCATGGTGGTCTTAGGGTAGTTGGTCTTCTTACACAGCGGTTCATGGTCCAAGAGTGAGAGTTCCAGTGAAGAAGGTTGAAGCTATGTGGTGTTTCATGATTCAGCCTCATAAGTCATATGCCATCATTTCCATAGTACTGTATTGGTTGAAGGACTTACAAACCTGCCAAGATTCAAGGAGGACAGACAAAGACCCTACCTCTCAGAGGGAGGAGTGCAGCCATGTCTTTAGAGGACGGCCTTGGTATCATGGCGTGCGTGGCCCTTCATGGGCTGGCCGCTGCCGGCCTCCTCTCTGCTCACCATTCCTAACTTATTGGATTTTATGCTCCAAGGGTCCAGCCATCCTTAGCAACTTCTAACTCCTTGAGTAGTCTGAGCTCTCTTGCACTGTTGGATTCCTCCCTCTTTTTTTTTTTTTTGCGGTACGCGGGCCTCTCACTGCTGTGGCCTCTCCCATTGCGGAGCACAGGCTCCGGATGCGCAGGCTCAGCAGCCATGGCTCACGGGCCCAGTCGCTCCGCAGCATGTGGGATCTTCCCGGACTGGGGCACGAACTTGTGTCCCCTGCATCGGCAGGCGGACTCTCAACCACTGCACCACCAGGGAAGCCCCCTCCCTCTTTTTAGAGTGGCTTTCTTACCCCTTCTTCATCTGACAAACTCCTGTTTCCCTTCAAGTCTCAGCTTAAGTGCTATTTCCTGTAGGAGACCTTCCATGAATCTGTTAGGCTAGGTTAGGTGGTTTCCCATGTGGCCAAATAAGACTCATCAGTATTGTAATTACAGTCTACATCTCTCACTAAACTGAAAGTCATTAGAGCACAAGACTATGTCACATTCATCTTTTTATCTTCAGGATCTAACACAAGACCTGGCATGTATTAATTGCCCAATCTATGTTTATTGAATTCCATAGTCTCTCTGGGTCTCAGTTTCCTCATTTGTAAATTTGGAAAGCAAATAGATTTATCCAATATGCCATTGTCTCACTCACTTGCTTCCTCAGCATAGAATTGGAAAGGATCCTGAAGCTACAACTGGGCTCAGCAAGAAGGAGGATTGTGATCCATTAGTGATATCTGCCATGGGCACAGCAGAGGCAAGAGGTAGCTTGTATGCTGTGCATTTGACATACCTAGATTAGATCATCTCCAACTTTAAATGTCTGTCCATAGCACTATCTATATCACATCCACCTAGAATCCTAGACTAAGAGCTGGAAGTTTCCCATGAGATCACTCAGTCCAATATTCTCATTGCATAGATGAGAATACTAACACTCAGAGAGAAAGTGATTCACCTGAAGTCTGAACCTGACTCCAGGGTGAGATCTATTATAATTTGCAGTCATGTAAACAGGGCAGGAATTGAGGTTTAGTATCTAACATAGTAGATGTTAACCCCAGCTCAGTATTAATTTCCTCTCGTCAATTCTGAAGTTTCGGACAACTTGGCAATAGAACAGACTAGGTTAGAATTCAGAGCACAGTCACTTCCTAGCTGCATGTTCTTGAAAAAATTACTTGACTTTACTAAACTTCAGCTTTCTCTGCTGCAAAATGTGGGTAATAATAATACCTACCATATAAGTGAGATAATACAGGGAGAGCCCTTTTTAATTGTTTCTGGAACATAGTTAGGACTCAACTGTTAACTATTATTAGTAACAGTTTAGTATCATGACCACCTGTACTATCATCACAAGGCTTTGACCTGGCTTACTGCCTCGAGTAAGCCTCCCTCGAGGCCTGGGCGGCATGGGTCACAAGGCACAGGGCACATGTCATCTGAATTCTCAGGGCTGACTTGAGACTTGTTAAGGAAAATTTAGAGAGTCCCATTTCCCCCAACCAGAAAGCTTTGCAGCTGAACCCAGTGACAAATTGTGGCTTGCACCTGGGAACTCTCTATCCCACTATCAGAGTAGAGACATTTTCAATCAGGATTTCTATAAGGGAGAAAGGAAAGCTCATCTAACAGGCCAGCTGCTTTATCAGATCTAAATACTTTTGTCTTTGGGGAAGAGAAAGACGAAATGGTAAAAGTCAACAGAAAACAATTGACTTCAGACAAGTTTTACATACATACATACACAAGCAAATATATACACATACACACATACACATACACACACATATATATATAGATATTTTCTCCACCTATTAGGGGACAGGATCAGAGTTCCCTGAGGTTTGGGAGTTTGTTCCTAAATGTTGAATAGTAATCAATTAAGGTAAGCTGATTATGAAGTTTAAAAAATAAATAATTTGGGAAAAAGATCAATAGAGGGTTATAACTGCAGAGGCTGGCACTGCGGTGAGGACTTGGGGAGCGGCAGGAATGGTTAGGTGTTGATCTAATTTCTGGACAGCTAGTGAGTGAAGCTCTCCAGGCAACAATGGCAAATGCACTTCTAATCATCTCCATATTAAATTTAGCATCAAGGAGAGGGGCACTTCTCTCTCTTCAATTTCATAGGAATGTGATTACCATGGATATAAAAAAAAGTTGAAGGAAACAGAATTTGATTTGAACTTCATAGTCTATTTCAGAGTGAAAATTATGATGTATTTGTAGGGTTTTCGTGGATAAGTTTCCAGGGACTCTAAATTGTGATTGAACCAAGTTCATCTTGTACTTTACCTCCCTCCCTTTCCCCTTTCCAGGAGGTTTAAGTCTGCTGATAATGAAGCAAAAGGAAGAAAAAAATAAAGCAGTGGAGTGTGAGGAGGATGCCATGCTGAGAGTGAGGAGGAAAGGTGTTTTAGCAACACTGCAGTGTAAAGGATTTCAGGCTGGTGTAACAGGGGAAGTGAGCCCCTTGGTTGGCGATGCACCCTCTGTCAGCCTGCGAATGGGGCTCTATGATTTTGGAACAAGCAAGTTGGACACAACCAAAAAGGAGTATCTCTAAATTGTAAATCTAGTGGTTGGAAGTTGGCTTTAGTGCTGACATGTAATAGGCTGCAATTCCATTGATAGTCATCCAGGTTGGGACAACTCCAAATCCTCTTCTTTCTCTGGTCCCTCTCCTTCACCTTTTGACTAAAATGTTTTGTATTCAGACACAAAGAATTTGAAAAGTTCTATGGGCATCTGGACCTGGAAAGGTCTCTTCTCTCCTAAGATTCTTAATAATTTGGAGGAATAGTGAAGGAAAATAAAGGGGGGAGAAATAGGGCACCTCTGGCTTTGACAGTGAAAGTGCCTGTAGTTTTCCTGTCTTACATTGTGTAAACAGGCTGTGCTTTGTAGCTCTCACCCTGTGGTATTTGAGATTTATTTTTTATAACAAAGATGCTTTTTTGGAATATGCTTACAAATTTATCTCCTTCTTTAGGGAGGGGCCTTCTTTGAACATGCTCTTACCTTTAGTAAGTAATTTAAGAAATATACTCCCTTGGTCTGGCTAAACATTAGATAACAGTGTAATTCAAGGGATGTATTTAATTGTGAAATTGACCCAGAGCCCCATTTAGCATCATCATCTAGGCCAGACAGGGCCAGGCTGACGTCAGTAGGAGTCTGGCTGCCTGAGGAGTTGGGACAGAGCTTGCTTGATTAAGGTGTTTCCTGGGAAATGGAATTAAGCCTAATGATTTCCAGTGGAAGGGACTGCTAATTGGGAAGGCAATGCTGCTTAATTGGGACACTTGCAGGTAATTAAAGGCTCCCTCCTGATGGCCTTCTCTGTACTTACGACTCTGGGAGGTTAAGACGATGTGGAGAATATGGGTGTTCTCAGCCCCTGTGCTGCATCTTGGCCTTAATCCTCTGTCCAAGGCCTCTCAACTAGGCCACTTTTCTACTCTTTGGCAAACAGTGCTTTACGTGAGGCCTTCTATGGACTTTTAGGAGCTTGAGTGAGTTTAGGTCTCTGACGCTAATCTACTTCTGGGAGTCTAGTGAGCTCCCTGGAAATGGGTGAAAAAGGCTGTGAGGTAACATGGCAGTGCCCAGGAGGGGCCCTGTGTTTTGATCTTGACACCAGACCCCGGAGACTTCTGTATCAAGTGACTCTGGCTGAATGGGACTTAAGGTTGAAGATGTCACCTTCTGCAGAGATGGGCAGGCCCAGCCCCATGTGGGAAGGGAGCCCTGGTGGAAAATACTCTGGATTAAGAGTTGGATAAATTGATTTCTAGATCCAAGTCTATTGCCAATAGGCATTGTGACTCACCTCTTTAGGCCTCACTTTTTTCAACTGTAAAATGGGAATGATTCTATCTACTTTTTTCAACTGTAAAATGGGAATGATTCTATCTAATTATGGACAATAAAAAGATCCTTTCATTCTAGGTGCTGGGTAAGGGACTGGAGAAGGATGAACTTTTAATCTATGTTCTAAGGAACTCAGTCTGGTGAGGTAGACAAACCTGTAAATCAACACTTGCCATTTGGTGTTACAGGTCGTACTAGACAATAGAGGAGCAGACCAGTTATCAGAGAAGAACAAAGAAGGCTTCAGAGGGAGGTAACATTTAACTGAGTGTTTATGAACAGATAAGGCAGAGAGAGAAAGCATCCCAGGCAGAGAGAAGAGCATACGCAAAGGCACAGGCATGCAAACCCTATGGCACACCCAGGAGTTGTCTCTGGTGGTGCATTTCTGTTGAGGAGGAAGGATGTGCATTTTGGGGAAAGAGAAGAGTGGGGGGAATACGAGACAGTGAAGGTCACAGGAGATGGATCACGAAAGGCCATATACATTACTCTAGGGAGATTGGTTGGACTTTTTCTAATAGGCAGTGGATGGTTGTTGAAATGTTCAGTGTGGGAGGGACAGAGTCACAACCGAGTCTGGGGAAAGGCACTCTGATAGAAGTGACTATGGGGGAGCTGGATTGGAGAGGCCAGGCTGGAGGCAGGGAGACTGCTACGATAGTCCAGAAGATGGGTGGCAAGTCCCTAACTTCAGGCAAAGCCAGTGGGAAGTGAGAGGAGAGAACGATTTGAGTTTGTATCATGGGTTGCTTTGTGTGCTGTATATTTTTAAGCTTTTGAGAACTCTGCAATCACAGCCATTATAGCTCTTGCTTCCCTTTCAGCCAAAGGCGCCTTGTTCATACTCCTTTACCTGCTCTAACACTTTGCTTTGCAGAGAGAGGCTCCTGGACCCGACTTTCCAAAGGAGCCTTTGGCAAGGCTTGGGACTCCCCACTCAATGTCCTCAGACAAGAGGAGTAAGATAGGACAAGAATTTGAGGCCTCTGGCTTTCCCGGGAGGCTTAGGAAAGAGAGCTCTGGCAACCCACAGGAACGCAGCCCAGTGCTTGAGTTTCAGTAGGTTTGGAAAAAACACCTGATTGAAAAGCAGCAGAGATGGGGAAGCTCAAAGGTGAACTGGAGCTGTCGGTAATTGCAGCTTGCACTGTGACAGTCATCTCATGTTCTCTCCTTTCATAGCTGGCGGTTTGGGTAATAGGCACAGTATTCATGCCTCAATGGATAAGGTAGGGGCCCATTTCCAATTTTTTTTTTTGAAAAGCTGTTCCCAAGGATTGGGTCACCTTAAAAGCTCTGTATAGGCTGTTGATGCCAGTGCAAACTCTTGGGAATAAAGCTATTACCTTCTAGGCCCCATCAAAAAGCATCTTCAGTGTTGAAGCTTTTTGAAGTGTTCAGCTATGATTCTCTATAAAGTGCTTCTTTGAATAGCCCATGTGCAGAGTGTGAGTTAATGGGGATGAGGTAAGGTAGACGGGGGATTTTCTTGCTTTTCCATCTGAAGAAGTAGAGACCTATCCCTCCCCCTCTTAACTCTTATAGCACTGACTATCGGGACCACCCTTTAGCTGAGAATGCCTTAGACTGAGATTGGAACGTGTATGTCCATGTGACAGTGTTGCTTGGTACATTTTCAGAATTCTCATTCCTAAGTGAAGTTTAGTTCCTTTCAACTTATTTTATTTCCTTCTGAAGTCCTAAGTTAAAAGAACTCCATTAGGACTTCCCTGGTGGTGCAGTGGTTGAGAGTCCACCTGCCGATGCAGGGGACACAGGTTCGTGCCTCGGTCCGGGAAGATCCCACATGCTGCGGAGCAGCTGGGCCCGTGAGCCATGGCCGCTGAGCCTGCACGTCTGGAGCCTGTGCTCCGCAACGAGAGAGGCCACAGCAGTGAGAGGCCCGCGTGCAGCAAAAAAAAAAAAAAAAAAAAAAAGAACCCCAATTAGAGCAGGCGTCTAAAAGGGCCTTTCTTGTTTGGGGAACCACAGGCTGACCTGCCTTTTCTCCCCAGCCCCTTGAGGTCAGGAGCCTGTGTTTCCTGCTGTGGCCTCCATGTGCCCAGGCAGTGAAGCACCTAGAATTTCTTTAGGACAGGCTCTTCACTGACCATATGACATTGATTTCACCCATGGTGTGGGAGAGTCAGTCTTATTACCTTGGTATATACTTGCTGGATGAATGAACAAATGAATTTACTTTATTCTGGTAAAGTGTTTTCCAAACGGGAAAAGTAGGGACAGTGCTATAAAGTTTATGCCCAGACATCTTGCCAAAACCACAGAAAGGGCTGTCCTGCCGAAGTAAGTAACTTCCCATTGTGCTTACCCAGTGTGCCATAATCCAGCCTCTGTGGACTTCTGTGGCCTCTTCTTGCTTTGCTGTCCCCTTTGCTGGCTCTGTGTCAGCTGTACTAACCACCTGTCATAGTCCTGCCACAGGGACACAGCACAGACTGTTCCTCTGACTGGGATGCTCTTTTTCTCCATATCCAGCTAATTCTCACTCATCCTTCAGTTGGCCCTATGGAGGTCTTGTCTGACCCCTAATCTAAATTAAGTTCCCTCTCTTCACTCCACCATCCACCCCCCCACTCTCACTTCACAGCCCTTATTAAAATTTGTTGGTCCATGTCTACATGTTGAGATTATTGACTTAGACTGTCTGCCTAGACTCTAAACTCCCAAGGGCAAGCACCTTGTCTATCTTATTTTCCAGTAAATTCTAGTTTGCAACTCAGTGCCTGGAACATAGTAGTTGCTTAACAAATATCTTTTGAGGAAATGAATGACTTTTAGTCTAGCGTGGCAGCCAACGTGGGCAGAGCTGGAAAGCATTAGCCACAGTGCAGATGGTCTAGGTCTGGCCCATCTCAGAAACAACGATGACCACACTGCCTCTAGAACCTTCCTGTGTCTACCCTATAGGGGCCATTAGAGTGGGGCAAAGAGGCTCGCTCATTTCTGATATTTCTGACTCAGTAGTAGTTCTGCTTTGGCTTCTCCCATCTTCTTTGAGTCCTGACAGTGCCCTCGGTGTTTTCCTCTGTTCCTGCAGGGTTGGGTGGTCTGATGGGCTGGGAGCCAGGGTGGGGAAGGAGGAGGGCAGAAATTGTTTGGCCAGATTGGAGACTGGCAGAGCTGTTTCCTTAGCAGGATGTCTGTTGATGAAATACTTAAGAGTCAGTTGTGAGAGGTTATTAATCTCACTTAAGCCTGATTAGGATGTGATTGGATTTGGGCTGAGACTGTCCAAGTCAAGCCTGGCCCACTTGATAGTCTACTCAACAGCAGGCTTGTATCACACAGACTGGCTTTTACATAGGGACAGAAGGAGAGCTTCTGGCACCTCTGGGAAGGAGGGTCCAGATGCAGTGACTATTCAGGACCCCAGTCCCAGGGAGCTTCACAGATTGTAGGGACCTAACTTCTGCTGACTTCTTGGGAAGATGTGACATTCACAATAGGGAGATTATGAGTCGTCACAATTATGGGATTATTACCTTGCAAAAAGATACTTTCATCATCTTCCTACTGAGGAGGTATTGGGAGAGGACTTGGTACTCAGTGTTGAGCCAGGGGAGCAAGTTGGCATGAGCAGCTTCCTGGCTCTTACTGAGGGGCAGGTAAATTCCTTAACAGACAGGAGTATTGGCCAGTCCTGGCAGGCTGCTCAGGGCTCCAGCTGTTGAAAATCATGGCTCAGCTGTTGTTATCATAGGGAACAATGAATGAAGTCATTAGCATGTGGGCCAGACAGGCTGGGCCAACCATGAAACTATGAGTCCAAGCCTGGACTCAGAGCTGCAGAGGCCTGGGGAGCCTTTAGCTACTGAGTGGTAGGAAAATGTTAGCAGTCATACCCCTGCTTTTGTCCATAACATGTGCCTGAATGTACAGGTGAAAGTCAGACGTGATTAGGTGGATGTTGAATGATGGATGTTGAACGATAGACATGTGTTATAAGAGTGTGTCTGTTCTCAGAGAACTGAAAATGTAACAAAATCCTTAAAGCCTCTTACCATTTAAACATACTCTTAAATGGTATGGTCATGTTTCATGTGTGTTATTTTAAAAAATAAAATTTACTTTTATGAAGGTAATATATGCACAGTCATTAAATACTTACAATGGAAAGTAGCAGTCAAATGTCCCCCCCCCCTCCTTACCTTGTCCCTTTTGAGTTCTGTCCCCCAGAGTCGACTGCTTTCTACATCTTTAATTTTTCTTTGGGAACTTAACTCTGTATTTATAGATAATATGCTAATACTGCCATTTCTTTTTGTTTATTTATTTACTGAGATAGAGCTGATGTACAATGTTATATGTTACAGATGTACAACATAGTGATTCACAATTTTTAAAGGTTGTATTCCATTTATAGTCATTATAAAATGTTGGCTATATTCCCTGTGTTGTACAATATGTCCTGTAGCTTATTTATTTTATCATTTCTTAATTTATCCACTTTGGACATTATTGAATTCTAATTTGAGTGGGTTTAGAATGCTTACACACAACCCTCTACTCACCTTCCACTCCTTACCACATTGCAGCTTCCCCATTCCAGCATGATTATGTAGTGTATTTTGCTTGAATTTGAAGTCAGTGGTTACACGATTATGCTTAATTTATGGACAAGCCAAGTTCAGTACTATAGTTGTTTTCTGTTATTTTTGAGGACTTTTTATTTATTTATTTTTTCTAGAGTTAACGTCTCCGCCCACCCCCACTTTTTACTTGAAGGGTTTTCTTTTTACGTAACCTTTATTTCTTTTTTGTCAGCAACCTCCACACTCCTATCAAAATTTTTTTCTCAACACACACATAGATATTCTGTCAATTCTGTGATGTTGTTTTCCTCCTAGAGTCCTCCTTCCTGGGAGCTTCCATCGTCCTGCTTCTAAATTGGACTGATTATTCTTTTTTGTTGTTGTTTTGCGGTACGCGGGCCTCTCACTGTTGTGGCCTCTCCCGTTGCGGAGCACAGGCTCCGGACATGCAGGGTCAGCGACCATGGCTAATGGGCCCAGCCGCTCCACGGCATGTGAGATCTTCCCGGACTGGGACACGAACCCGTGTCCCCTGCATTGGCAGGCAGACTCTCAACCACTGCACCACCAGGGAAACCCTGGACTGATTATTCTTTAGGTCTGTGGCAGTGTCACCCAGAGGTACTACAGCTTTCCTGCTTCAGAACCCCTGCTTAAGTTTCGAGTTATTTCAAGTCTGAAAATGAATTTATTTACTTTCACATGAATGATAGTTTAGCTGGTTATGAAATCTCAGGTTAAAAACTCATTTGAAAGTGTTGCTCCATTATGTTCTGCATCCCAGGTTCAATTCTGTCCCTTTGTTTGGTCTCTCTTTCTAGAAAAAAGGAAACTAGGTGAAAACTCTACTTTTGAGGTAAATTCTTTACCTTTGTTTACCAGGCCTTCCATTGAATTTTTTATTTCTGCTATTTTATTTTTAATTTTAGATTTCTTTTTTTCAACTTGGTACACTTAACAAAGAGAATCCTATTTTTTTCTTGGAGGCAGTATCCATTTTTAATTAAGATTTTGACAATTATTTCTCTTGATTAGCTTAGTTGATCTGTTTTTACTTTTTTGTTTGTTTTGATCTATCTTTCGTATCAGAAGAATTCCTCAGATGTTAGATGATCTTTGGTTGGCTGTTAATGTTTCACAATAGGGTCCTAAAAAGCTGTTTGCTGTGTGTGTGTGTGTGTGTGTGTGTGTGTGTGTGTGTGATTGGTCAAGTAGTATACTCACTGTAGTGATATGTAGGAATCTGGCTATCTTTTCTCTGAATATGAATCCTCTAGTCTCCAGCCTGGGAGAATGGCCTGTTTCCAGCTTTCTAGGAATAGAGAGGAGGAATTAAGACTGAAGACTTTAAGTTAACCTATGTTATATCTCTAATATGCCTGATGTTCTTGAGTCCAGAGCCTGTCTGGATGGAATGGACTTCTGCAGAGAATAAACCTTTGGGAATAGGGTCGGTGGGGCTAGTCACCTGGTTGTTTGGGGCTGTGGAGGCAAAATAATTCTGTGTTCAGTTTCTGTGAGTTCTCCTTCTTTCAGCTTTGTGTCTCATGCTCCTCACCCACTGCCTTTGATGGCACCTAGAACCTTAAGTCCTCAGTCTTTCTGAGGTCTGTGTTGGGGTGGATGAGGGAAGAAGGGATTAGTTTGTATATCACAGATATCTCTATTTTGTGGGCACATTGGTGGTTGTATTTTTGCCTAGCTGTGTGGTTTACCAACCCTGCATCCACTTTCTGTCTTCCCAAAATCTGTGGAAAATGTTTATTCCCTGGTATCTTCTTTCTCATTCTCCTTTCCCTTGGTAGTTATACTTAAAAAATTACTTTGCTATGATTTTAATGAGTTTTTCAGAGGGAGAAGACATAAGTGCTTGTGGTCAATGGGTCATATTTAACTGCCAGTCTTATATGTTTATGTTTTTGTTCCTTTTCAAAATTGAATACATAGTGGATTGGCTTAAGCCCATTGAGTACTATTGGGACTAAAGATGTACTACTCTGGGCTCACAAAACAGTTCTCCTCTTTTTCTAAATTGTACAAAGTTTATGTGCTTTTTTTCCCTCTAGTTATAGGCCTTTGTTTTTTTCACCCATGAGCTAATATCAAAATATTTGTAAAAATAAGGAACTACACACAAATGTAGTAAAGCTAACAAAACTGGACTGTTGTTAGGGAGCAAGGCCACCCAGTAATAGTTTGAATTATTTGTCCATTAGTTAGGAAAGTCCAGCTTTGGGGTGTAAGGACAGTCTAGCGATAACAGTGTCTAAGGTACAAGTCACAGACACGGACAATAAGGGCTGTTGGTAGATACAAGAGTTTTGAAAAAATGAGGTTGACACTGTGCTTCTCACCAACTGCCTTCCCTTCCAGTGTGTCTATCAGGATTCTATCGACCACACTGATGAGAGCTCTTTTCATCCTTTAGCACTCAGGCTGGGTAGCTCCTCCACTGGGAAACCTTCCTTTTTCTGTCCTGAGCAGGGCTAATTGCTTCTTATACAATCGGCCCTTGAACAGCAAGGGTCTGAACTGTGCAGGTTCCCTTACACAGATTTTTTTCGATAGTAAATACTAGGGTACTATGTGATCCATGGTCGGGTGAATCTGCGGATGCAGAACCGCAGATGTGGAGGCACCCTCTATATGGGGCACTGTGTGTACAGAGGGTGGACTATACATTTTACCTGGATTTTACAGTGTGCAGAGGGTTGGTGCTCCTGACCCTGCATTGTTCAAGGGTCAATTGTATACTTTGATCATGTTTTATTTTTCAAACCCTCATGTGGTAGTTTCTAAATTCTCTTCTGTGACCTGTAGGTCTCTTCTGGACTCCAGGGTCCTTAGAGAATACTCAGTACATAGATGAACTGGTCACATTCTCTGGCCACTGGGTCAGGCTCAAGGGCTTGCCTGCAGGGCATCAACATTCCTAGCATGGGATTCAGGTTTTGGCATTAATGCCATGTTGCATGTCTGTGCTGAGGCATTTCCCTGCCCTCCCACCCCAGCTGCAGCTTTGTTATGGCAGCAAGGCCAAGCATGGCAGCATCACAGGGACCAGCATTCTTCCAGTGCTTCCTCCCCCTTCCTTCTCACTATAACATGTGTCCTCCCCTTGCCTCTCCCACTGAGCTGTGAGTTCCTTAAGGGACCCTATCTGATTCATCACCACAGCCTAGCGCTCTTCTGGCAAGGAGCTCAGTGCCTGAAACATAGTAGGTGCTTGGTCATTGTTTGCAGAATGAATTGTAAATAATTATGCCTAAAAATTTCATAGTGCCTGTATGAAAAACCCGAATGAAATTTTTGGCCAACCCAATAATTTACAAGTACCTCTATGCTTTAGCCATTTACTAGAAACAAACCAATGAACATTGAGAAGCTTGCAATTCATAAATCTTAAGGAATTCATGGATGGCCTTATTGAACTTGTGAGCCTCTTAAGATTGTATGCAAAATCTTAGGTATATTTGGTATATGTGCCTTTTTCTGGAGACAAGTTTTCATAGCTTTATCTTTAAAAGGTTAAGAACCACCGGAGAAAATGAGGCTTGGAGCTATGCACAAATACATCTGAAAAAATATATATATATAAGGTGTTCTATCAGTGTAAGGAATTATTTTTGTCTGTAGGTGACTCCTGCTTTCAAATAGCCATTCTTTCTTGGAAAAACTGTAGCGTTTGGGTCTATGGACCAAAAATATCTTTGGGTCTACGGTTACTGGAAACTAACTCTAGGATCTTAGATTCAGGGTCTCTGAGCCTAGTGCATCTGAAGCTCCAGGTGACTCAAGGAGATTTTTAGGTTAATAACTAACTGGATTGGATAGAGCATTTTGTTTCACAAACATGAACATAATTTGTTATTGTTTACTTTTAAATTATAAATGATTATTCAGTAGTTTTTTTCCTCCTTTAAAACAGGCTCTTGAAAACATTGCTTTAATGAAAAATAAAACTTAAAAGCAGCTGTGGTGTTGGTATGTAATGATTGAAGTATTAACTGAGTTGTAATTATTCCCAGCTAGGCATTTGGAATGCCAAAGTAGGGACCCCAATCAACTTAACCCAGGCAAGGGAGCATCAGGCCTGAGCCAGGGACAGGGTGCAGGGTAGGAAGGGGTTGACTTGGGGACCCTCTGGGATGGGACACCTCGGGATTGATTCCCCTTGTATGGTGGGATGGAAGAGGCATGATCCCAACCTTCCCAGGCTCTGGAAGGAAAGAAAGCTCTGCCAAGGGGAAGACGTTTCTGAATAATATTTCCCTGAAGACTCTGAGTCTTATCTACTTGAGGACAGACAGATGCCCTGGCAGAACCTCCTCCCCTTATGAAAATGTAACTCACTTGAGGGCATACCAGGAGCCAATATCCCCTTCCCCTATTGCCCACAGAGGCCCCGTGACCTGGTGCAATTTCCAGGCTGCCAGCCCTCCTACTCCCATAATTTTGTGCTACCTTACTCACAGCCACCTTCCCCATGGCCCCACTAGAAACCATTATGATCACCACCTTCTTTTTTTCACAGTTAACATGACCAAGATTCCATGACCCCATGGCCCTAATTTTAGCTTATGAATGAACTCAAGCTATGACCCGATGTCATGGTCCTAACATGGAGAGCAGGGGGTTAACGTCTGAATCATCTGGTTTATTGGCCTGGTCTTCCTGAGGTATTATTTCCCCTTGAGCCCTTCTCCTGCAGTTGGGTGATACTGGTGCCTAGATGGGGTGGGAGTAGAAGACATATCTGAGAAATGACATACCTGGCAGACCTGTTAGCTAGTGGCAGACACCCGTGGCAGAGCCATGGTGAGATGTGGCTGGAAAGGTCCCGTACTACCAGGTCACAGCAGTGGACTTTGACACTGGTGTTTTATCTACCAGTATAGGCTAGTATGGGCTCACTGGAGGATTTTGAATGAAGAAGAGATCTGGCCAGAATTGGGCTTTGGAAGATTTGTCAGGTATCCTATTTGTGGGGGGTTAATAGGTGGGGAGAACCTGGAAGCAGAAAGATGTATGGAGACCACTTCTGCAGTCCAAGGGAAGGTGGGGATGAACTGGGAGCAGGTTGGCCGTGGGCCACTGGAATGGTGGGGTTAAGAAGTGCAGTGTGGGAAGTGGCAAGAGAGGAGACCGGGTGCCTAGCAGGATGGTATGGTGTGGGGGGCCGGGAGGAGGGGGCGGTCAGCCATGTTGGGGTTAGGATATTTTGAACTTAGTTAATTGGAAGCATTAAGAGAGAGAGAAGAGGAAGTGAGACTGGGTGAGAGGGGGGAGAACATGAGTCATTATCTGAGAATGTCCATTTGCAAGTGTCTGACTGGCATTACCAGTATGGGGTCTGGGTTGGGGCATCCTTGGTGAGAGGGCAGAGTGGAAATATAAGAGGACTGGGGACCAAGTCCCTGGGGGATGCTGTGTGAACCCAGGGCCGGAAAAGGGCCAGTGGGAAACAGCCCTGCTATGTGACCTAATGGCTTTCTTTGGATCTTCATCCTTATGGACCAGCAACAGCTGTGAGCTGGGCCTGTGGACTTAGTATGACTCTTATCTATCAGACCACAACAGGGAGCTCTGTGCTGGTTAGCAGGCTCTGACCTTGGAACTGGGCAGACCTGAGTTCTCATCCCACCTCTACCACTTCTAGTTGTACAACACTGGCTAATTTATTTAACGTTCTGAACATCAGTTTTTTTATCTGTAAAATGGGATCATAATAGAACCTTCCTCACAGGTTCATGTAGCAAATATTTCCTGAGCACTTTTTGTGTGCTGAGCACCATGGGTTTATGGGGATGACATGTGACACAGTCCCTGCCCTCAAACCACTCACCACCTGAAGGGAGACAGACAGAATACCAAGTACAGTAGCACGTGGTGGATGCTACAGAGACTGGGTCAGGGAGTTTTAGAAGCTCATGAGAGGGTCACCTAGACATGTGTGTGCGTGTGTGTGTGTGTGTGTGTGTGTGTGTGTGTGTCTGTCTGTCTGTCTGTCTGTCTGTCGGGTCTGTTTCAGATGAACTTGAAGACTGAGCAGGAGTGAGTCCAGGGCTTTTCAACCCCTGGCTGAGAGTGAGAATCACCTGGGAGTCAGGGCCCCACCGTGACCAATTACATCAGAATCTGGGGGACTGGGGGCCAAGCATTGGCATATTTTTAAGGCATCCTATGTGAATCTAATGGGCAGCCCGAGACTGGAAACAACTGAATTAGCAAAAGAAAGGGCGAATAGGGAAGAGAAAGGGAATTCCACCAGAAAGAGCTGCGTGTATGAAATGTCAGAGGGACAAGAGGGAGAGATGACTCAAATGAACTACAAAATTGGTTTTGTATATTGTTTTATAAACTGTAGTTCATGACTTGTTAGTGGCTCATGAAGTCAATTTAGTGTGTCATGACCAGCTTTAAAAGCAAATAGAATGATCTGGAATCAAAACCATCAGGGCTTGTATATGGTAAGGATCAGTGTTTCTTGAAACCTGTGTCTCACAAGCCTGTGTGGGTATGTGCGCTGGGTCTCCTGCAAAACCTACTTCTTGCTGTGAGCACAGTCCCAGGTTTGTGAGAAATGCTGGCTGAGCTGGGCTGAGTGTAGGAGTGGGTGGTGGGAGGGAGGCTGGATGGACTGTGAAAGGTGCTTGGGCTCTATCCCTAGGGCAGTGGCAACCTCTGAAAGGTTGTAGACAGAGAGCAGCAAGGTCACGGCTGGGCCTTCGGTCTGGGCAGTGTGACGTGGGAGGTGAGGCTGCCGCTGTGGTGATGCTCCACTTGAGAGGTGGTCAGCCGCTGGGGAAGGAGCGGAGGGGCTGGGAGATGGGGGAGGACCCCAGGGCCGCACTGATGGCCTCTGCCCTGGCCTTTTCTCTTATTTGCTCCTTCTGGGGCAGGTCCATGGTCTCTAGCATAGGTGCAAACTGCCCCTGCTTGGCCCAGTCATAAGGGCTGATCAAGGACCATCTGTCCACCCTTGATGTTTCCATCTGGGGAGCTCAGCGTGCCTTCAGTGATCCAAATAGGGGAGAGAGAAGCCTCTGGAATCTTCTTTAAACTGAGGCACTGTTTCCCTAGATGTAGAAATAGCAGAACAGAGATAACTGACGCTTTGAGACAAAATTTCCTTTGAGCTGGTGTCAGACATAAATGTTGGGCCCAAAGGGGATGTTCAGACAGTTCTGGATTGGAAAGTGCTCCATTTTATCTCGTTGAAGGATGGGTGCTCTGTAGGTCTTCTGTCTGAACAGGATTTGTGGGGTCTTAGTGGTGCTGGAGGCTCAGGGCTGGAGTAGGAGCCTTGCCCTCACATTTCCCTCCGGGGCTGGCACTGCGGATAGAAAGATGAGTAGCAGGTGGTTCTGTTCCCGGAGCAGGTGTGCATGATAAACGGGGCCGCAGTGCGGCCCCTCCTCCCACGCTCCTCCTTCTGCGACTGGCCTTCCCACTCTTCCTGCTGGACTCACTCCTGCATTAGGCCTTCTGTGTCTGCTCTTGCCCCTGCTTGGAACACTCATGCCGGATCTTCACAAAGTCTCTGCTCAAATGTCACCCTTCTTGCAGGTGACCATCTAGACGCTTGCTCTTCCAACTTTTTTTTTTTTTTTTTGCGGTACGCGGGCCTCTCACTGCTGTGGCCTCTCCCACCATGTAGCACAAGCTCCGGACGCGCAGGCTCAGCGGCCATGGCTCACGGGCCCAGCCGCTCCGCGGCATGTGGGATCTTCCCGGACCGGGGCACGAACCTGTGTCCCCTGCATCGGCAGGAGGACTCTCAACCACTGTGCCACCAGGGAAGCCCATCTTCCAACATTTTAAAATTCTTTCTTGCTTTACTTCTCTTTATTTGCCCGGATCCCTACCTGAAATGGTTCATTTGTCAGTTTTGCGTGGTCTTCTCCCCCATCTAGAGGGCAAACCTCATGAAGGGGGGCAGGGCTGTGTCTGTCCATGTCTCCCTGGTTCCTGCTGTATGTCTTGTGCCAGAGCAGTTGCAGGGTGTGTGGCAAGTGGCAACGGGTGCAGAATGAATACTTCTTAGTGGATGAGAGGAACAGGTAGGCCTCACTGGTGGATTGACTCATTCATTCATTGTTTTTTATTGTTGTTCTTTGTGAATTTTCCTATTTATTTGCATGTTATGGGGAAATTATATACATATGATTATTGAGGTGTAGTTGATTTACAGTATTATATGTTTCATATGTACAATAGTGTGATTCATAATTTTTCAAGGTTATATTTCATCTATAGTTATTATAAAATATTGGCAATATTCCCTGTGCTGTACAATATATACTTGTAGCTTATTTATTGTATACATAGTAATTTGTACCTTTTAATCCTCTACCCCTATCTTGCCCTTTTCTGCTTCCCTCTCCCTACTGGTAACCACTAGTTTGTTTTCTATGGCTGAGTCTGTTTCTGTTTTATGTTCATTTGTTTTATTTTTTAGATTCCACATACATGATATCATACAGTATTTGTCTGACTTATTTTACTTAGCATAATACCCTCCAAGTTCATCCATACTGCTGCAAGTGACAAAACTTCACTCTTTTTTTATGGCTGAGTAGTATTCCATTGTGTATATATATATACACCACATCTTTTTTTTTTTGATAATTAAACCAAAATGATTTATTAAGTAATACATAAATTAGGTGAAATACTTAGCATGGTGTTGGGAATACAGGTAGTGTTTAATAAATTGTGAAAATTATTATTATTATTATTTTTTTTTTTTTTTGCGGTATGCGGGCCTCTCACTGTTGTGGCCTCCCCCGTTGCGGAGCACAGGCTCCGGACGCGCAGGCTCCGGACGCGCAGGCTCAGCGGCCATGGCTCACGGGCCCAGCCGCTCCGCGGCATATGGGATCCTCCCAGACCGGGGCACGAACCCGTATCCCCTGCATCGGCAGGCGGACTCTCAACCACTTGCGCCACCAGGGAGGCCCCGAAAATTATTATTTTTATAATTCTTATTATTATAATCATCTAGCAATTTTTGATCATACAGAAAAGAATACTTAGGCAAATTTTTATTCTCTCCAAGTGGTAAGAGTATATGTGCTAGATTTTTGAACATATTTTCTTCATGGAATAAACACAAAACATATATCTGAGACTACTTATAGCGTATAGATATAAACATATTTTCAGTTCAGTTAACAGGTCAAAATACATCCAAATTGGGAAGCACACAGAATTGCTGATTACATGAAAAATCTAAAAATTACCCCTTGAATACATAGGCTAACTTATCAGTCTCTTTATGGCATTCTTAATCTCTTTTTTTTAAACATCTTTATTGGAGTATAATTGCTTTACAATGGTGTGTTAGTTTCTGCTGTATAACAAAGTGAATCAGCTATACATATACATATGTCCCCATATTTCCTCCCTCTGCGTCTCCCTCCCACCCTCCCTATCCTCCCCCCCAGGTGGTCACAAAGCACTGAGCTGATCTCCCTGTGCTATGTGGCTGCTTCCTTTCTTCTTTATCCATTCAACTGTTGATGGACACCTAGGTTGCTTCCATGTCTTGGCTATTGTAAATAGTGCTGCTGTGAACATTGGGGTACATGTATCTTTTCCAACTAGTGTTTTTGGTTTTTCCGAATATAAACCCAGGAGTGGAATTGCTGGATCATACAATAGCTTTATTTTTAGTTTTTAAAGGAACCTCCATATTGTTTTCCATAGTGGCTGCACCAATTTACATTCCCACTGAAAGTGTATGAGGGTTTCCTTTTCTCCACACCGTCTCCAGCATTTGTTATCTGTGGACATTCATTCATTCTTCATTCAACCATGTGCCAGTCATGCTTCTTGCTGGTGAAGGGGGTTTGGGGAAACTTGGTTCACACCCTGCAGCTTTTGTGGCGGGACAGCCACTTGCAGTGTGACATGGCACGGTTTTGTACCCCGGTGTCTTCCCTGAGATCAGAACTCTCTGCTCAGAAGGTGTCCTATTTCCTTGGGGGCTTCCAGGTGGCCTTTAATGGTTTGTCCTGGGAGATAGAAAATAGGGTTCTGGGTACCTATTGAGACCAGTAGAGAAATTATATACAAATAGGCACTGTGGTTCCATAAGCAAACCTACTCCGCTGGTCCCAGACTTGGGGCACACTCATGCCGTATTCTCTGCTCCTAGAGCCTGTGCTGCAACTTCCTCCCACACGTTCTCAATCCCTTCTTCCACTGCATTGAGGACGACAACCTACACTTCATTTCTCATGTCTCTGTCATTCGCTCAATTAGATTTGAGGCCAATGGGACTCTCTGGTCACAAACTCAGATGTGTAACATGTTTCATTTCTGTAAATCTGAGTCCTCATCCTACCAGGCTGGTAGAAACTCAGCCTCGGTCATTCCTGGGTCCTGCCTCTCCTCTGGGGAGTGCCAGGGTGCCAGATCTTGGGCAGCCAAAGGGTTGGGAAAGCCCTGGCCATTGGCCACTTAGATGCCCATCCTCCCAGCCACATGGTCCTCCAGGCCTGCGCTTCTGCTGTTTATTTGCCACCCTTGGAGCCCCTGAATCTCATGTGCAGAATGCCTTCTGCATATGGGTGGCCATTCTGACATCTATCCAGGTTTTTACAAAGAGAAGTAGGAGGCCCTATTCTGCCTTGAGGGACCAGCCTGTTTAGCTGCCAGTCACAAAGATCCACATGTAGAAAAGATAATTAATAATTCAAAGAAGCAGACCAAGTGTTAAAAAGACCAAAGACTCCAGCAGTTGGGAGGAAAGTGAGAGTGGGGAAGGTTGGAGAGATGGTGGAGGGCTCCCTGGAGGAGACAACGGTGAACCTGAACCTGGAAGGCAGACTGACTTCAGAGTTCGCTTTGGGGAGAAATTAATTCCCATACCTGTGCAATGCCCAGCCGACCAACTCCACAGCCGGAGTGAGGTGAATTTACTGGAAGAAAGAGCCAACTTGAACTATTGAACTCTGAAGGACTTGCAAAAGTGTGCTTGACGATTTCTGCATCAGTATTCTCCTCCCGGTGCCAGCCAGACCTGATAAAGTTGGGACTGAGATGCTGCTGCCTGGGATGGAATTGCCTCTGTTTAATACAGTGTGTGGCTTTGAAATGTAATGTGATAAGTTCGCCTGTCACAGTTCCTCAGCTGTCGCTCCCAGCTCTGCTCCTGCTGCAAAGGGGCCACGTTGGAATCCAACCCCAGAGCAAATGAATCTGGAGTTCACTGAGACAGCAGGTGCTTTTTATAGCTTTCGATGGGTTTTGAGTGGTACACGGAGCTGACAAAAGACCTCTCAAGGCAATGGCTTCACTGGACACAGTGTTTTGAAAAGGATTCAATTACATTTAAATGATGGCACTTTGAGTATTTTTCACATTCCGTACCCTCTGTCTTCCTTTTTATTTTCTATAGGGAAAGCTCACATGTGAATTAAAATCGCCTGGGAAAGTCTAGGCATAAATATTAAAACGTTTGGCTGCTGGTTGAAGGGAATTTATGTCCGCTTTTTCTTTGTTGCAGAAACTTGCTTTTAGTTTTGGCAGAGGTTGTTCTTCCAGACTTCAGAAGATGTCCTTCTCGGTGCTTTCTCCCTCTTTCTTTCACTGTCCCCGTGTCCCTCCATTCTGCCCCCACCTCTGAGTCTTGTGGTCTTGGGAACAGGACCATCATCTACAAAGCAGGAGGTCAAACTTCAGTGCCCACAGTGCCCAGAGGGTAAATAAATGAGTGATGTAGGCTGGGGGCCCTGGGATGAGCTGGAGGGGTCGTGCCTGTCCAGAAGGAGAGAGAGTACTGTGCCACTGATGCTGGCCACAGGAATGCAGTCCCCGGGTGGCCAGGCCTCCGGAGTTGATTTTAGAATGCAGGCAGCTAAGAAACAACACCACTATTTAGACTGAACAAAACCCACTAGATTCAGCTCAGAGGTTACCTGTTTGCAGCCTCTGCCATTGATGTGTTGGGCTCTCCCGGCCCATGGTGAGCTGGGGTTGTCTCCTTGTGTAAGGGAGTTCTCTCTGCTTGCAGACCTGTTTAGGCCAGAAGCTGTCTCTTCTGGAAGAGTCTTAGTTTGAAAGAGTGACCTCATCTTGTAGAGGGAAGAGCCTCGGCCAGAGAGGCGTAGGATCTGTCCTTTAGTTCATGCTCTGTAACTTCTGGGGCTGAGTGACTTTGAGCAAGTCACTCACACCCCATGGGTCTCAGTGCCTCTATTCTTTCAAATAAGGAAAATTATGTCTGAATTACCTACTGGGTTTCTTGTGAGACAAAAAGGACAACATCAGTAATGTGATCTGCAAAGTGTAAATGCCAATTGCTGTTCTTATTTTGTGTGGCCAGCATGTGATATGAAGGAATCGTGAACTTGAAAAGGACAGTGTTCCAGGTCTGTGCAGGTTCCAGCCTGGTTCTTAGTCCTGACTTAAACCCAAGGGAAGTGAGCCTGGGGCATTCTGTCTACATCTATCAGCATGTTTTTTTTTCGAACCCGGCACAGACCATGGACAGAAGGGCAGGTAGGAGTCAGAGCCTGGGAACAGAAGATCCTTCACACCCCACTGTTACAGCTCAGAGCATTCTTGAAAAATTGCAGGTTCCCCAATTTGTTTAAATAGGATATTTCAAAACAGAAACATTACCCAGGATAGTGTTTCCCAAACTGGTGTTCTATGGCACACTATTCTCTCTAGGATATTGAAAAGAATGAGAAAAGGATTTCACACTCAGGTAAATTGGGAAACATTGGATTAAAGTTGAATGAGTTTCTTTCTTGCAGGACCCCTCAGAGTTTTAAAAATAACATGCTGTTGTGTATTGTGAGGTGAGAGTACTCTGTTGCTCAAACCGTTGTTTATTGAGCACATGGTATCATTTCCTTACGACTCAGTTTGGGTAAGGCACACCTAGGTCAGCTGATCATTTCCTCACTCTGTAGGCTTCTGTTGTGCATCACCCGAGTGCCAGGCACAGGGGACAAAATGGTGAGTGGAAGCAGACCTAGGCTTGCCCCTGCCCTCAAGATGTTGACGGTCTAGTGAGGGAAAACGACATTAATCAAGTAAGCACACCCTGGATGTAAAATGACAACAGGAGAAAGTGAGCGCAGGAGAGGATTGTGGTGCCCTCCGGGGCTTTGCCCATCTTTGTGGCTGAGGGAGCTGTGAAGGATGCAGAGGCATCAACCAAGCCAAGAGGCCCTGAGCCAGGTGTGGGCACTTCCTAGAGGTGGGGAGAAGCCAGTGTGGCCAGAGCTCTGGGGGTGAGGGCTTGTGAGGGTCTGATAGAGTGGGGTGGGGTTGGGGGGGGAGGTACTAAAGCTTCCCTCTCCCTGTGACTTGGTGGAGCTATTGCCTGGCTGGGCCGGGGAGGGAGTGTCAGCACAAGGCGAGCTCCAGATCCCGCCCCAGGTGCAGGGGGCCTCTGTGGACTGGGCACACAGAATAACAGATACACGATGGCTGCCTGGGGCCATTCTGAGTTTCTCGCTGCTGTGTCTGGTGCCTTGACCTGTGGGTGCAGTCAGCTTTCCATGCAGTCGGAATGTTTCCCCGGGAAGGATGCAGCTGCCTGCTGGGAAACTTGTTCTGGGGCCTCCGACTCGTGACTCACTTCACAGTTAAGGTCTTCTTGCTCCCGTTTGCTCTGGAATCAAGAATTTTGTTGATTGTGCCTCCTGGGGACTAATATTCTCCTGAATTTCATGTTACTTGGAGTGCAAAGCAGCAGAGCATCAGCTAGCAAATAGCAATGCCTTCTGTGTGTTCAAAGTTTACCGAGTAAAGATTTATTGAGTGTTGCTCGGGACACAGGAGGTAGAGGGGATGAGCAAGGCTGTTGGGATCCCTGCTCCACTGGGCTCTCCTTTGGTGGGGAAGGGGGTAGGTTGGGGTGAAACAAGGCTGGTGAGACTGAGGGCTGTGGGAGGACCTGACCTCTTCCAGCAGCTTCAGGGAAGGCTTGACGGGCAACGCTGGCTAAAGGGAGACCTGGAGATGGATGTGCCAGCAGGCGTGAGGTCAGGGAGAAGAGAACAGGAGAACGGATGTAGTTCTAAAGCAAGGAGACTATGGCTCAGTTGTGTGGCTGGAGCTCGTGTGCAGGGTTGGCCAGGGCACTGAGATTTCTACTTTTCCTTGGTCTCCTGAAGACGCTTCCCTGAACTTTGTTGGGGGTCCTGAGAGTCTTGGTCACAATCATCTAATGCAATTGTATTTTTTCTTCTGAGCATATCGGGTCCCAGACACACCAAACCAGGCTACGTGTCTCAGCTACTGCCTGTATGAGGGGTTTGCCACACTTGTGATGTCAGAGGTCACAGGAAGTAATCACTGCAAACTCCTGGAGCATGCCTCCCTCTGAGAAGCTTTTGTATGGATGCTCTGAGCCCGGCACCAAAAAACTGACAGAACTGCAGTGACAAGGGACAGCTTTTTTCATTGAACGAGAGGGATGGGGGTGGTGGGAATATATCTGCTGCAGTGACCTTTCCTGGTAGGCAGATATATGCCAGTGTTGAAACAATTATCTCAAGTGCCCGTGGGTACCAGCTTCCTGTTGATAACATGTGGTGCTAATTACCTTGAAGTATTCAGGGCAGATGTTGGTGCTTGAAATTAACTGGCCAGCAGAAGGGCTGAGCCTGGCTCAGGACCAGGAGCCAAGGTGGGGAAGCTCCACCTTCTTACATCCCCCTTTCACGACTGCAGATGTGGTTCCTCTCCTCCTCCAGACACTGTGCTTTATTGCAGTCTCTTAACCTTTTCAGCGAACCAAAAATGTGATTGACTGACCAGTCACCCGCTCTCTGCTGATAACCTTTTAGACCTGCAGGGGAGGAACAGGATGGCCAGTTAATCAAAATATTCTGTGTGGAAAAGGTCGGCATGGTGGGGCTCCTACTATATATTTTCCCAGAATGAGAGATATTAACATTCTGCCTCCGCCTTCCTTTCAATATTGCCCAAGTTGAACTATGTGGTCTGGAAATTGCAGCAATGCTGTGCATCCTCAATGGACACAATTTTAATGAAAGAGAGATGGTGCCACATCTGATGACATTTTCCCTTTTTCCTATTGAACCACTTTTATCTGGAAAGGTGGGCAGCGACCCTGCTGCTAGCTCCTCAGCTCTGTTCTCTGCGTTCTCTTCATTTACACAGCTCACTACACGTGCAAGCACTTGTGACCATGCTAATTAACCTTCACCTGGGGCTGCTTCACGTCAGGCTCTGTGCCAAGCATTTCACCTCATTTAATCCCCTCGCAACTCAATGAGGTTTTTTTTTTTTTTTTTTTGTGGTACGCGGGCCTCTCACTGTTGTGGCCTCCCCCGTTGCGGAGCACAGGCTCCGGAAGCGCAGGCTCAGCGGCCATGGCCCACGGGCCCAGCCGCTCCGCAGCATGTGGGATCCTCCCAGACCGGGGCACGAACCCGTTTCCCCTGCATCGGCAGGCGGACTCTCAACCACTGCGCCACTAGGGAAGCCCTCAATGAGGTTTATTACACCCCTTTAACAGACAGGGAAGCTGAAGCCCAGAAAGGTTAAGCCACATCCCCACGTGACCCAGCTGGTCAGTGGGATCCCAGGACTTAAACACGGAGTTTGACTCCAGAGCCACCTTTGTTTCAGACCCCTCTCCCACCAGGTCCTGACCACGAGGATGGAGACAATACCTATCTTGTTCATCTCTACACCTCAGTTCCTGATGGAAGCTGAGCACACGGGGAGGCTCAGTATGTGTTTGTTAAGTGAATCAATGACCCTAAACCCCCAACCTTGCTAGGGTGTGAGAGCAGGAAAGGCGGATCCGAGGTAGAGGATCTGGGCTGAGTGGATTTGCTGGGTGCTTTGTAGACATACTCCAGAGGGCTGGAGTGCGTGAGGGGCTGGCCAGAATGGTGGAGGCGGGGTTTGTTACTCTTGTAGAATCAAATGAAAGCTGCTCAGTTAGTCAAGGGAAGCTCACTTTTGCAGAATGGGGAAATTGTTGCCATTGTTGGTAATGAACGCTGCAGGCCATTTGGTATCATTTCTTATTTTCTAAAATCTTTAGCTTTTTAAAAAAAAATTAATTTAATTTTTTTATACAGCAGGTTCTTATTAGTTATCTGTTTTGTACATATTAGTGTATATATGTCAATCCCAATCTCCCAGTTCAAAATCTTTAGCTTTGAAGACTCTGGTCCATATAGCTAGCTAGCTAATGAAAAATGGAAGAAAACTCTAGACACAGTCATTCACCTTTCACATATCCTTAGAGAATCTTGCACTCCAAGTGAGTTGGGTGTGTATGGGTGCATGTGTGTCTGTGTGTGGGAGTATCTCCATTACTGAATTTAGCACGTTGAATTTTCTGCTGTGAGTGCCTCTCATTTTTAGGATAGAAAGATGTTTCCTTTTGAAAAAAATACATTGTATAAATATAACGGGAAAGCATGAAGGATAAAGTAAAAATCACTTGAAAATATACCACCCAGAGCTAACTGGTAGTTTGGTGAACATCCTTTCAACATTGGTGTGTGTGTAAAATATAATTTTACAGAGAGCAAAATACTGTAAATACTGCTTTGCAATCTGCTTTTTCTCCTCCATTTAATATACTGAGATCTTTCCCTATCAGTAAATATGGTGCTGCATCACTCTTTTTATTTTTTAATATATTTATTTATTTATTTATTTTTGGCTGTGTTGGGTCTTCGTTGCTGCATGCGGGCTTTCTCTAGTTGAGAGTGCAGGCTCAGTAGTTGTGGCGCATGGGCTTAGTTGCTCCGCGGCATGTGGGGTCTTCCTGGACCAGGGTTCGAGCCCATGTCTCCTGCATTGGCAGGCAGATTCTTAACTACTGCACGACCAGGGAAGCCCCTGCATCATTCTTTTTAATGGCTACATAAGACTCTAGTATATGGCTCTTTCATGATTAATTTAACCTGTCCCTTGTGATGTACGTTTACCCACACTCAGATGACACTATAATTATCCATTTAATCATCTGTCTCTCGCTGTATACTGTGAGCTCTTTGAAAGCAGGGACATTTCTGAATCACAGGCATCCAATAGGTGACTAATAAATTTTGGATGGATGGAGAGGAGAGTGAGAAGGAGAGGAAGAGGTTTTGTTTTGTCATTGCTGTGGTTTGTTTCTGGCTAAACCTGTGTTGTGAATGACAGCCTATTAACCCGGGACTGACGAGGACATTTTAGCGATTATAAAGCTGGACATTCACTGTTCTTTTGGTGTCATGAGTTTAAATCTCGGTGCCACAAGGAAGTATTTCTGACACCAATCAGATTAAATGCTGATCTTCTTGAAGGAACGTGCTTGGTTTCTTAACCCTGTGGGTTACCTTCCATGCAGTTACACCTCTGCTGTGCTCATCTCTTCCAAAGACACACTGGCTGCCCAGGGGAAATGCCTCTCACACATTTAGGGAAACACATTTAGGAATTGGCTTTTTGAGGGGAATTGGGGTGTAATGCCTTACCCTCTTGTCTTTCCTTAGAGTTATGAGCTGGGTGCTTTAGCCCCATTCCAGGGGAGTAGAATGTGTTAAAAAATAAAGATGAAAAAAAAAAAACCCTAACCATTCAAGACCATTAGCTTAAAATTCTACATACCTGCTTCTGGGGAGGGTGAAAGACATTGTTAAGTTGGGATTCTTCACCTGGGATACACCAATATGGGGCATATGGATTCCTTCACGGTATCTGCTAATCCCTTGAAACAGTATGCAGGACTTTGCATTGCATGCATATGTGCATTATATATAATATATAGTATATTATACATATGCATATGTAATATGGTTCTAGTATAATTCTTAAGCACATGTATTTTTCTGGGCGAGGGGGTCCATAGCTTTTGTTAGATTCTTACAGGTTTTTGAGACCTCAAATAGGTTTAGAACCTCTATTTTGGAGGAAAAGTAATTTAAGTGTATGAACCTCATTTTTCTTATCTGTAAAATGGAGCAATACCTCCTGTCTCACAGAGTTGTGTGAAAATTGGTAAAATAAAGTATTCAGAGTGCCTGGCTCAGGTGTACAGTAAATGGACACTACTGCTGATGCTCATGGGGTAATAGAGCATGACTCTTCTCTGTTCATGGGTGACTGTCTACCCCAGCATTGCAGTGGGCATGTGGAATGGGCTGTGACCAGAGAGGTGCTTTAGCAGCTTTGCTCTCACTGAGCTATGGTCCAGCTACGGACCAGAGGGAGAGAGAGAGAGGAAGGCTGGAAACCAGTGAGGGGCTGTCTCATTGTCTGGGCATGAGGTTGGCAGAGCTGGGGCTGGAGGAAGAGAGAAGCAAGCAGGAAAGACACATTAGGACTTGGTGACTGGGGGTGGAGTTGAGAGACAGGAGTCAAGAGAACTCTGAGGCTCTGGTTCCCTCTGGGGAGAATGAAAATTTTGCTAACAGACACAGAAAGGGGATAGTGGTAGGGAAGAGGTTATGCTTGCAGGAAGGGTTCAGTTTACCCATACTGAATCTGAGGAGAGATGGGCCATATGACTGAAAATATCTAGCAGGAAATATAGGTTTTGGACCCCTTTAGTTCTTTATTTGCAGGAGTTACAATTTATGCATCTTTTTGGATTTTGCCTAAAGGATGAGAGCTGACTTCTAGCGGCCAGAGCACCTGGAGCAGAGTGAGGAGAGGACAAGTGTGGTGGAGAGAATGCTCTGGGGTCTGGTCTCAGCCCAGCCCCTAAATTTGATGGCAAGAGGGCTTAGGGATGGAAGCTGAAGTTGCTGTTTTCACAAAGGACCCCATAAGCCATGGCAGTGCTGGAGGATGCTCTGGTGCCCTCAGGATACAGAGACGCATGGTCAGGGAGAGGGCATTCTCCCACATGGTTATGGAAGGCGGGTGGCTCTGTAGGCTCTGGGGGTGTCAGGAGAGAGCACATCTGGCGTGGATGTTGACATGGATCGGTGAGGTTTTTTTAAATAATTTTTTAAAACTTATTTTTGGCTGTGTTGGGTCATTTGCTGCACACCGGCTTTCTCTAGTTGCGGCGAGAGGGGGCTACTCTTCATCACGGTGCATGGGCTTCTCATTGTGGTGGCTTCTCTTATTGCAGAGCACGGGCTCTAGGCACTCAGGCTTCAGTAATTGTGGCACATGGGCTCAGTAGTTGTGGCTTGCGGGCTCTAGAGCGCAGGCTCAGTAGTTGTAGTGCACGGGCTTAGTTGCTCCGTGGCACGTGGGATCTTCCTGGACCAGGGGTCGAACCCGTGTCCCCTGCATTGGCAGGTGGATTCTTAACCACTGCACCACCAGGGAAGCCTTGATTGGTGAGTTCTGATGGACGCTGTTGGAAGCAACAAGGGTAAGGCTGTCTTTTGTTGCAGCTCATGGGGAGGACATTGATAGGCAGAGGAAGGATGTGACGGATCCTGCACAGTGGCTGCAGGTGATAGATGGGCCTATGAGCCTATAAGGGACACTTCTCGGGGACTGTTTGGTGATGGAGGATCTCCAAGAACTGAAGGGCTTTTGTAAGTGGGTGGGATAAGAGTAGGGAATCTGAGTTTTTGAGGTCAGTGTGCCTTCATCTCCATCTGTGGGATGGAGAGGTTAGGGGATTTTTTTTTTTTATAGTGAAAGTAGCACTCTGAATGTTGAATTCAAGGAAACTCAATTCAAGAGTCTGGGGACTCAACTGATAACTTTATTCCTTTTTCTTAGTATCAGTGAGTCCTTTGTGAAATGCTTTCTCTCTAAGCAAAAATCTGCACTTCAGAGCTGTGTCTTGGCAGCAAAAGCTCATTGCTGGGGAGTCTCCCAGTCTTTCTGGCCCACTGATGCAGACCTATCTCTTGGGGCTTTATCACCTCACAGTCTTCCTCAGGTGTGTGTGTGTGTGTGTGTGTGTGTGTGTGTTCCCCTGGAATGTGACCCTGTGGGTAGAAATGTCTGGAAGCCCTCTGTTGAGAAGGTGTATTCATATCCCAACCAACTACATGAGACTTGAGCTCCAAAAGACCTACTAGACAGTGGTATCCCGTCAGCTCTGAAATCCACTGATTCTGTTTACACTGTGGGCAACTCCCAACAAATCGGGGGCTGGACATACAGCCTGTGGGTCTTGTGAGATTACTAGATCAGATTATAGAGTTGTTGTTTTAAAGCTCTTGATACATATGGCCACATGTCTTTCACGGACAATACCAGTTGTTGGTGATGGAGGAACTGGAACTCTATGTTGCTTGTGAGAATGTAAAATTGTACAACCTCTTTAAAGATGTGGTGCATATATACAATGGAATATTACTCAGCCATAAAAAGGAATGAAATTGGGTCATTTGTAGAGATATGGATGACCTAGAGACTGTCATACAGAGTGAAGTAAGTCAGAAAGAGAAAAACAAAATATCATATATTAACGCATATATGTGGAATCTAGAAAAATGGTACAGATGAACCAGTTTGCAAGGCAGAAATAGAGACACAAATATAGAGAACAAGCATATGGACACCAAGGGAGGAAGGAAGAGTTGGGGTGCTGGTGGTGGTGGGATGAACTGGGAGATTGGGATTGACATGTATACACTAATATGTATAAAATAGATAACTAATAAGAACCTGCTGTATAAAAAATAAAATAAAATAAAATTCAAAAAAATAAAATAAATTGTACAACCTGTTTAGAAAATAGGTTGTCAGTTTCTTAAAAATTTAAAAGGCACCCACCATATGACCCAGCCATTCCACTCCTAGGTTTTTACTCAAGATAAAAGGAAATATATGTCCATACAAAGACTTGTGTATGAACGTCAATATCAGGTTTATTTACAGTAGCCCAAATTTGGAAATATCCCAAATCCCTTCAACTGGAAAATAGATAAACAAATTGTGAAATATCCATACAATAGAATACTACTTAGCAATAAAAAGAAATAAACTATTTCTACCTGGAACAACATGGATGAATCTGTTTTTTAATTGAAGTATAGTTGATTTACAATGTTTCAGGTGTACAGCAAAGTGATTCTGTTATACATGTATGTGTATATATATATATTCTTTTTCAGATTCTTTTCCATTATAGGCTATTAAAAGATATTGAATATAGCTCCCTGTGCTATACAGTAGGTCCTTGTTGTTTATCTATTTTATATATAGTAATATGTATTTGTTAATCCCAAATTCCCAATTTATCCCTCCCCCGATATCTCCTTTTGTAACCATAAATTTGTTTTCTTATGTCTCTGAGTCTCTTTCTGTTTTGTAAATAAGTTCATGTGTATTATTTTTTTAGATGCCACATATAAGTGATATCATATGATATTTGTCTTTCTCTGCCTGACTTACTTCACTTAGTATGGTAATCTCTAGGTCCATCCATGTTGCTGCAAATAGCATTATTTCATTCTTTTTTTGTGGCTGAGTAATATTCCATCGTGTGTGTGTATATATATATATATATATATACCACATCTTCATTATCCATTCATCTGTCAATGGGCATTTAGGTTGCTTCCATGTCTTGGCTATTGTAAATAGTGGTGTTATGAACATTGGGGTGCATGTATCTTTTTTATTTTTTATTTTTTTTGCAGTACGTGGGCCTCTCACTGTTGTGGCCTCTCCCGTTGCAGAGCACAGGCTCCGGACGCGCAGGCTCAGCGGCCATGGCTCACGGGCCCAGCCGCTCCGTGGCATGTGGGATCTTCCCGGACTGGGGCACGAATCCGTGTCCCCTGCATTGGCAGGCAGACTCTCAACCACTGCACCACCAGGGAAGCCCCATGTATCTTTTTTGAGTCAGCGTTTTCATCTTTTCCGAATATATGCCCAGGTCTGGGACTACTGGATCATATGGTAAGTCTATTTTTAGCTTATTAAGGAATCTCCATGCTGTTCTCCACAGTGGCTGCTCCAATTTACATTCCCACCAGCAGAGTAGGAGGGTTCCCTTTTCTCATGGATGAATCTTAAAATTACTATGCTGAGTAAAAGAAGCCAACCAAAAAAGAGCACATTCTATATGATTCCATTTACATAAAATTCTAAAAAGTAAAAACGAATCTAGCATAGACAGAAAGCATTTCAATGATTGACTGGGAATGGGGGCGCAGGAAGAAGTGGTAAGGAGGGTTTACAAAGGGACACAAGGAACCTTCTGGTGGGTGATGCATGTTTGCTATCTTGATTGTGGTGATGATTTCACAGGCATACATGTATGCCAGATTTTATCAATAGTACACTTCAAATATGTGTAGTTTATTGTATGTTGATTATACCTTGATGAAGCTATTTTTTAAAGAAGGTCTTGTTACACATGGCCAAATTTCTTTCTAGAACACAGTACCAGTTTATATTGCAACTAAAAGTATGTAAATGTCTTTCTCATTAGGTTCTTGACATTATTAGGTATTATTTTTAAGTATCTCTGACCAGTTGGATAGGTAAGCGATATCTAATAGTTTAATTTTGTACATGTTTGATTTCTGGTGAGTTTGAATTTTAAGAAGCGTTTATTGGTCATTTGTACTTCTATACATTTTATTCATGTCCTTTATTACTTTGGGGCTCTCTGCTGTCTTATACGTTAAGACGTATGTGTGTGTGTGTGTGTGTGTGTGTGTGTGTGTGTATACAAATATATATAAAATGTTAAGGTTATTAAACCTTTTGCTTATATTTATTTTCCCAGTTGGTGATTTAAATTTTTATAGAGAATTTTTGACTCACAGGAATTTTTAAAAGCTCTATAGTCGGATCAATTGAGTGTTTTGAGTGTCCTTTATGTTTTCCCACATTACTAATCTGTAAATTTTATCTCTGGAAAAATAGTTAATCAAGCTTCTTAAGATTTCTTTCTAAACAAGAGTCACTGAGGCTGTAGGACAGGCCTGTGATTTTCTTCCTACATAGTAATGCATGTGAGTTTGGTGACAGCTGTTCCAGCCATTTTGAGGTCACCAGTTTCCAAGTTTATTGCATTTAGGAAGTCTTTTTAAGGTAAAAGACACTGTGGACCCCCACAGGATAGTGATTATACTTTTAGAGTCTGTTGATGGAGAATATATTGGGCTGGCCAAAAAGTTCGTTCAGGTTTTTCCGTAAGATGTTATGGAAAAACCTGAACGAACTTTTTGACCAACCCAATATAATGACCAAAACCTACACATTCAGATACTTTGAAATATGAATCTGCGTTGTATTAATCACCACAGCAGTGACACACATTTGAGAAACAGCACACCTAAGTGTGAAGCATGCATTCTGTCTACAGACAAATTTGGTGTGCATGTGGATGCTGGATCCCTCTGTAATAATTTTAGGACCCCAGGTTTGGGAACCTCTGTTGGGAATCACATCTTAGTAGGTGAAGAGACTCAGAATGTTTGCTGGTGCTGAAGCCTGCCTCTTCCTCTAAACTGTTTAGCTGGGAATTGTGAGGATGTGGGCTCGGGGCTATTTGGGATGAGTGGCAGTATTAGTAGGCTTCTAAAAAATTTTGTCTTCAACCCACCTTTTTCATCTTTGAAGCACTATCTTATGCAGGTGTCCATGGAGCAGATGAGAAAGACATGAACCCTTCTCAGCCATTTTCTTTCCAAAGGGAAGTGTCTTTACCCAGAATGATCGGCTTGTGGCTTTTCCTGGGCCCTTTGTCATTTTCTCTGAGGGAATTCAGAGCACGCTTGTTGCAAGGGGATAACACATGCGAAGCGCCTAGCACAGGGCCTGGCCCACTTTCCAAGTGGCCCAGTTCACGCTGGAGGAATCTTAGTTCTCCTTCTCCTCCCCCTGTGTTTGAGAGCAGGTTTCAAGCTCTTGTGCAAATGTAGCAATGATCCCACTGCAAATATGTTTTGGCTTAGCGATGAGTCCACTCAAAAGAAGGGAGAGAATTGTTTAGATTATTGAAACACCTTAATCCATAAGCTCACATAAATATTGTTTTGAACTAATAGATTCATGCACTTCGCCTTCTGTTCCATCTTATGGGTGGTTAATGTCTCTTGCTGTCACCTACTTAAAAAATTCAGGCTTTTGAAATTTTCTTTTGTGTTAAACTTGCTGTGGAGTACTGGATTCCTTGATTTTTTGGAAAAAAAAAAGGCCTTTATCAAAATGTTAAGCTTGGTTAATTTGCATAAAATATTTCCTCCGCAATGTACTCTCTCTTACTTTTGAAACGCACATTGCCTCGGCTGCAGTGCGGAGTGGTTGCAGTGGCATGCAGGCTATTAGAGCTCTCAGTTCCAGGGAATGAACAAGTCTCAGGTTTGGGGCGCAAAGAAATACATTGGAATCTGGCCTCACCTCACTCCCTTGGGGTATCTGAGCTCATCCAGAGAAGAAAAGGAAGAAGAACCCAGGGTTGCCAAGGAAGGGTTCAAAGCATGTAGAAGTGTGTGGTGGGGAGCTGGGTGTGGCTGTGTGCTCAGGGAGTGCAGGTGGGAGGAGGGGAGGCCTTGGGCTGTTTCCAGGAAGAGGCTCTGCAAGGCAAATCTAATGGATGCACACAGCCAGGTTCTTTTGCCTAAGACACAGCTCCTGCCCCACCATTCCTCGGCCTTTACTGCCTCCCCACCAACCCAGAATCAACTCTACATTCCCACAGGGAATCAGAGTAGCTGGTGGATGTCAATGCTGCAGAGAGTAAGCTTCAGCGCACCAAGCAGGTTTTGGGAAGCCAGTGGCTGAGAGATTTTCCTGGGGACAGGGACCAGGGTGGTCCTTTGCCCAGAGACACCGACTTCCAGCCTGGGTCTCAACATTTCCCATGCAGGGCTGTGGAATGGAGCCTTTTTGCACTTAGTAACAACCTCCAACTAAGGCAAAGCTTCTCAGCCTGAAAAAAAATGCCGATATTCACAAATAACAGATGGGCAGGTCAGGCTGCAATTGGGCAGCTGCTGGCTCCTCTCGCCCTCCCTTCTCCTAGAAAGGGGAAGACTCACAGAAGCGAGGGAGGGCTTCCTTGTTGAGGAGGGGTCTTCCCTTTCCACATAAGAAGCTCCTTCCCTGAGTCACCCTAGGCTTTTCTCTGAAAGCTCAGAAAGAGCTAATGTTAGTAGGAGCGAATGAATGTATCCGGTGAAAGGTGGGGCTGTGTGCAAGGAGATGGGGTTATATTTAGACCCTGTAATTAAAGATCCATTTATGTCTGAGCATCCTTAAACAGACAAATATAAAACTCAGGAATACCAAATTCTATTTGGGTAACTGGCTGGAAGCACACATACTCACAAATACATACTCCAAGCCTGTCTCTATTCAAATAGAAAAAGCCACCATCAGTCTCAACTCAAGTCTGATGAATTTTCACTCACTCCTTAGGGCTACAATAAAGAATTTTGTATTTCTGGCCCTTTCTGCTCTCTCTGATTTTGCAAGTCTGATTCCCTGTTGCAGCATGAAACACTAGATGATTCTAGGTTGATACTGACAAGGGAGAGACCAACATTTCTTCTGAGTTGCCTTTCCCTTGGGACCCAAGTAGATGTGATGTTTAAAATTTTAAAAATAGATGTCAATGATGTGTACTTGTGATATAATAAACAATATAACTGGTCTTTGTGCCTGGTTCCATCACAGAGCTCTTAAAACCCTTGGATTTTCCTGAGTGATAGGAGTATCTTTTGTTATTTATAACAAGCCCCTGTCAACCATACTTAAGTTTATGCTAGTGAGGTGACTAGCTAGTTGGTGGGCTTCTGGATGGGGCTGGTAGCCAGAAGAACCAGCGATTCAAGGGCTGGAACTTTCCGGTCACGCCCTGAGCAGGAAGAGTGGCTGGAGGTTGACTTCAATAACGAATGGCCAATGACTTAATTCTGCTTACTTAATAGACCTTCATAAAAACTCCTGAACAACAATGTTCAGAGAGCTTCTGGGTTGGTGAATACACTGCAGTGCTGGAGAGTGGTACGCCTGGAGAGGGCGTGGAAGCTCTGTGCCCTTTCCCCATCCCTTGCCCTATGTATCTCTTCCATTTGGCTGTTCCTGAATTGTATCCTTTATAACAAACTGCTAATAGTAAGTTAAGCATTTTCCTGAGTCCTGTGGGTTGTTCTACTGAATTCTTGAACGTGAGGAAAGGGTCCTGGGAATCCCCAGTTTACGGACAATTGGTCAGCAGTACAGATGGTCTGGAACTTGAACCTGGCATCTGAAGTGGGGGCAGTCTTGTGGGACTGAGCCCTGCAGGATGTGATGCTGATTCCAGGTGGTTAGTGTCAACTGAACTGAATTGTAGGGCACCCAGCTGGTGTCTGGAGAGTTGGAGAATTGGTTGGTGTGAGGGAAAGAACCCCAAATTTGGTGTCAGAAGTGTGGTGAGTAAAAATAACTTAGCACCTAATGAAAAACATTTTTTTTCTCTTAAAAATACTTCAAAAAGAAGAAAAAACCACATTTACCTGATCTTTAAAAAGCCCAGCCAGCCTAGAAACTGGACAAAAGTTTCCATTTTCAATGCCTTAGTGGTAGTGAGAGAAAAAACACTGATAGCTGATTTTCTCCATCCAATACCACATCAGAGAGAATCATGTGAAATTACTGCAGTCGTGTTGATTCCCTAAAAAGTAGGCACAGGCACATCTTTGGATTTTAAATGTGCTGGAGTATGATGGCTGTATCTCAGCAGGGGCTCTTCTCCCTCCCTTCCTCCACCCTCCGAGGGCCACTGACATGGGGACACGTTCCATACAATTCTATCCTATCCTGCCTGGTGTTTACACCCCCTGTGATGCAGGATCTGAAGGAGAGAAAAAGCAGCCAGGGGAATCATGACTCTGGGTGTCATTCTGAACCACAGAAGGGGCTGTATGGGAGAGTAGAAGTGCCAGAGAATGTAGGGGCAAGTGGCCATGTCCTCCTAGAGATTTCTTATCAAGCACTTGGGTGAAGATAGAGAGGGTCTGCTCATCAATTTGTAGATGGCATAGATGGCAGGGTGATGAATATACTCAGTGACAGATGTAGGAGTCAGAGAGATCTTGACTGCTTGGAGCCCAAGCCTGAAATCTGATGAGGTAAAAGCTAAGGGGGCAAAGGTCAGGCCTAAAATACCAAGGGCACAAACATGGCCAGGGGAGGGACTTGGCCCGAGTGGATATAATTTGGGGTTTAAGCTGATGGTGAGTGCGTTCTGAATCAACAGTGGGATGTGGGATGCGGGGAAGCACGTGACCTATGGCAATGTTATTAGAGGCATGATGGCTGGAGTGAAGGAGCTGATGGGCCCTCTGTAGTGCAGCCTGGTCCTGCTGGGGCATCCTATTCAGTGTAGGACCCACACTGAGAACTACACAGACAGATGGGGGGTGTTAGAGGAGGGTTCCAATGGAGCAGCTGGAGACCATACCAGCGAGAAAGGAAGAAATTGGACTTTTTTGATCCAGAGAATAGAGGGGTTATTGAATTTATCTTACAGTATCTGTAGGACTGACCTGTGAAAGACAGACTTGACTTATTCTGGGTGGTCTAATGCAGTGATTGACAAAATTAAGGTCTGCTGGCTGCCTTTGTAGATAAAGCTTTATTTGAAATAGCTATACCCATTCCTTTATGTATTGTCTGTGGCTGCTTTTGTGCTCCAATAGCAGAGTTGAATAGTTCCCAAAGAGAACATATGGTCCACAAAGTCTATTTACTATCTGGTCCTTTCCAAAAAAACCATGTGCTGGCTTCTGGTCTATGAAAGAAGGTCTAATTTGGAGGATTTGATGGTGGACACTTATTTTTATACAATAAAAGGAAGAAATGTTAAATTTAAGGCATTAATTGAAGAGTTGAGTTACCTTCTTGTTGGGATTGATGTAGAGGCAATTTAAACATTGGTGGGTGTTTGGACTCATGTGGCCCTTGATCCCTTTCCCGTTTTAGAAGTGTCTGACTTATTGCCTTGTGGCATTATTTATATTACTTCTGGGTTTATTTTCTGACATATTTCAAACATGTCTCACCTCTGCTCTTCCCTGCACTGCCCCCTCTCCTTGTGCAGAGGGTCCACATCTCACTCTGCTCCTTAGTTCCTGCTGTGGCTAAGCTAAGTCTGCCCTGGATTCTCTCCACGTGTGTTTATAATGGGAGTTCCAAGAGAGCTTCTTCTTAGGAGGTTTAACCTACAAGGATGTCCAAAGGCAGGTACTTCAAGGGTAGTATTTTTTTTTTTTTTCTTTTTTTTTTTTTTTTTTTAATATATATTTTTTTATTTTACAAATTTAATCAGTTATACATATACATATGTTCCCATATCCCCTCCCTTTTGCGTCTCCCTCCCACCCTCCCTATCCCACCCCTCCAGGCGGTCACAAAGAACCGAGCTGATCTCCCTGTGCTATGCGGCTGCTTCCCACTAGCTATCTACCTTATGTTTGGTAGTGTATATATGTCCATGCCGCTCTTTCACTTTGTCACAGCTTACCCTTCCCCCTCCCCATATCCTCAAGTCCATGCTCTAGTAGGTCTGTGTCTTTATTCCTGTCTTACCCCTATGTTCTTCATGACATTTTTTTCTTAAATTCCATATATATGTGTCAGCATACAGTATTTGTCTTTCTCTTTCTGACTTACTTCACTGTGTATGACAGACTCTAGGTCCATCCACCTCATTACAAATAGCTCAATTTCATTTCTTTTTATGGCTGAGTAATATTCCATTGTATATATGTGCCACATCTTCTTTATCCATTCATCCGATGATGGACACTTAGGTTGTTTCCATCTCCGGGCTATTGTAAATAGGGCTGCTATGAACATTTTGGTACATGTCTCTTTTTGAATTATGGTTTTCTCAGGGTATATGCCCAGTAGTGGGATTGCTGGGTCATATGGTAGTTCTATTTGTAGTTTTTTAAGGAACCTCCATACCGTTCTCCATAGTGGCTGTACCAATTCACATTCCCACCAGCAGTGCAAGAGTGTTCCCTTTTTTCCACACCCTCTCCAGCATTTATTGTTTCTAGATTTTTTGATGATGGCCATTCTGACTGGTGTGAGATGATATCTCATTGTAGTTTTGATTTGCATTTCTCTAATGAGTAAAGATGTTGAGCATCCTTTCATGTGTTTGTTGGCTGTCTGTATATCTTCTGTGGAGAAATGTCTATTTAGGTCTTCTGCCCATTTTTGGATTGGGTTCTTTGTTTTTTTGCTATTGAGCTGCATGAGCTGCTTATAAATTTTGGAGATTAATCCTTTGTCAGTTGCTTCATTTGCAAATATTTTCTCCCATTCTGAGGGTTGTCTTTTGGTCTTGTTTATGGTTTCCTTTGCTGTGCAAAAGCTTTGAAGTTTCATTAGGTCCCATGTGTTTATTTTTGTCTTTATTTCCATTTCTCTAGGAGGTGGGTCGAAAAGGATCTTGCTGTGATTTATGTCATAGAGTGTTCTGCCTATGTTTTCCTCTAGGAGTTTGATAGTGTCTGGCCTTACATTTAGGTCTTTAATCCATTTTGAGCTAATTTTTGTGTATGGTGTTAGGGAGTGATCTAATCTCATACTTTTACATGTCCCTGTCCAGTTTTCCCAGCACCACTTATTGAAGAGACTGTCCTTTCTCCACTGTACATTCCTGCCTCCTTTATCAAAGATAAGGTGACCATATGTCCGTGGGTTTATCTCTGGGCTTTCTATCCTGTTCCATTGATCTATCTTTCTGTTCTTGTGCCAGTACCACACTGTCTTGATTACTGTAGCTTTGTAGTATAGTCTGAAGTCAGGGAGCCTGATTCCTCCAGCTCCGTTTTTCGTTCTCAAGATTGCTTTGGCTATTCGGGGTCTTTTGTGTTTCCATACAAATTGTGAAATTTTTTGTTCTAGGTCTGTGAAAAATGCCATTGGTAGTTTGATAGGTATTGCATTGAATCTGTAGATTGCTTTGGGTAGTAGAGTCATTTTCACAATGTTGATTCTTCCAATCCAAGAACATGGTACATCTCTCCATCTATTTGTATCATCTTTAATTTCTTTCATCAGTGTCTTATAATTTTCTGCATACAGGTCTTTTGTCTCCTTAGGTAGGTTTATTCCTAGATATTTTATTCTTTTTGTTGCAATGGTAAATGGGAGTGTTTCCTTGATTTCACTTTCAGATTTTTCATCATTAGTATATAGGAATGCCAGAGATTTCTGTGCATTAATTTTGTATCCTGCAACTTTACCAAATTCATTGATTAGCTCTAGTAGTTTTCTGGTAGCATCTTTAGGATTCTCTATGTATAGTATCATGTCATCTGCAAACAGTGACAGCTTTACTTCTTCTTTTCCCATTTGGATTCCTTTTATTTCCTTTTCTTCTCTGATTGCTGTGGCTAAAACTTCCAAAACTATGTTGAATAAGAGTGGTGAGAGTGGGCAACCTTGTCTTGTTCCTGATCTTAGTGGAAATGGTATCAGTTTTTCACCATTGAGGACGATGCTGGCTGTGGGTTTGTCATATATGGCCTTTATTATGTTGAGGAAAGTTCCCTCTATGCCTACTTTCTGCAGGGTTTTTATCATAAATGGGTGTTGAATTTTGTCAAAAGCTTTCTCTGCATCTATTGAGATGATCATATGGTTTTTCTCCTTCAGTTTGTTAATATGGTGTATCACATTGATTGATTTGCGTATATTGAAGAATCCTTGCATTCCTGGAATAAACCCCACTTGATCATGGTGTATGATCCTTTTAATGTGCTGTTGGATTCTGTTTGCTAGTATTTTGTTGAGGATTTTTGCATCTATGTTCATCAGTGATATTGGCCTGTAGTTTTCTTTCTTTGTGACATCCTTGTCTGGTTTTGGTATCAAGGTGATGGTGGCCTCGTAGAATGAGTTTGGGAGTGTTCCTCCCTCTGCTATATTTTGGAAGAGTTTGAGAAGGATAGGTGTTAGCTCTTCTCTAAATGCTTGATAGAATTCGCCTGTGAAGCCATCTGGTCCTGGGCTTTTGTTTGTTGGAAGATTTTTAATCACAGTTTCAATTTCAGTGCTTGTGATTGGTCTGTTCATATTTTCTATTTCTTCCTGATTCAGTCTTGGCAGGTTGTGCATTTCTAAGAATTTGTCCATTTCTTCCAGGTTGTCCATTTTATTGGCATAGAGTTGCTTATAGTAATCTCTCATGATCTTTTGTATTTCTGCAGTGTCAGTTGTTACTTCTCCTTTTTCATTTCTAATTCTATTGATTTGAGTCTTCTCCCTTTTTTTCTTGGTGAGTCTGGCTAATGGTTTATCAATTTTGTTTATCTTCTCAAAGAACCAGCTTTTAGTTTTATTGATCTTTGCTATCGTTTCCTTCATTTCTTTTTCATTTATTTCTGATCTGATTTTTATGATTTCTTTCCTTCTGCTAACTTTGGGATGTTTTTGTTCTTCTTTCTCTAATTGCTTTAGGTGCAAGGTTAGGTTGTTTATTCGAGATATTTCCTGTTTCTTAAGGTGGGATTGTATTGCCATAAACTTCCCTCTTAGAACTGCTTTTGCTGCATCCCATAGGTTTTGGGTCGTCGTGTCTCCATTGTCATTTGTTTCTAGGTATTTTTTAATTTCCTCTTTGATTCCTTCAGTGATCACTTCGTTATTAAGTAGTGTATTGTTTAGCCTCCATGTGTTTGTATGTTTTACAGCTCTTTTCCTGTAATTGATGTCTAGTCTCATAGCATTGTGGTCGGAAAAGATACTTGATACAATTTCAATTTTCTTAAATTTACCAAGGCTTGATTTGTGACCCAAGATATGATCTATCCTGGAGAATGTTCCATGAGCACTTGAGAAAAATGTGTATTCTGTTGTTTTTGGATGGAATGTCCTATAAATATCAATTAAGTCCATCTTGTTTAATGTATCATTTAAAGCTTGTGTTTCCTTATTTATTTTCATTTTGGATGACCTGTCCATTGGTGAAAGTGGGGTGTTAAAGTCCCCTACTATGATTGTGTTACTGTCGATTTCTCCTTTTATGGTTGTTAATATTTCTCTTATGTATTGAGGTGCTCCTATGTTGGGTGCATAAATATTTACAATTGTTATATCTTCCTCTTGGATTGATCCCTTGATCATTATGTAGTGTCCTTCTTTGTCTCTTCTAGTAGTCTTTATTTTAAAGTCTATTTTGTCTGATATGAGAATTGCTACTCCAGCTTTCTTTTGGTTTCCATTTGCATGGAATATCTTTTTCCATCCCCTTACTTTCAGTCTGTATGTGTCTCTAGGTCTGAAGTGGGTCTCTTGTAGACAGCATATATGTGGGTCTTGTTTTTGTATCCATTCAGCCAGTCTGTGTCTTTTGGTGGGAGCATTTAGTCCATTTACACTTAAGGTAATTATTGATATGTATGTTCCTATTCCCATTTTCTTAATTGTTTTGGGTTCGTTATTGTAGTTCTTTTCCTTCTGTTGTGTTTCTTGCCTAGAGAAGTTCCTTTAGCATTTGTTGTAAAGCTGGTTTGGTGGTGCTGAACTCTCTCAGCTTTTGCTTGTCTGTAAAGGTTTTAATTTCTCCATCAAATCTGAATGAGATCCTTGCTGGGTAGAGTAATCTTGGTTGCAGGTTTTTCTCCTTCATCACTTTAAGTATGTCCTGCCACTCCCTTCTGGCTTGTAGAGTTTCTGCTGAGAGATCAGCTGTTATCCTGATGGGGATTCCCTTGTGTGTTATTTGTTGTTTTTGCCTTGCTGCTTTTAATATGATTTCTTTGTGCTTAATTTTTGACAGTTTGATTAATATGTGTCTTGGTGTATTTCTCCTTGGATTTATTCTGTATGGGACTCTCTGAGCCTCCTGGACTTGATTAACTATTTCCTTTCCCATATTAGGGAAGTTTTCAACTATAATCTCTTCAAATATTTTCTCAGTCCCTTTCTTTTTCTCTTCTTCTTCTGGAACCCCTATAATTCGAATGTTGGTGCGTTTAATGTTGTCCCAGAGGTCTCTGAGACTGTCCTCTGTTCTTTTCATTCTTTTTTCTTTATTTTGCTGTGCAGCAGTTATTTCCACTATTTTATCTTCCACCTCACTTATCCGTTCTTCTGCCTCAGTTATTCTGCTATTGATCCCATCTAGAGTATTTTTTATTTCATTTATTGTGTTTTTAATCGATGCTTGATTCGTCTTTAGTTCTTCTAGGTCCTTGTTAACTGTTTCTTGCATTTTGTCTATTCTATTTCCAAGATTTTGGATCATCTTTACCATCATTATTCTGAATTCTTTTTCAGATAGACTGCCTATTACCTCTTCATTTGTTAGGTCTGGTGGGTTTTTATCTTGCTCCTTCTCCTGCTGTGTGTTTTTCTGTTTTCTCATTTTGCTTATGTTACTGTGTTTGGGGTCTCCTTTTTGCAGGCTGCAGGTTCGTAGTTCCCGTTGTTTTTGGTGTCTGTCCCCAGTGGCTAAGGTTGGTTTAGTGGGTTGTGTAGGCTTCTTGGTGGAGGGGACTACTGCCTGTGTTCTGGTGGATGAGGCTGGATCTTGTCTTTCTGGTGGGCAGGTCCACGTCTGGTGGTGTGTTTTGGGGTGTTTGCGGATTTTTTATGATTTGAGGCAGCCTCTCAGCTAATGGGTGGCGTTGTGTTCCTGTCTTGCTAGTTGTTTGGCATAGGGTGTCCAGCACTGTAGCTTGCTGGTCGTTGAGTGAAGCTGGGTGCTGGTGTTGAGCTGGAGATCTCTGGAAGATTGTCACCGTTTGATATTATGTGGAGCTGGGAGGTCTCTTGTGGACCAGTGTCCTGAAGTTGGCTCTCCCACCTCAGAGGCACAGCACTGACTCGTGGCTCCTCAATTTGGGATGATTTGTTGTCTATTCATGTATTCCACAGATGCAGGGTACATGAAGTTGATTGTGGAGCTTTAATCCGCTGCTTCTGAGGCTGCTGGGAGAGGTTTCCCTTTCTCTTCTTTGTTCTCACAGCTCCTGGGTCTCAGCTTTGGATTTGGCCCCGCCTCTGCGTGTAGGTCGCCGGAGGGCGTCTGTTCTTCGCTCAGACAGGACAGGGTTAAAGGAGCAGCCTCTTCGGGGACTCTGGCTCACTCAGGCCGGGCGGGAGGGAGGGGCACGGAGTGCGGGGCGAGCCTGCAGCGGCAGAGGTCGGCGTGACGTTGCACCAGCCCGAGGCGCGCCGTGCGTTCTCCCAGGGAAGCCGCCCCTGGATCCCGGGACCCCGGCAGTGGCAGGCTGCACAGGCTCCCGGAAGGGCGGTGTGGACAGTGACCTGCGCTCACACACAGGCTTCTTGGCGGCGGCAGCAGCAGCCCCAGCGTCCCACGCCCGTCTCTGGGCTCCGCGCTTTCAGCCGCGACTCACGCCCGTCTCTGGAGCTGCTTTACGCGGCGCTCTTAATCCCCTCTCCTCGCGCACCAGGAAACCAAGAGGGAAGAAAAAGTCTCCTGCCTCTTCGGCAGCTCCAGAGTTTTCCCGGACTCCCTCCCGGCTAGCTGTGGCACATTAGCCCCCTTCAGGCTGAGTTCTCGCCGCCAGCCCCAGTCCTCTCCCTGTGCTCTGACCGAAGCCCGAGCCTCAGCTCCAGCGCCGCCCGCCCCGGCGGGGGAGCAGACAAGCCTCTCGGGCTGGTGAGTGCCGCTCGGCACCGCTCCTCTGTGCGGGAATCTCTCTGCTTTGCCCTACCCAGGTATGTGGGGAGTTTCTTGCCTTTTGGGAGGTCTGGGGTCTTCTGCCAGCGTTCAGTAGGTGTTCTGTAGGAGTTGTTCCACGTGTAGCTGTATTTCTGGTGTATCTGTGGGGAGGAAGGTGATCTCCGCGTCTTACTCTTCCGCCATCTTACCCGGAAGTCTCCTCAAGGGTAGTATTGTAACAAGAATCTAGGGTGGTGGCGTGGATTAAAAATAAAGACCTAAGAGCCAGGCAGCCTTGGGTTTGAATATCAGCTCTACTATGATATTAGGAAAGTTTTTCTTTCTTCCCTTCCTCCATCCCTCTTTCTTTCCTTCTTTCTCTTCCTTTTCTTTTCTTTTCCTTTCTTCTCCTTCTTTCTTTTTCTTTCTTTCCTTTACTTTCTTTTCCTTCTTTCTTTTTCTCCCCTCCCTCCTTCCTTCCTCCCTCCCTCCCTTCCTTCCTTCCTCTCTTTCTTTCTCTTTTCAGAAGCTACTATGGCCAAGCACTATTTTAGGCACTTATGATATATCAGTGAACAAAGGCATAAAAATTGCTGCCACCCTGGAGCTTATAGTTTTTTGGAGGAGACAGATAATAAATAGTAAACGTGATAAATGTAGAAATTATATGTTAGGAGGTGACAAGTGCTATAGAAAAAGAAAAAGCAGAGCAGGGTAAGGGTATTTGGGAGCTGGGGCTTGCAATCTTAAAAACAATGGTCAGGTAGACCTCATTGAGAAAGTGAAATTGAATCAAAGTGTAGAAGGAAGGGAAGGAATCGCCATCCAGATCTCTGCAGAGGGCCCTGTTGTGGGAGTGTCCCTGGTGCAGCGAGGAGGTCCTTGCGGCTGGAGTGGAGGGGCAGGAGGGAGAGCAGAGGGGAGGGTGTCAGAGGAGTAATGAGGTGGGAGAGGTGGGGAGCAGAGCCTCTGGGGATCCAGAAGATCATGAGGGACATGGGAAGCCACTGTAGAACTCCCCTCATGAGCACAGGAGTGATCAGATCTGATTTGTGATTTAAGTGGATCCTCTGGCTGCTCGTTGAGATTAGACTATAGGGGGATATATTAGTTTCCTGTGTCTGCTACAACAAATTACTACACATTTGGTGCCTTAAAACAACAGTAACGTATTTTTTCACAGTTCTGGAGGCCGGAGGTCTGAAATCAAGGTGTTGGCCGGCTGCACTTCCCTAGGGTTCCAGGGCAGTATCTGTTCTTTGCCTCTTCTGGCTTCTGGTGGGTCCGGGTCTTCCTTGGCTTCTGGTTGCATGATTTCAGTCTCTGCCTCTGTCTTCACATGGCCTTCTCTTCTCTCTCTCTCAAATCTTCCTCTGTATTACTCTTACCAAGGACATTTGTCTTTGGATTTAGGGCATACCTAGATAATCCAGCATGATCTCATCTAGAGACCTTAACTCAATTATATCTTCAAAGACCCCTTTGTCACATAAGGTCACATTCCCAGGTTCTGGGGATTGGGACACAGACATATCTTTTGGGGGGTGGGAGGGACATTCAACCCACTACAGGGGGCATGGGCAGAAGCAGGGAGACTGGTTAGATGGCTACTGCAGCAACCCCAGCAGGAGATGATCATAGTGGTACCAGGAGAAATGGTGAACAGCCAGAAAGATTTGTTGACAGATGGGATGTGGGTGTGAGAGAATGAGGAGTCAGGATGACTTCAAGTTCTTCATGTGAAGAGTTGAAAGGACAGGATCATTTTCCTCTGGGCTAAGGAAGGCTGGTGGTGAAGAAGCTTTTTGTTTGTTTGATTAGCTGTTTTATTATTTTTTGGTGGGGGTAGATCCGGACTTCAGTTTTGACACGTAAGTCTGAAGTGTCTATTGGACATTTATATGGAGGTGTTAGGCAGTGGTATTTACAAATCTGGAACTGAGGGGAGACATCTAGACTGGAGGTATGATTTTGGGAACTGTCAGTGTATGGAAGGTATCTAAACCATGAGTTGAAGTTTCTAAATCTCAAGGAATAAGGCTCCAACTATGGAAAATTGTGTGGGATACAGTTTGTCTGTGAAGGATGAATTTCGAGTCCATGGGATGAGACCGTTAAGTCCTTGTTACTCCTCAGACCAGCAGCATTGCCATCACCTGGGAGCTTGTTAGGACTGCAGACTCTCAGACCCCACCCTTACCCACTGAATCAGAACCTGCATTTTATAAGCTCCCAGGTAATTTGAGTGCACCTTGAAGTTTGAGAAGCTGCTCTTATCTGTGGAATTACCTCATTTTAGGGTTTCTGGGAACACTCGGCATGCCTCCTGGAATGAAACAAAGAATCAGGGAATGTTCTTTAGGAAAGGGTCAACCTCTCATTTTAGTGACATTTGGGCCCCTTCATCATTGCAGTCTAAAAAGCCCCCAACCCTGTGGCCCAGCAAGGTGCATTAACTTCAAAGGAAAGCAAGTGTGTGGAACAAACCTGGGAGAGGAGAAGTGACCCTCACTCCTTATACCAGTCTTTTCCTGGCAAGGAGTCCTTGTGTCCGTATTTCTCTTCCTCCAGTCCCCTTTCTCCACCTCCCCACAGGACAATTACACCCTGCACAGCCCTTAAGGTCTGCGGGCCCTCAGGGGGGTGGAGTGAATTTCTTAATAGATAAAATGTGATTTCCCTAAAAGTCTTAAAATATGTATTTTAGAAGGCAAGCTTACCCCCCCAATAGTTCAGTGATGTGTATGCCAGAATAATCCATAAATCCTTGTGTGTGGAAGTGAAAGGACTTATTTTAGTTGCTCTCTTCTGAGAGGCTGGCTTACAGCCTAAGGACAGAAGTACTGAAGTACCTGTGATTTAAGAAATCCACTTTCAAATATTTGATTTATGGGCATTGTTAATAGGTATGTCTTGCTTTATGTAGGAGACCCATATCAGAAGATTCCTCCTCAACTATAACTTTTAGACATATTTCCCCATTAACCTCTGTGATCATTACAGAGACACTTCACCCCCATTTCTGAGTAAGGCACAAGCAGAACTCATCCTAGCTGCTATCTGTTAGATCAATAAAGAATAAGAAAAATAAAAGTTTTGAATTTTACAATTTTGTATTCTTTCTCCAATACTCTTCCTTTCTTCATGTAGATAAGAATTTTTGGCCTGTATCATTTTCCTTCTCTTTCAAGAATTTCTTTTTAACATTTACTGCAAGGCAGGTCTAATAGTAATAAATTCTCTCTATATTTTGTTTATTTGAGAAAGTCTTTTACCTTTACTTTTGAAGGATAATTTTGTAGGATACAGAATTCTAGGTTGGTGGTTTTTTTTCCCCTCTCAACACTAAATATTTCACTCCATTCTCTTCTTGTTTGAACGGTTTTTGAGGAGAAGTCAGATTTAATTCTTATCCTTGTTCCTCTATAGGTAAGGTGATTTTTCCTCTGGATTCTTTTAAGATTTTTTTTCTTTATCTTTGACTTTTTTTTCAGTTTGAATACGGTATACTTAGGTATAGTTTTTTTGGCATTTATTCTGCTTGGTTGTCTCTGAGTTTCCTGGATTTGTGGTTTGGCATCTGACATTAATTTGAGGCAACTTACCAATCTATATTGCTTGATATATGGCTTCTCTTCATTTCTCTGTTTCTTTACCTTTTGGTATTACCCATTACATGTATGCTATACCTTTTGTAGTTGTCCTACAGCTCTTGGATATTCTGTTCCATTTTTTTCAGTCTTTTTTTCTTTTGACTTTTTCAGTTTTAGAAGTTTCTATCAACATATCCTCAAGCTCAAAGATGCTTTCCTAAGCCTTATCCAGTCTACTAGTAACCCATGAAAGGAATTCTCTATTTTTGTTACAGTGTTTTTTTTTTTTTGCGGTATGCGGGCCTCTCACTGCCGTGGCCTCTCCCACTGCGAAGCACAGGCTCTGGACGCGCAGGCTCAGCAGCCATGGCTCACGGGCCCAGCCACTCCACAGCATGTGGGATCCTCCCGGACCGGGGCACGAACCCGTGTCCCCTGCATCGGCAGGCGGACTCTCAACCACTGTGCCACCAGGGAAGCCCTGTTACAGTGTTTTTGATCTCTAACATTTCTTTTGGATTCTTGGAATTACCACCTTTCTGTTCATATTATCCATCTGTTCCTGTATGTTGTTTACTTTTTCCAGTAGAGTCCTTAGCATATACATCATAGTTTAAAAAAATTCTTGGCCTGATAATTTCAGCATTCCTGCTATATCTGACTTTGGTTCTAGTGCTTGTTCAACCTCTTAAAACTATGTTTTATTTACATTTTAGTATGCCTTGCAATTTTTTCTTGATAGCCAGACGTGATGTACTGGGTAAAAGGAACTGTGATAAATAGGCCTTCAGTGGTATGGTGGTGAGGTATAGGGGAAGAGAAGTATTCTATGGTCATAGGATTAGGTCCCAATCTTTTAGTGAACGTGTGTCCCTGAACTTTGAATGTCACAATGTTTCTTGGAATTTTTTCCCGCTTGTGTGAGACAGGATGATTATTTCCCCTCTTCCATGTGGAAGTCTAGAGCAGGTTGGAATTGGGTGTTTCCCTCCCCCAGGTCAGTTGGGCTCTGATAAAACCCCAGTAAAACAGCTTCTCTTGTGGGTAGGCCTTGTCAGAAAGAGCACAATGCTCTGGTGTATTTCAAAATGGCGACTTCCCCCTCCTCCTGCTTGAAGCATGAGGGAATTTCTCTTCTATCCTCACTGTCACGTACCTGGAGGGAAATCTCACAAATGTCAAGACCTCCCTGTGACTGGGCCCTGCCAGTGTTTTTAACTCTCAGACTTGTCCACGATGAACCTTCAGTAATTTATCAGTTATAGTTCAGGTTTTCCTATCCTAGTACTGGTTTCTGCTTGTGGGTTTCTCTTCTAGTAAGTTTTAATTTTCTGTATCTGCTTGTGTGTTTCCCCAATTTTGTGGGCAGTGGTTTGCCCTGTGACCTCTCTTCTCTGATGGATCTAAGAAAAGTTGTTGATTTTTCAGTTTGTTCAGCTTTTTACTTGTTGTTAGGATAGGAGTGAAGACTCCAAACTCCTTACATGCCAGACCAGAAACTGGAAGTCAGATGAGGGACTTGCAATATTAAAATGAGCACAGTTCTAGGCAAACCAGGATGGTTGGTTACCCTACTTTGGAGTAAAGAGAACTGAGATCTTGTCTGGGCTCTGGAAAGTCCCCTTGGGCATGGTGTTCAATGTCTTGAAGCCTCTGTTTCCTTTTGTGTGAAATGAGAGAGGGTTGACTTCGGGCTTATTTTCAATCCATAGGACCTGATTTTCTTTATGTTGGGTATTTTTAAGGCAAGGCATTTTTGGACCTAAACTAATGGAGTCTCCTTGCTAGGAGATGAATCATAAATTCTCTTGTTAAACATCTTTTTCTTTTTTGACTTGGAATAATCTTGGTTTGGAAGGCACAGTGACCCTTTGCTCTCAGAGAAAGGGCTTCCCTGCTGCTTTTACCCATTATGAGTTTTGTCACACAGCAGGGTTTTTTTCCCCTTTGACACTGTCTATTTGAAAACAGAACAATCCCTGTTAAGAATGGACTTAGGATCTTTTGTCCCTTTTGGTTGAATTTGACTTAAAGGAGCCAAAGTAGAAGTAGGAGTGAGGTGGGGGGATGGTGTGAAGGTCTGGCCCAAGCTGTGAGCTGAAGACACAAGTCTTAGAGGATGGCCTCTGGTTTATTTCTTTCCAAATACCTTTCAGTCTCTGCTTCTCCAATTATTCCATGGTCCCTGGTTTGCCCAGCAACATAATCAGGAACATTAAGCACATCATTATCGTCCCAAGTCCACATCAGAGGAAGAGCTAAGACAACTTTTATGAAATTGTAATGTGCCCACTTGAACACAAACCCTAATTTCCTGAAGTCTAGCTCTAGTTTGAAGAATTGCCTGATTTATTTTAAAATTGAATTTTGCTGTCAGGGAAGCTGCCAATACTTACCGCCAGCGTTATTATTTTTCTTTACGTATTTTAGTCTTAGCTCCTGAGTATAAAAAGCTCTCTTCCTCCTTCTCTTCCAAGAGTTGAGTTTCAACTGCATGACCAGATTGTACAATTTTGCATGGGTTCCACATGCATCTTCTACTTCACAGGGAAGTAGAAGATGCTGCTGGCTCGTTGTCTCTTCTCACAAGTGACAGACTTTCCAGGGGCAAAGAGACATAGGGGGAGGCAAAACAATTCTAAAAAGTAGAAAGGGCCTGAAGAAGTGTCCTGCTCCAACTCTCTGTCCACTGGAAGGACAGTCTTCAAGCCATTCCAGGTAGGAAAGGGGGTGTCACAATGTCCTTTGGGAATCATTTCATTCTCAAGAGGGTCTTGTCCAAGGTCTTTAATTTCAAGCCAATTCAGTCAACAACTGTAGAGGACAGCACTGTGTAACAAATATGGTTTCAAGTACTTGGGATATAGCAGTGAGCAGGACAGGGGAATAAATAAGAAAACCAGGGATTTGTGCTATCAAGAAAATGAAACAGGGACATGTGGTAGAGAGACCTAGGGGTTGACACAGCTTGCAAGGGAATAGGCAAGGAAGGGTTGGGTTACATAAGTGCTGATATTTAGGATGCAATCTGGATGACAGTCATTCAGCTTCTATTCTATAGACAACTGGGAACCTGCTGAGCTTTCTCAATTGGGTGACCACAGTGCAGTGTAGTCAGTAATCTATAACCACACCTAGATGAGTGTACGTGTCTCATCTTAAAAGAAACTCTGTGAGGTAACCATTATTCCCATTTTACACATAAGAACACTGAGATTCGGGGGCCCCCAGTGACCTTATGCCTGAGGGGTCCTAAGTCCCTTATTTCTTTTGATTTCAAACATTGAGATTCCTTTTCCTTTGCCCATTCCTTTCCTTTGCCCAAAGTTATACAGGTCATCAAAGGAATCGGCCCTTTCACACGTTGTGATTTGACCTTAGGTCAGTCACCTTTGGGACCAGTTTGCCCATTTATAGATGGATGAGATGCCCTTAAAAGACCTCACAGGGGCTTCCCTGGTGGCACAGTGGTTGAGAGTCCACCTGCCAATGCAGGGGACACGGGTTCATGCCCCAGTCTGGGAAGATCCCACGTGCTGTGGAGTGGCTGGGCCCGCGAGCCATGGCTGCTTTTAGGCCCACCTAATCAGATCATGTCACTCCTTGCTCATAACCCCCCTAAAGTGGTTCCTGTTTCATAAAATTCAAAGGCCTTACAATGACCTGAGAAGTCCTTCAGGATCTTGGCCTCCTTCTGAGCTCACCTCCCATCACCCCCTCTTCCTGTAGCCACACTGACATTCTTTTTTTTTTGTGGTACGTGGGCCTCACTGTTGTGGCCTCTCCCGTTGCGGAGCACAGGCTCCGGACGTGCAGGCTCAGCGGCCATGGCTCACGGGCCCAGCCGCTCCGTGGCATGTGGGATCTTCCTGGACCGGGGCACAAACCCGTGTCCCCTGCATCGGCAGGCAGACTCTCAACCACTGCGCCACCAGGGAAGCCCCACACTGACATTCTTGCTGTTCTTTGGGTGCATGTGTAAATCTTTCCTCAGCGCCTTCACACTTAATGTTTCTTTCCCATGGACCACCCTCCCCTTCCCCACTGACCCCAACTCCAGCTGCATGGCTTGGTCCCTCCTTTTCTTTCTCTGCTCCAATGTCACCTTCTCAAAAAGGCCTTTCTGGATGACCCTATTCAAACCTTTAATCTAGCACCCTCCCCATCACTCCCCATCCTCCTACTCGCTCTACAATTTCTTCAGAGTCTATGACTCCATCCTCACATTTGTCTGTCTTCTGCCTCCCCCAGAATGTATGCTCCATGAGATCTGCAACCTTCTCTGTTTTGTTAATTCTGTATCTCAGAACACTAAAAGTGCTGGGCATACGTGGGCATTCCTATCCATTGTTCTTGAATACATGTTCATATCTGTGTTTTCATATAGCAGTGATAAACACTTAAAAGAGAAGGCTCTGGAGTAAAGTTTCCCTAGCTTCTAAAATGAGTTCCAGTTTAATTACTTTGGGCACTGTACTTAACCTGAGCCTCAGTTTCCTCATCTGAAAAGTGGGGAAGAATAATAATACCTACTTCATAGCGTTACAGTTGAGGATTCGGTGAGATAATCCAAGTAATGTGCCAGTCACTATATCCGCACATACTGTATGATCAAAAAAATTATTTTATTTAACTGATGTTTTTATTCTTTTGGTTCCTGCTTTTCTTTTTCTTCTCCCTTGATCTTGTTTCATGTACACAATGGCAAATATCATTTTTTAGGGCTACAGGGTCTCTGTCCTCGTGATCTATGGCACTTGGCTTAGCCATTTCCCAGGTGATGGCTCCAGATTTTTTTTCTTCATTATAGTGTTGTGATTTGCCCCTTGGTACACATTGGAAAGTTGCACCTTTTCTTCATCGTTGCTAATCTAAAGCGCTGGGTGAAAGTGTGGAGGTGGTTGTCGGGTCCTCTCTCCGTTTGGCAGACCCAGCTCTCCCAGCCCACCTCCAAAGACACCAGCTTAACACATACCATCCTGCCTGTGGCTCTTCTGCTCAGACTGGAAGCTGATATAGAGTGAAATGTAGAGGAAAGGGAGAGGCTCTGTGGCAAGACAGACCCGGATTTGACCAATGGTGCTGACATTTCCTTGCTGTGGGATCTCAGTCAAGTTATTTAACCTCTTTGAACTTGAGTTTTCTTTTTAAAAAAGGAGACTAAAATGACCTATCTCAAAGGGATGCTGCGAGGATTGGAGATACAGAAGCGTGTCTAGTGTAGTGCCTGGCACATAGTAGGTATGCAGAAAGTGTTTGCTACCAATGTTGCTATTCTTTGCTTGCGAGCAGATGGTCTTTGCCCTTTTGGAGGCTGGCTAATGGGGGAAGGTGGGTAAAATGCTAAGGCTGAATAAGAACATCGGGACTCAAGAAGTAAAAGTTTGTCTAGTTTCTTGCTACACTAGAAGATTATTTTCCTCCCTGCAACTTCCCGTCTGGAGGATGATCTGACTGATGAAAAGCATATTGGTGGGAAAAGCGCCCTCTCCCATCTAGTGTAACCCTTCCTTTCATGGCCTAAGACCTGGAGCCTATGCCTTTAGGTGTCTTGTCCAAGACTTCTGAACTGGTTAGTGGCTGCCATGAAAACACAGGCCGTGGCAACTTCCAGTCTGGCTGCCTCTCCTGTTAGAATAAACGTCCACGTTTAACCCCAGGATGACCATGCAAGTCTTATTCTTTTCCCCATCTCCTTTCCTTCCTTCCTTCTTTCCTTCCTTCCTTCCTCCCTCCCTCCCTTCACTCCCTTCCTCCCTCTCTCTCTGTCTCTCTCCTTTTTACTATTTATTTTAGAGCTTAGAGAAAATTCAAAGTCTGAGTTACAGAGATTTCAAATGTGTGACCCATGGGGAAATGTGCAGGCGGGATGCTTGGTTGCTCTGGGGAGAAGTGAGATTCATAAGTGTTGTTGAGGTGTGAGGTGAGAGGGAAGACCAGGAAAGTGAGGGAGAGGATAATTAAAAGAATTAGAAAGATAGGATTGCTTATAATGGTAAAATATAACAGAGTGAGTGAATTCAGAGATAGATCTGAGTGCTGAGGTTTCAAATAAATAATATTTTTTTTGGCCTGGAAATCTTTCTTTTAAATTATTTACTCTGTAAGTATTAGAAACCAAACTAAAGCTGGCTTACAGAAAGAAAAAAAACAAGGAAAGAAAGAAAGAAAGAGAAAGGGAGAAAGAAAGAAAAGAAACATGACAAATGTACCTGGTTGGTCACCATCTCTCTTAGCTCTGCTTTCCCCCCGTTGGCCTCATTCAGCATCTCTTCCAAGATACCAGCAAGATGGGCACCCATGACTCTGGGTTTACCCCCTATCATCTCAGTACCACCTGTAAAGGAGGAGTCCTTCTCTTTCCTAACAGTTCCAACAAAAACTCTAGAAGGGAACCTTGTTGGCCAGGCTGGGGTCCTGGGCCCATATCTGGAACTAGGGTGTGACACCTGCCCTCCTGAATTATATGGGCTACAAGAAGGGAGGAGGTGGTTCCTCAAAGGAAAATCAGGGTATATTTAGCAGAAGAAAGAGAAAAAAATACTGGGCTGGCAAAAGCTGCAGGCCTTTGCTCCATTGATTGTGGGCTGATGTTTACTCAACTGAACATTTTCCTCTGTGCAAATGAAAGGGTGCCCCATGAATGGCTTGTGTCAATGACAACACCCAACTGTCATAGGAATATAATGATAATGTATCACCTTTTATAATTTTCCTACAACCTTTGTACATAACACAAATAGGGGATTTGTACATGACTATTGAATTTGAGTTCAATAAAGGATTTGTACCACCTGAATTACACCTCTACACACAAGGTAGGATACATTAACTTAATTACTGCTGGATTCAATAACATAGGCCACTGCCCTGGGAATATATCTTGTGTTGTACCTAGAGAGAGAAACTGGGCATCATTTCTAAAGGTAGTCAGTTTCCAATGATGGAAGAACACAGCATGTGGAGACTCTAAGTAGAGTTTCTGTTTGGTTAGGGAGTAAACATAATTTTTATTTTTTCTACCTGAGTTGTTTGTTTTACTTGGGCTTCGGTAACACTAAAAAGCATTTGCATTACCTGGGCCTACACTTTCTTTTCCTTTTTCCTTGGTTTATAAAATGTGAAGTGTATTTTATTTTATTTTTGGATGTTTATTTTTTTAACTTTTTCATTTTGAATTAATTTGAGACATAAAGGATTGCTGTGAAATTAGTATAGAAAGTGCCCTTATGTCCTTTACCCAGTTCACCCTAATGTTAACGGCACATATAACCATAGCACAAAACCAGGAAAGGAACATTGGTACAACACTCAACCAAACTATACACTTTATTTGAATTTTACCAGTTTTCCACCAATGTCCTTTTTGTGTTCCAGAATCTCACATTTATTTATTGTTTATCTTTAGTCTTGACAATTCTTCAGTTAAAAGAATTTTTTTTCATGATCTTGACATTTCTGAAAAGTACCAATCATTATCATATGGAATATCCCTCAATTTGGTTTGTTTTTTCCTGTTTGGAATGAGGGTATGTATGCCTTTTGGGGGCAAGAATACCAAAGAATTTAGTTATGTCCTTCTCGTGCACCAAATCAAGAGGTTCATAATGTCAAAATGTCTTATTACTGGTGATGCTGACTTTCATCGCTTGGTTAAGGTGGTTTCCCCTAGGTTTCTCCACTGTAAAGTTACTATCTTCCTTTTTTACTTAATATCTAGAGGAAGATACTTTGAAACTACTCATATCCTATTTCTTTTCAAACTTTCACCCACTAATTTTACCACAAATTGGTAGATATTGTCTACAAAAATTATTACTGTAGTGTTTGAGTAATGATGATTTTCTACTTCCCTCTTTTTTCTGCCTTTTTTTTTTTTTTTTTTTTTTTTTTGCTGTACGCGGGCCTCTCACTGCTGTGGCCTCTCCCGTTGCGGAGCACAGGCTCCGGACACACAGGCTCCGCGGCCATGGCTCGCGGGCCCAGCCGCTCCGCGGCATGTGGGATCTTCCGGGATCGGGGCACGAACCCGTGTCCCCTGCATCGGCAGGCGGACTCTCAACCACTGCGCCACCAGGGAAGCCCTTTTCTGCCTTTATTAATTGGAATCTACTGCAAGAAAGCTGTCCTTTCTCCCTCCCTCCCTCCCTCTTCCCTTCCCTCCCTCTCCATTTTTTTCCTTTCTTCATTCACTCATATCAGTATGGACTCATGGATATTTATTTTATTCTATGGGTTAAATTGAATACTGTCGTTATTTTTTTCCCCAAATTTCCCAGCTTTGGCCATTAAGAGCCCCTTCAGGTTGTACTCTGTTCTTTGGACAAGCCCACATCTTTTCGAGCACTTTCTTACCTTCTCACACTACAACACGTTCCAAGCTCATCTTTTATTTTCCCTGCAGTAGCCCTACTATCGACCACTTCATAAGGAGCCCTAGTTTCTTTTATTAGAGAATAGCGTTTATTTTATTTTATTTTTACTTTTGGCCAGACTGCATGAGGCATGTGGTGATCTTAGTTTCCCCGACCAGGGATCAAACCCTTGCCCCCTGCAGTGGAAGCGAGGAGTCTTAACCACTGGACCGCCAGGGAGGTCTCGAGAATAGTGTTTAGAAACCAAGACCTGGCACTAGGTCTGCTCATTGCTATTGAGGTGTGATTGTTCTAACCCTCTCAGTAGACAGGACTAGGAAATATATATATGAGTACTAACCCACACATGTTCATATATTTATGTTACTTGCACAATGGGCTGATGTATGGAGTGGCCTTGGTGGCGAAGATGAAGGCTATTCAGAGTCTCAACAACATGGGTTTTCTTTCCCTAAGGTTGATTTAGCTACTGCCATAGCTGAATGTTTGACCTGCGAAAACCAGAAATCATTGCTGAATCCTTTACATATCAGACCTCTTCTAACTTGGGGTGGGCAACATTTCATTCTGACTGGGACTGACACATTCTGAGTTCAGGTTTACCTTTTCTGCCTGCAGTGTCTCAGCCAGCACCACCAACAAATATAAGAATCAAATCATTGTTAATGTACTGACACGGGATGCCATACAACATTGCCTAGGACCAGGGGCCCATTTTATGGCAAAGGAGGTATGGCAGTGAGCACATAACCATGGGATCCACTGATCCTTTGATATATTGCACCATCTGGAAGCTGCTGGCCTGACTGAGGATTGGAATGGCCTCTTAAAGATGTTGCTGAGGTATCAATTTAGAGATGACACCCTGCAAGGTTGGGGCAACATCCTTTAGGCTGAGTATACATCTTAAACCAAGGACCATTATATGGTGCTATGTCCCCAGTAGACAGATGACATAGGTCTGAGAATCAAGAGGTGTAAAAAGGAGCATCCCTGCTCTTCATCTCTCTCTCTGACCCACCCAGAGAGTTTGTGCTTCCTGTTTGCAACTTCAGTCTGTCCATCTAGAGATCCTGAGTCTCAGGAGGGAGATGCTTCCACCAAGGTACATAGTAGGTGTTCCACTAAACTTAAGCTATGGCTGTTGCCTTGTCACTTTGGATTTCTCAACTCACACTAGAAGACCAGCAAACACAGAAAGGAGTGATTGGTCCTCATCATCATGAGGAGGTAGGATTGCTGCTCTGTGACAGTGGTGAGAAGAAATGTTTTACATCACATGATCCTCTGTTGCCCCTTGGTACTTTCATGGTCCATTGTAACTGTAAATGGGCACATACAGCAGCCATAGCCTGGTAAGAGCATGGTCATCAGGGGCTCAGACTCCTCAGGGATAAGGACCTGGGTTGCTCCACCAGGCAGGTCACCTAGGCTAGCAGAAGTGCTCTCCAAGGGGAAGGAAAGGACAAGGATCAGCCATGACTTCAATATCACGTGCAGCAACAGCTAAATACTGCTCCCCACTTGATTTCCCAGAGAGTGTAACCTGTCAGAATCCTGAAGAAACTCTGGGTGGATGGGGTGATCTTCACATGAAGAGCAAGTGGACAGGAGTGGTGCCCCTTCTCAGGAGATGTGCCCTTGGCAGAGGTATCTGGGGAAGTTATACACCCTCATCACCACCCTGCTGCCTGTGGTTAGCAGCCTGTGCTGTGTAGACGCAAAAGACCAGCTTCACAAGGGGCACCAACAAGGGGGTACAAGTCTGTTCCAGAGCTCCTGAGGGACCACACCCATGCCTGGCTCTCTTCCCCTGCAGTCTCTCATTCCCTTTGCTTCCTTCTCCCCACAGCATGCTCTCAACAAGTCACTTTCTCAAGAATCCTTGTCTCAGGCTCTGATTCTAGAGAACCACCCTCAGGTAATACTGATTGGTTATTTTTATTCAATAACGTCATATGTTCCAGGCTGTTAGATATTCCCCAAAAACATGACTTTTAATGGTCACATAATGTTCTATTATATAAACGTAGTTTATTTAACTAGTCCTATTTCTAGACATTAAGATTGTTTCCAAGTTTTCACTATTATAAATAATGCTGAGAAGAATAATATTGTTGATAAATCTTTGTAAACATTCTTAATTATCTTATTAGGTTAAATTGTTTTGGGCAAAGTTGTGAAGTCCAAGGTCACAAATATTTTATGGCTTTTAATGTAAGTATCATGAACTTGGCCTCCAGGAGGGTGACTTATCCCCATATCTGCCAACTAAAGAATAATGAGTTTTAAAAATGTACAAATTTGATAGGTGACATTATTTTAATATACTTTTTTGGTTATGAGGCAGTTGACTGGTATATAGTTTGACATTGTATTTCTTGGTGAATTGCCTGCTCAAGGCCTTTGCCTGTTTTCCCATTGATGTGTATTCTTTCCCTCACTGATTTGTTTGATTCTTTTAATTGATTCAAAGTATATGGAGCTTTCAATTGTTAATGTCAAGGGTGCCTCACACTTCCTCAGAGAGGAACGCTGGGGTAGAGGCGCTGTGGCCCTCTCCCCTCATTTTAGAGCGGAGAAATGGAGTCCTAGGGACAGCCAGGAAAATATGGCATGAATTGGGCCTCAAAACTCCCAACCTAATTCTCTCTACCACCTTCATCAGAAGTGAGGACTGAGAAGAACTGACAGAATAGCAGCCACTATTGGCCAACCCCACTGACAAGGAGGAAAGAGGCTCCACTTCTTATGCTTACTCATTTAATAGTAATTGAGAACTTAATACATGTCAGGTGTGGTGCAAACACTGTATATATAGTGTGTATGTATATATATATATATATATGGTATCAGCTCAAAATCATGATGGGTATGTGCTATCATTACCCCCCATCTTTTTTTTTTAATATATAAATTTATTTATTTATTTATTTATGGCTGCATTGGGTCTTCGTTGCTGTGCACAGGCTTCTCACTGCGATGGCTTCTCTTGTTGCAGAGCATAGGCTCTAGGCACACAGGCTTCAGTAGTTGTGGGTCGTGGGCTCTAGAGCGCAGGCTCAGTAGTTGTGGCACATGGGCTTAGTTGCTCCGTGGCAGGTGGTATCTCCCTGGACCAGGGATTGAACCCGTGTCCCCTGCATTGGCAGGCAGATTCTTAACCACTGTGCCACCAGGGAAGCCCCATTACCCCCATCTTATAGATAAGGAAACTGAAGCTCCCAGAGAGTGAAAAAGTTATGGAAATCACACAGGCATTAGGTGATGGAGCTGAGATCCAAATCCCAGTCTCTCTAACTCCAGAGTATATGTTCTTCACGAAGGTTATACTGTTTATGTTACACTTCCGTGTTGAGATATCTTTGGAAGAAGGAAAAGAACATTATGCACAGTTTACCCCTAACATAGTCACTGCCAGTCCCGGTGTGTTTTCTTTCACTCTTCCCTCCTTCCTGCTGAAATCATTCTGTACATCCAATTCTGTAACTTGACTTTTTCCACTCTATGTTTCTCCATATCGCTTCACAGATTTTATAGCCATCATTTTAATGACGTGCATAATATTTCTTTGTTGGGCAGATGCTAACTTCCTGAGTTTAGTGTTCTCCCACTGCAGATCTGGGGAGAACGGGGAACCCCCCTGTCTTGTCTATAGTCCTCCCTGACTTGATAGCTCCCTTTTCACTTCATGCCTTGAATGAAATGATACAGATTTAACTTGCAAATTGCCTAAGTATGTCTTTCATAGTTGTAGGCATCTGTAAATTATATACGAACATGTGTGTAGTCAGGCAAATTCTTGCTAACACTTTGACTTTAAGAAACAGCTAGTGGAGAGGAGTGTGTAAGTGATTAAAATTTCTTCCCTGAGTTTAAGTTTCTCAGTTTTTTTTTTTTTTTTTTTTTTTTTTGCAGTACGTGGGCCTCTCACCGCCGTGGCCTCTCCCGTTGCGGAGCACAGGCTCCGAACACGCAGGCTCAGTGGCCATGGCTCACGGACCCAGCCGCGGTGGGATCCTCCCGGACTGGGGCACGAACCCGTGTCCCCTGCACGGGCAGGCGGACTCTCAACCACTGCACCACCAGGGAAGCCCTAAGTTTCTCAGTTTTTAAAGGGGTGACTGACGTGCTTATGTGAGCCTCATATGTGAAACTTTCATAAGACATTGCTGGGTAAGTTGTTAAGCGTCTTATAGGAATGGCAGTGATACTCCTGCATCATATTGATAGTGCCTCTCGTGTGCAGACAGTAGGCACTGCGAGTTTTCCGTACCTCTTAATCCTCCCCAAAGCCCTGTAAAGAAGGCACAACATTATTATCCCCGTTTTACAAGCAAGCAAATTGGTCTAGAGGGGTTAATTGACTAGTCTGAGAGTCCATAGCTAGTAAGAGGCTGAGCTGATGTTTGAACCAAGGTCCCCAGAGCCTCTACTCCAGGCAGGTAGCACAGTGATGAAGATTTGGGTCTTCTTATCGAGCTGTCCAGGCCTCCGAGACTGTCTTGCCTTTAGATGATGCCTTCTTAGAGTTGTTCACTCTTGGGGGCTTAAGCTGGTTCAGTTTAGTGTATAGGACTTGGCGACCCATCTGTATTCCATTTTGGAAGTTGTGGTAGGAAATATTTACAGAAGGTTTCTTTTTGGTTCAAGCTAGTTTGCTGGGTGGTTTTAGAAATCCTTTTGAGTTAGTTCATGTTCCATTCAATAAGACTGTTAATGCTTGGGCCTTTCTGGGGGCTGGGCAAACCAACAGTCTGGTTCACTGTGTTGTGTTTCCAAGGCTCACCTGGCTCTGTGTGGCTTCTCCAGCTCCAAGTTTGCTCTCTTGTTTCCATCCCAGTTGGAGAGCTGCTTTCACGAGGAACCCCATTTTGCTCTCAGTCTTGGGATCATTGCTGAGTCGGGGCCTCTTTCGGGAGCCTTGCTCTCTGGAGGCACAAACTCTCCATGGGCCCGGCATTCCCCAGCCTCCATCTCCCAAAGGTGTGAACCTACATCATCCCAAAACGGCAGCCCTTCTAAAGGCAGAGACCTGGCGTTGACCCTGAGAGGGAAGGAGGCCCGTGCTGGCCTAGTTTGAATCTTTGTAGTATAGTGTGGAGGCTGATGCCAACCCCAGGGGTGCAATTCTCTTCTTGAAATGAACATAAAAATGAGAGTGGGAAAAGGAAAAGGAGCTTGGATAGCTTTTCTGGGAGAGGAAAAGAAAATTGTCTTCAAGTCTCCGAGGGTGTGTTCTTCAGTCAACAGAGAGCAGGTATCTTCATAGTTTCCATCACAGAACATAGTGTACGGGGAAGAGGGTGAGGCAGCCCCACATCGGGGTGTAGACAAGGACTCAGGAGCCACAGTGCCTGGGTTCAGATCCCTCATAATCTTGAGTAAGTCATTTAACCTCTCCTGACCTCAGAGTCCTTAACCACAAAGTGGGAGAACTGCGGCATTTGTTTCACAGGGTTGGGTGAGGAACTTTTAATTTAACAAACAAGCACTTACATGACATTTATTATGTGTAAGGGACTGTTCTAAGCACATCAAAAATATGAAATACTTTAATCTTCTTGGTACCCCTCTAAGGTAAGGCATTACACTATTCTGTTGATTCTAAGAGGTGTGCTGTGTTAACTTCTCTGAAATGGGATGCAGCTGACTCCAAGGATCGTTTTAACTGTTGGAGAATTGGGAGACCATTCCAGGCAGAAGGATGTCCTAGCTTTTTCGGAACCTGCAGGAGCACAGAGGAATCAAACAAAGAAGAACTCTTTCCAGCGGGGCCAGGCACATTTGCCTCCAGTGCTGCAAACAGCTGCTGAGGCTCTCCCTGCTGGAGGGAGCTCCTTGAGGGCAGGGGCTGTATCTGTCCCATCCCCCTGTTGTGTCCCCAGCATCATCTAGCCTGGCATAGAGGGCCTGCTCCACAGCTGATTGTTGAATGAGTAAATGAAGACTCTGAGGTTGCCTTCCCCGGAGTAACCCAGGCCCTCCCTTCCCACCCCCAGAGACTTTTCACAAATGCATCAGTCCCTGGAAGTCTCTCTCCCATGATCCCTGGCCACCTCATCAGACTCTGCCTGGAGAACCACAGAGGTGGGTCAAGACACCACCTCACCTTGTTTCACCAGGCATCTTGTAAGCAGCCATCACTATTAGAGGTAGAGAGCGCCTCCGTATTCCTGGGTGAGGACCAAACATGTGGCCCCTGCTACACAAATACTATTTTACACTTAATATGACCCTGTGTCATGTTAAGTTTTTTGGAACCGTATTCAATGAATCACAGTTGCCAGTGCCTTTTGAAGCATATACGATCACAATCGTAAATAATTAGTATGATTTTCCATTTAAATCTTGCCGACTAGACTCTACATTCCATGGGAACAGACACTAAACTTCATGACGACAACATATACTATGTATAAATGAACTAGTAACAGCACATGTGCATCAAAAGGTACCTTTCCAGTGGTGTGAAATTTATTGTGGGAGGTGAGGGAAACAGGACACAGTGAAGGAGATGGCAGCTGTGAGGTGAGGGCTGTGGTGGGTCATAGTGGGACTTTTGACATCAGGTAGCAGCCAGTTTAAATCCTGGCTCTTCCATTTCTTCACCAAGGGATACTGAATGGGCAATAATATAACTCTGGGACTCAGTGTTTCCATCTATGAAATGGGGCTTATCTTGGTGCCTGCTTCCTAGGAGGTTGTTGTGAGGATTACATTAGATAACAAACAAGACTGTGGTATCTGATACATCATAAGTGCTCCATGCACATCAGCAGTTACTGGTATTGTCACCCTCATGATTTTCTCTCTGTGGTCAGAGAGAAAACCCCCTCTGCTCTGTCCCTGGGTAGTTACTTGGCCATTAGGCTTTTCTGCCAGTTATTTTCATTTATTTGTGAGGTATTCATTTGCTTAAAATCAATTCCTCCCAAGCTAGGTCGCCCACCTGCCATGGCTCTGCATGGGGGGAAGAAAGCAAGAAGGTATGTGTGTGTGGGGGGATGGCGATGGCGATGGGGGATGCGGGGAGATGGAGTGAGCCTGGCTCTGCTGAATACATATAATCAATAGGTGAAGTCGACATATTCATAAAAGTTACAGGCCCTGCTGGGTGAGCTGTTTTCAGTGGTGTCAAGAAATGCATCTATTTCATTGTTCTCTTCTTGGGGCCAGGAGGGTTTCCAGCATCACCCTCAAATCAGCAGAACAGCTTGTGAGTGGAGAGCTCAAGTCATCCCCCACTGTCACCACCTTCCATCCACGGAGTGTTTGGGGGTTAAGATATCAACATAAACCTGGGAGCTTCTTTGCTTCCAAGAAGAAAAGGAGCTAAATTCACTAAGCCGTGAGCATTCATTGATTCACACAATATTTATTGTGTACCTGTCATGTACCAGATGCTTTTTTAAGTACTATGGGTTCAGCAGCAAATAAGACAGACACACAGCTGGACCCTGCCCTTGTGCCCTGAGTGTCTGGTGGGAGATGGACATTATACAGCTGTGATGAGTGCCATGAGGTTGTTGGGGTCAGGGGAGCCTTTCCTGACGACTTGGAGTGAAGCTGTGACCTGAAGGGTGAGTGGATCCTGGCTAGGAAAAGGCAGGGAGGGAGGAGAGCATCCAGGCTGTAGAAAGCCCCCCACAAAAAGGCCCTCAGGTGGAGGGGGCAGGGTGCAGGTGATCAGAAGGGGAGGGTGAGGGACGTGTGGGATGGAGGGGGCTGGCAGCATCCAGGCTTAGTAGGTGCATGGGTAGTTACAGTGGGGTGCCTGATCTTCACCCTGGGAGCACAGGGAAGTCAGTGAAGAGAGAGAAGGGATCACATTTATACTGAGATGGACCACTCTGGCACCTGTATGGAGAATGAATTACACCTGGCCAACTGAGAGGCAGAGACCCTTGTAAGGGGCCCTGTGGAGTGGCGGTGAGACATGGTGGGTAAGTGGACTCTAGAAGTACAGCAATGGAGAGGAGTCGGTGGAACTGGAAATACCGCAAAGCTAGACTTGACAGATGGGTGATTCATTAAAGGTGGTAGCTGAGAAGGAGGTCAGAATGATGCTAGCATTCGGGCTAGTGGTGGTCGCTTTCCCGAGGCGGGGTTGTGGGAAGGGGAGCAGGTTTGGCTGGAGGATGCAGCTTAAGCATTCAGTTTTGGACACAATGAGTTCAAAATGCCAGTGAGACAGCTGCCAGATGGAGATGCCATGTAGCAGGTAGGTATGAGTTTGCAGCTAAAAATAAATCTGGGTTGATGACAATGTACGTATTATAGGCACCTCTTTTATCAGATGGAGTCCAATGGGTGCTTCTCATTCTAGCCAGCATTGTGTCATGAAGTGGGGGCTACACCTAGAAGTTTCCACTGCGAGATCCATCTTTCTCTCTTTCTGCAACCTTTAGCAATTCATCTAACCTTTCTGGGCGCCCCTGTTCCCAGCATAAAATGGTGATAGTTATGTCTGCTTCAGAATACCAACAGCACATGTTTGAGGATCCATTAAACTGAAAATAAAACATGTGGGGCTCTTTGGAAATAAGAACTATGTTAAAACAAGGAGTATAGTTGTGTGTAAGCCAATGACAAGCAGAAATACAGCCCCAAGGCTCAGTATTGATTTTGGTCCCGGTCCTTCCCGAAGCCAAATAAATCTGACATTCCTCCCCTCAAGTGCTGGCTGATCTGATGGCAGGTCTCCAGCTCCTAGCTCCTTGCCACTGCCCCAAGGTTATGTCCTCTCTCGGCTCAGGCCATATCCAGGACCCCTACACCTGCCTGGGCTGCTCTGGCTGCCCTTCCCACCCCGGTAGGTGGTTACAGGGAAGATTCCAGTTGTGAAGTTGGAGCTTGGCCAAGAGCAGATGCCCTCTGATTAAACTGGGGACGGCCTGCCAGAAAAGCAGAACTTGGATCTGCAGAGCAAGGGGTTTAAGGGCAACCAAAGGAAACACCTCCAGACAGTTTTCAAACATTAGGGTAAATTGAGGTTTATGCAATTTGCTTCAGTCATTCATGCAGGGACTCCCCTGGTGGCGCAGTGGTTGAGAATCCGCCTGCCAATGCAGGGGACATGGGTTCGATCCCTGGTCTGGGAAGATCCCACATGCTGTGGAGCAACTAAGCCCGTGCGCCACAACTATTGAGCCTTCAGTCTACAGCGTGTGAGCCAAAACTACTGAGCTTGTGTGCTGCAACTACTGAGCTTGTGTGCTGCAACTACTGAAGCCTGCATGCCTACAGCACGTGCTCCGCAACAAGAGAAGCCACCGCAATGAGAAGCCTGTGCGCAGCAGCAAAGACCCAACGCATGCAAAGAAAAAAAATCATTAACTCAATTATTGGATATTTATTGAATGGCCACTGGATGTCAGGCTGTGAGTTAAGCCTGGGGATACAGGAGTGAAAAAGATATTATTTTTGTCTTCCTGGAATTAATATTTGAATTGGAAGAGAGAGAATCAAAGGGACAAAATACTCTTAAGGGAGCAACCAAATGCAAGGATGGAGAGTAGTGATGTGGTTGGGATGGGGAGGGCCTATTTTAGATGGGTGGTCAGGGAAGGCTTCAATGAGGTGGTGTCATTTGAGCTGAGATCTGACGCCCAAGGAGCTGACCTTTGAAGAGCAGTGAGAGGACCGTTCAGGCAGAGGTCACAGTCAGTGCAGGGGACCCAAGGTGAGAACGTGCTTGGTGTGTGTGCAAAGCCATGAGCAGGAGTGTGGCTAGAATCCAGGGAATCATAGCACGAGGGAAGGGGCCAGATGGTGCAGGGCTTTATTGATCACGGGAAGGAGTTTGGAGATTTGTTTCAGTGTCATGGTGAGCCACTGAGCAGTTTTATACAAAGGAGTAATTTCTGTCTTAAAGATTGCTCTGGTCCATTCTCAAGTAGGTCTGTGCCTTTATTTCCGTTTTACCCCTAGGTTCTTCATGACATTTTTTTAAAATTCCATATATATGTGTTAGCATACGGTATTTGTCTTTCTCTTTCTGACTTACTTCACTCTGTATAGGGAGGGGGAAGGGTAAGCTGTGACAAAGCGAAAGAGAGGCATGGACATATATACACTACCAAACGTAAGGTAGATAGATAGTGGGAAGCAGCCGCAGAGCACAGGGAGATCAGCTCGGTGCTTTGTGACCGCCTGGAGGGGTGGGATGGGGAGGGTGGGAGGGAGGGAGATGCATGAGGGAAGGGATGTGGGAACAGATGTATATGTATGACTGATTCACTTTGTTATAAAGCAGAAACTAATAAAAAAAAAAAAAGATTGCTCTGACCCCTGAGTGGATATGGGTTGGAAGTGAAAGAAAAGAGTCAATGAAATTAGCCAAGAAGACACTCTTCCAGGTGGGAAGTGACAGCCAAGTGGACCTGGTGGTGCCCGTGGAGGTGGAGGATGAGCATGGACTGGAGGGGAGTCTGGAAGTGGAGGGGATCGGCTTGCTGATAGACAGGCAGTGAGGGGACTGGGAAATGGAAGGACTGAAGATGACTTGTAGGTTTCTGACTTTAGCAGCCACATGGGTGGGGAGACTGTTATAGGGAGGACTCAGAACACAGGTTCATGGAGGGAAATCTAGACTTCTGATTTGACCTGGTAAAGTTTGACATACCCATGGGGCACCCAGAGGAGATGTTGAGTATGAAGTTGGACATACAGCTGGAAGTTATCAGATGCTTCTGGGCTAGAAATGCAACTGGACCATCTCAGCACAGGACAGGATGGGAACACCCAGGGAAAAAGGGTTTAGACAGAAATGGCAGAGAGCTTTGGCTTGAGCCCTGGGAACTTCTGGTATATACGTGGGAGTGCCCAGCAGGAAGTAGGAAAGCCAGGAGGGATGGTGCCACGAGAGCCTGAAGGAACCCCTCAGAGGTTAAGGCAGGGTGTGGGGGACCGAGGGCTGCCCACGTGGAGGAGGTTGCTGATGGTGACAAGTCATGTCTGTTAGTGAGGATGAAAGACAGAGTGGGTGGAAAAATGACTTGGAGCTGAGAAGGCAGAAACGACACCTGGGGATGACTCTCTGGAGGAGTTTTGCCATCAAACTGGGCAGAGAAATGGGGCAGTAGCTGCTTACTTGGGTTTGTATGCGAAAGTAAGAAATGTACTCTCCATCATTTCTAAACTTCTCTCCTGCTCTGATATCCCCAGGACATGATATTGAAATCCCTAAAATATTCCCATGATAAAATAAACTGTGGATGACGTGTAGTCCCCAATATAATAGTTGTGACTCCACTCCTTCTCTCCCTTTTAAGAAAGCTTCTAGGAATGTAAATCAGTCAGAGTAATGTTGGGATAAGCATCTGCTACTTTTTAGGAAAAAAATCATAATCCATCTTTTATGCATTAAACTACATGCAACCAAATTATTTGCAGTACAACTGACAGCTGACCGTATCGCACATGCTGGGGCATGTGGGCTGAGAAGCATGTGGTTCCAGACTATGGTTGGGTACCATTCATTCTTTCATCAAGTATTTTCTGAGCAGTTGCTTCATGTTACGAGCTTGGCTCTGGGCACGGGGGACAGTGGTGAACAAGCCAAACTTGTCCCCTGCCCTCACAGATTTCCAGGAAGCCAGGGACACAGACATGGAGTGAATGATTTCGAGTGCAGTAAGCTTACCGCTGAGAAGCATTGTGTTCTCAAGGAGAAACTCACCAGCATCCTGGCCTCATCCACAGGTTCAACAAGTCTGCCTGGAGAAGCCAGGGTGACTAAGCCAAGGGGTGAAACCAGTGAGGCCAGTGTTGGGGGCGGGTGTGGTCAACGGCCCAGGCAGAGGTCAACACCCAGTGCTGGATGGAACCCATCTCCACGGAGGCCCATACCAAGGTCAGCCTGTCCAGGAAGTCAAGGAAGGAGGAGGGGGTGGCATGAGAGGCAGCTGGAGAGGTGGGCAGGGCCAGCTGTGCAGGGCCTGGAGCCCTAGTCTTGAGTTTAGTCTTTATCAGAAAGCAACATGAAGAGATTTAAGAGTGTGCTGAGGGGAGATGGGTGACTATGTCAGACCTGTGCTAAAAGAGCACCCAGCTGTCTGCGGAATGGGTTGAGATTGTACAGGAGAAAGGCAGCAGGTAAGTGTCCCCTGCACCCAGGCAGGGGCTGCACGAATCCCTTCCAGCCCTTTTGATTGGACTTGCCTGAGGATCTGGAAAGCCGATGGGGGTTGGGTCTCCTGCCTCTATGTCCTATCCCTGAAGCCTGGCCTGGTTCTCCTCCTTCCCCTCCCTCCCCTCTAGGAAAACCCAACAGGTTGGTGCTGGGGCTAGTTCCCAAGGGGGTGGGGACAGAAGTAGATATGGGCTTCTCTGTATAAGAACACCAAGGGATGCCCACAGGGTCAATGTGGTGACACAAAGCTGTGGAAATGATAGCAATGGAGGCCAGAAATACTGTCTTTAAGAGACTGACAGCAGGTGGCATGGTATAGGGTATGGACGTGCAGAAATGAGGGCGGGTGCATGAGCTGGGATGGGCAGTGCAGAAATTCACTCACCTCGGGGAGGCTCTCCTAAGGAATGCTGATTCAGCAAGTCTGGGGCGTGAGCCAGGAATTCCCGTTTTTAAGAAGCCCTCCCCTCCCCCCAACAAGGTGATTCTGACTTAAGTGGCCCCACGACCTTGCTTTTGAGAATGCCTCAAACGTTGGCCCGCTTCTTGGCCTTGACCCTCAGTCTCCTCAGCTGTCTCTCACCAGCTTGGGCCTGAAAGCTTATTTCATCCCTGCATTGAGATGTGGCTAACCAGATCCCTGGCAGCTGGACCAGGGGCGGCGGGGCTTTCAGGCCCGCCCCACAGCAGCGCGCAGCCGCCAGGGGTCGCCAGAGGCCTCGGCTCGTGCGCTCGGGCTCCTCCGCCCGCGGACGCCGCGCCCGAGCGAGCCTGCGAGCGAGCGAGCGAGCGAGCGGAGCCAGAGCGCTGCGGGCTCACAAAGCGTCAGGACTCTGGGCGGCGGGTGGCAGGAGCGCAGGGGAGCGAGCCTTCTTGGCGACCGCGCCACAGGAGCTTGAGCAACTCGGACGCGGGGACCCGGGCCGGGCCCCAAGGTACGTGTCCCACAGAACCCCGCGCCCCAACTTGGCGTAGTTGGGACCTCCCTGCGGCCACCGGGGGGCTGGCGGGTCAGGGCCTGGGGCTATCTCCGCGTGCCCCTCTTTCCCCGAAGCGGCAGGGCGGGCGAGGGGAGAGCCCCCCCATTCAACCGGAGCCCTCTTCCCCGTCTCCCTACCCCGGGGCTCTGGGCACCGTCTCTGGGAGTGCTGCTTGCGGATCTAGGGCTCTCCGTTTGGGGGGGAGAGGTACTGAAACCCCTATCCGAGAGTGGCGGCCAGTGGAGCACCCGGAGACTAGATGACAAGGTCCTCTGTAGTTTGATAGCGGCCCCTAATTTGTGACGCAGCCTCTTCATTTGTAACTGAGCCCCCCATTCACGAGCGGGGTCCCTAGGTCTGTAGATCCGCCCCCGGTGTGCGAGGGCTGACCCTGTCCCTGCTGGGAGATCCCCCCATGCCGACAGCGGGGGCCGGTGGCGGAGGCGCTCAGCCCTGGGCGCCCGGCGCGGAGCTCGCCACCGCCCTGGCCTCCCGCTCACCGCCCCCGCGTGCCCCTGCCCCGCAGATGCCAGCGTTCGTGGTGCTCGCGGCGGCCGCCGCGGCGTGGTGCTTCCTCCAGGTCGAGAGCCGGCACCTGGACGCGCTCGCAGGAGGCGCGGGCCCCAACAATGGCAATTTCCTGGACAATGACCAGTGGCTGAGCACAGTCTCCCAGTATGACCGGGACAAGTACTGGAACCGCTTTCGAGACGTGAGTACAGCCGCCGCCGGGCCCTGCGGGGGGGCGGGGGAGCCTCTCGGAGGGGCCTCTGAAGCAGGTGGGGAGGGCACTGGGGCAGACTTCGCAGGCAGCTTGTCGGTTCGGGGTTCCTGGGCTTCATCTTGCCTGAGAGGAACTTTAAAGAGAACTTCGAAGGCTTGATGCTCTCCGCCTGTTACCTGTGGACCAGGTGTGTGTATTGATTGGACTGGGGGAGGTGACTGTACTAAACATGGTGTAAATAGGGAGCAGCTGCGAAGGGAGAGGCTCCTTAAGCCTCTGAGATCTCCTAACGCTGATGGTTGACTTTGCCAAGCCCCCTGGAAGACCTCCCTAGGCAGCGGCGATTTAGACCATCTCTAGGGTGTTCCAGAAGAATGCCTGCTGCAGAGGTTAGGTTTAGGGTGAGCCCAGCTCATTGAGTGGGGAGGCAGGTGTCCCAGGAGGTTCGGAGAGTCATGGCCACAGGCCTGATAAAATGCTGGGTGGGAGCATGGTGGTTTTGACCCTTGGCGTCTTTAGGGGAAGGGAAAGGGAGGAGGCACCTCGTGGAGTTGGTCCACCGCCGTGAGGGGGAGGCTGGGTGGCAGAGGATTGCTGCCCTGGGGGAGCTGTAGGAGGGGAGAAAGTTATTCCTGGGCACCCAGAGGCAATCTGCTGCCTGTTTCTGCCTCAGGCTGGCTGCTGCTCCCCAGGTATGCCCCAGAGGATGCCGGACTAGAGGCACCTGACGCAGTCTTTCCAGCAGATGGCATCCCGTCTGTGCTGTGGGAGCTGCTGCCGGCTCTTTCAAAGGCCGCCCCAGGTGGCTGGGGCCTTGCGCTTCTAGGGGACTAGGAAAAACTTTGATGGTACTTAACATCCGGAACTCCTGCCTTTGGGAGAGAACCGTACCGCCAATCCCCTGTTCTTGGCACAGGGCTCCCTGAGGTGGGAGATGTGTGCGAGTCACCTCCTACACTGGATTCCTCTTAGCCCCATGCCCGGCATGCCCAGTCCTTGCAGAGGGAGGGCCTGAGGAATCTAATGAATCCAGGTGTCTTCTAGGACTTTCTAAAGAGCACCTCTCCAGGTCCCATTCCACAAGAGCCTAGGCCTTGAGTGGGGGCTTACTTATCTCTCTTCTCTCTGTTCCTCTTCCCTCTCCCTCTAGTTGATGGTGGTCTTTTCCCTGAAAGAGGCTATTAAACACTTTCATTGAACAAGTTATTTGAGGCCTTATTGCTCCCCCCACCACCCTGCACCATGAGATCCCTGCCACACATCCCCCTGTCCCTGATCTAGTCTGTTAACCATCTTTTTTTTTTTTTTTTTTTTCTTTTTGCGGTATGTGGGCCTCTCACTGTTGTGGCCTCTCCCGTCGCGGAGCACAGGCTCCGGATGCGCAGGCCCAGCGGCCACGGCTCACGGGCCCAGCCGCTCCGCGGCATATGGGATCCTCCCAGACCGGGGCACGAACCCGCATCCCCTGCATCGGCAGGCGGACTCCCAACCACTGCGCCACCAGGGAGGCCCTGTTAACCATCTTTGATCCCCTTTTGGTTCCACTCCAAGGAGCCCTGCACTGACTGCCTTTGCCTGCAGCTGAAAAAGATGGCCAAGATGCCCAAAAGATGCCCCAAGGAAGCTTCCATTCCCAGACTCATATAGGGTAGGAATTATCTTGCTTTTTTCTTTCTTTTGCCATTACATTTAAGATAGAGTTGAGGAACAGGGCAGATGCTTAACTCGGCTGGAGCTGGAGAATTGGGCCAGGTGTGGAGGACAAGGGCCCCTTTGCACACGCCTTGGTTCGTGTGGCAGCTGGGTCAGATGGAAAGCGGCTGTGCTTGTTGGTCTTTTGGGTATGGAAAGGTTTACTCTGCTTTTGTGTCTGTTCAAGGTTTTCTAGTCTTGGTGTATCATAAATATGGAATTCTTGTTTCCCATTCAGATTTAAATTTTGAAAGATTGAGCTTTTCTTCACTTCTCATCTTCCTTGCAAATGGTGACATTTTAAATTCTTGGATCAGTATTTTTATTGATACAAACCTGGCTGATCATGAAGCTCTCACCTGGGGTGCTTGTTAAATTGTAGCACCCACACTCACCCCTTCCTCCTCAGAGATTCTGATTCTATAGTTCTGGGATGAGTGCTGGGAATCCATATTTTAAATGAACATTCTAAATAATTCTTAGAATGATTAGGAAGTTCCGCCTTGTAAAAATGTCCAAAACTTAACAGAAAGAGAAAAGCTTCTATGTTCAAATGCACTGCTTTTTTGTTTCTGGAGCAATTTTAGGTGTTAAACTAATATTTTTAGCAGCATATATTCTTTTAAAATGATAATTTAATCCAGCATACTATTTTAAAAACATCCAAAATGCTTCAAAATCACAAATATCTTCAATCATCAACCATTTTATATGCTTCCTGGAGTCTTCTGTTGCTAGCTGTGGGTCAGACATAATTTAATGCCATTAGCCTTTTTAAAGTGTTGTGAAATGCAAACTAGATGCTCTTTTAGGCCAAGTCCAAATGTCTTCAGTTGGGCCTTTTACTTGGAATGACCACAGAGCCTCGGTCCCCTGGGACCAGGTACTAAAAGTTGCTTCCTACAGGAGCCAGTAGTTCAGTGGACAGTTGGTAAAGCCCCAGCTAATGGTGTCATTGCTCAGCCAGCCTGGTCGTTTTTCACTGAGCCAGGCCTTGCTTAGGGTTAGCAAAGCTCAGCTTTTCTGCTGTTGTCTTTGAGTTTTGTGGAAACCACTGATAACTTTGAAAGACCGGGCCCTGAGATTGTTATGATGCTTGTGAGTTTTTGAAAATCACCATGAAAGAAAACTTCTTGCCTTTCCCCTGACTTGTCACTTTTTTTTGCATTTGGGGGAGAGATATTTAGAAGGGATTTTTGAACTTGTGAAACTGAAAACTAAGGACTCTTTTTAGAGAGTTGATGATACCCATTGGCGGTGGTTATTGGCTAAATTTGAAATGGTAATGGTGGTGGGCCGTGTGCTCCGTGTTCCCCTGCCTGTTAAGTGTGCTGTGATGTTGCCGGAGATGACCTGATAGCCCCTACTTAATGCTTTGAAGAGGTCCTGTTATTCTAGATACACAAATAATCTGTCGCCTTCTTTCCAGAAATAAAACTTTCACAACTACTCTGTGGCTTGTTGCCTGGAGCAGTGGAGCCAGGAGGAATATAACAACATACAGATGTTTGCTACTAAATGTACTGGTGGCCTGTTAGTTTGGTCATTATTCTTTTATAAAGACTAGCAGTTGGGATGTTTTGGCCAGATGGAGACCCAGACTTTTGCACAGATACAGTATTAAGAAGGAGAAGATAAAGAAGGCAGATGTTTGTTTTAAATTGTACAGTAATTTCCCACCTCCAGCTGCTCCAACTGGCGTGCAGAGTTAAAATCCTCTGTGGTTTGAGGTTGAGGGGTCAGGATGCCACAACCATTTTCCTGATTTTTTCTGAATCTCATTTGGCTTTGCATAACCATTACTATAAGGAAATTTCCTCTGTTAATTCCTACATTCATTTGTACGTCCATTCATTCCAGCAAATATTTGACTGTCTACCATGTGCTAGGCAGTGGCCAAAAGGGTGAGCAAGTTAAATAAATGTGATCTCTTCTCTCAGGTAACCACTTGTCTACTGGATGAAATCCTTTAACTTACACTGTCAATATTTCTCTCTTATTCTGTTATCTTTTTTAAAAAGTTTTTTCTTATAAAGGTAATATATGCTGGTTGAAATTAAAAAAAAGAAAACATTGCAGAAATAGATGATACCTAACATTTATCCAGCACTTAGTGTGCCAGGCATTGTTTAAGGTACTTTACATATAGTATCTCATTTAATATTCATAATAATTCTAGGAGAGAAGTACTGTTGTTCTTATTTACTGGGAGGTGAGGTCTCTTGCCCACAGAGCTGGGCTGTGGAGCAGCTGGAGTGGACCCAGGCAGTCTGACTCTAGACTCTTGCGAGACTCTTGCACTGCAGCCCATCAAGAGCGGAGTGGATTTTGGCTGTGAGCCTCCACTGGTATCACACTACAAGTCTTCGCTGATTTATGTCTGAGGGAAATCAGTGAGGAGCCTTAGGCTGAGACAAAGTGGAGTGGGAAGCCAGGCGCTGGACACAGTTATTGTCGGGGTCACATCAGGCCTTATCTTCTGCTAATAATGAGCTTCTGATTTGATTAAAATAATATTGTTGCTTACACCAAACATGACATTTTCTTTCTCTTGCACTCATGAAACTAGCCCTGACATTTAACTCTGGGATAATTACCTTCAGCAGGCCCGAAGGCTCAACTGTTGCCTTGGCTGCCATTTGTCTTACTCTGGAGTGACCTGAGTTTGTAATTCTAATGAGACCACAGGACCAGCCCACGTGCTTTTTCCTTCTTGTGCACACGCTGTGGGATTCGGTGGTCTCTGTAGCAGAACTGGGGTGGCAGTGAGCATCCGATCTGCTCATTTGATCTTAACGTCTCAGCTGTAATGAGTTTCAAGGGCAAGTGAGGCTTGTTGACAGAATGGTGGCTGGCTTAGTCGGTAGGCTTGGTGACAAGAGAGGTGATGTGGCTTAGTGGATCAGTCATTAATCTGTCACCACAGAAACTCGGCTTGTAGTAGAGAGTAGCAGAAAATCATTTTGATTAAACAGGTTCAAGGAGAATTAAATGAGTTTGTCACCCTGACTTTCTTTAATGAACCCACTATCTTAAATCCCCTGTACTAGACGACCACTGAAAAAATTATTTCACAGGAATCATTATAAAGGGACAGTTTAAAAGTTGATAGCCCTAAGACCATTCTTGTATTTTCTGTCCTAACCTTCAGTTTGCCCTTGTAGAGAGAACCCACTTTTTGCCTGGCAAGGATGGCAGAGCTTTTGCCCCAGTTGAACCTCCCAGGCTGAGTTCCCCTGTATCTCCTGGGCCTCCCACCCCTGCCTCCACAGTGCTTCAGCAGAACTGGATTGCTAGGAGGATAAGTACTCTCCTGTATACTGATGAGTACTCTCCTGTATACTGATGAGTACAGGAGTACTCTCCTGTATACTGGTCCCAAATGGATCATCAGACCTGTACCCCTCCCCTGGAAGAGTGGGACATAAACATTAGCTCAACTATTTGATCTCGCTTGGGGAGACACAGTAATGTTAGTAGTTAAGTATTTTATAATAAATCATTTCTTACTCATTTACTCATTGTAGTATATTTCAAACCAAACACACTGAATATCTGAACTTGAACACCTTCAGGATGGCTCATTTTACCTTTCCTCTGGGGAGGTGACTTTTTTTGTGTGTGTGTGTGGTACACGGGCCTCTCACTCTTGTGGCCTCTCCCGTTGCGGAGCACAGGCTCCGGACGCGCAGGCTCAGCGGCCATGGCTCACGGGCCCAGCCGCCCCGTGGCATGTGGGATCTTCCCAGACCAGGGCACGAACCCGTGTCCCCTGCATCAGCAGGCAGACTCTCAACCACTGCGCCACCAGGGAAGCCCTGGGGAGGTGACTTTATATTCCTTAGGAAATTCGTCAGACCCAAGCTCATACTTGGTCTCATCTCCCCAGGTGAGATAATTACAAATGGAAGAAATTTCCTGTAAGACATTGAATAATTTGCCCAAGGTTACATGTATTTGTTTTTGGTCATATTTCCTCCAATGTAAGATGCCGTCAATTGTAGGGTGTACCATATTTGTGCACTACTAAGAAAGAAGACAGTGTCCAGAAGGAAGAGTTTATAGACACCTGGATGAAGCCGGGACCCTAGAGGACTACTCCCTCTGGGTAGAGGTAAACAAATAAACTCACAATGCAGAAAAGGGACCATAGCCGGGCAACTCATGTGTCTCCACCTTGGAACTGGTGGATGAAGGGGAAAAATAGGCTCTGAGCAATTGACAGGCTGACTCTTTTGCAGGTTTCTGGTCTCAGTGCACACAAACCCTGAAAAAAAAAACCTTATACAGTTAATTTAGGTTCAGGCTGTTTGTCATTTCTGAATCCCTGACTTCTCATTTAGTAAGTGGGGGATGATCGCTTTATATTGGTGAGGACTCCAAACTGCAGGTGACTGAAATCTAGTCCAAGCTGGCTTAAATGGAAAAGAAAACTTACTCACTTGTGTAACTGAAAATTCCACTGATAAACTATGCATCTAGATAAGGCTGGATCCGTGGGCTCGGGTTGCACCACCGGATTTGTGTGTGTATGTTTATCATTTTCTTGCCACTTCCCCATCTCCCCACCCCCATCTTTGGGCTTTATTTCCCCCATGTTGGTTGTGTTCTCAGGCTGATTAGTTCCATGTGTTGACTCACGGCAACTACACGTTTATAATATACTGTAGTTTTTATGTCTCCATATTGCCACAAAAGTCCCAGAATTGAGACTTGTCAGATTTACCTGTATTATGCACCCATTCTCCAGTAAATCACTGTGGCCAAGTTGGTAGAATATGTGCTAATTGGCTGGGCCTAAGTACATGCCTAGTCCTGGGGTGGGGCCTGGGACCTGGGCATAGAATGGTGGTGGGGACTCCATTGGATTACACGGTTAAAGGAAGGTTAAAGGGTAGTTTCTTAAGGGGAAATGGATGCCTTGTGGGCAAACATCACAGGAGTCCACTATGTTGATCAGCCTCCCTGGGTTGGCATGGAGAGTAAATTGGCTAATATAAGTGAAGCTGTTAGCAGTGTCTGGCTTAATACTCAATTAAGTGTTAATACTTAAGTGGAGGCTATTATTTTTATTAATATTAACAACTCCTATTACACTTTCATGCATTATTCCTCAATTTATGGTTGTATGTATTTATATTTTAGCTTCTTTCATAGTTGTATTCTTCCTGAAGTAAGAGCCTGAGTCTTATCATGCCTTGTACACAGTAGGTGGTCTGTTAGCATTTTACTGATTTGAATTATTAAGCACACCTCTTGATGAATCCCTGGGAAAGGAAAGCCTGTAGAATTACTGGCACATGTGCGTTTATAGTGTTTGGTAGGTGGAAATTCTAGGTTACACACACATTGAAAAACATCTTTTTTTTTTGGTCTAACCCCTATCTCTAAGCAGGACCTTACAACTTTATAAGTCCTTTCAGTTATAGATCTGATGTACAGAGCTCATTGTCCCCAGACCTTTACCACTGAGCCCAGCACAGAAATCTGCTCAGTGAATGTTTGATTGAATCTGAGTGAATGAATGAATGCCGGAGTGAACTATTCCATACCAGGATTTTGCACACCTCCAGGATGAGGAGGACGTGTTCCTTGTAGAGGGCTGGCCCCAGTAAGTCATGCTGGCTTTTGACACGTGTCTTTCATTCTGTTAGTAATTGACTGATTATGGATACCAACAGATGGGCCGTGCTTTTGAGAGGCAGGGTGAGCCTGACAGAGAAGCTCACCCCCTTTACAATTCAGATACAGTCCCTGAACCTGTGAAAAGCTCTTCCTGGTGAAGAGGCCCCTCTTAACCTGTGCTCACCATCCAGTCTTGTCATGAATAAGCTTGGGTCTTGGCTACAGCACCACTTTCCTCATCTGTAAAACTGGAGTGATCATACCTGCTTTGTGGGGTTTTCATGATCTTTCGGTGACTGGAGTACCTGTGATTCTGATACAATTTCTGAGGGCCGCTTCTCTTACCTTGGGCCCTGGGAGCATGAGTGAGTTGCTGACACACAGCTATAGATGTTGCTTTCTGTCTCATGTCTTGGAGAAATGTTGGGGAAATTGGTTCCATTTTCCTTGAGCCTGTCTTTATTCCTTGCTGGCTGGAAGGCTGTCTGCGGTTCTCTGTGGTTCGTTTTTTTACTTTTCTGGTTGTAGGTCCTGGCACAGACATCTCTGTCATGTAAATAGCCCTCGCCCTGCCTCCCCCTTTAAAAAATACTTCCTGTTCCTCTGGTGTCTGGGGCCCATGAGTTTCTCCTTCCCTCTGTGGTCAAGTGTCCTGGGCTTTAGAGCTCCTACAGTTCCCACTGCTCTTTAGAAATCAGCGTACCATAGAATTTCTTGGACAGAGTGATTTGTGAAGTTTCTGTTTCAAAAACGAGACTGGTATATATGGACTGCTCCTTGCCCTCGTCCCCACCCCCCTCCACCCGCTACCATTTCTGAGAACCAGCTGGGCGCCAAGCTTGGAAGCTAAAGATGGAAACCAAGATTTCCACACACAAGGCTCAGAGTTTAGACATGCATGCAGTTGGAGGGCTGGACAGTATGTGGCATCATAGCCCCTGGGTCTGGGTCCTTCCAGTGTCCCTGTGACAGATGTCAGGATGTTGATTTATTTTGAGGGAGGAGGTAAGGTGCTTTCACAGACTAGTGATGTGAATTACTGGAGACTCTCCTGGAAGGATAACACTGATGTCCAAATTAACTTCACTGCGTTGCCCTCCTTAGGATTCTATGCAAATACGTCCCTCAAGAGACCCTCTCCCTTGATCCTTTAGGACGAAGTTTTCTTTGGTGCAGTGGGGAAGGAAGGAAGGAAGGACATATTATACAATTGTTTGTAATAATTTGCACACTCTTCCTGTGTGATCTGTGACACGTCACACTACAGAAGACACCATCAATATTCCCCAGCATAATTATGTGGTGGGTGAGCAGGAATTTATGCCAAGTCCATTGGTGCCTATGATTGGAGCAGGGAAGTAGAACTTATTGCAGGTGTTCCAGGCAATCTTTGCAGAGATAAAGCATAGAGAAAACAAACAAGCAGAGAGCAAATGACTCCACTTTGTATTTTAGCTCTACCCTTCCTTTCCCACCATGTAAATGGAATCACTTTAACTCACTTCTAAGAAAGGCCAGGCCAAGTTGCTGATGACCCTTCATGGCCAAAACAAAAGGGAAGATGCCCAGAGAAAGGTGCTAGAGCAGCAGTTCTCAGGCTTACATCTTTATAATATTGAAAAAAAAAATCACTGTTGGGGCTTGTTTAAAATGCAGATCTCAGCCCCCTAGTCCAGAGCAGTCTTGAATAGGTCAAGGGTGGCACCCAGGAACCTGCATTTTAAATAAGCAATCCAGCTGATTCTGATGCAGGTGGTTCTCAGACTATTTTCAGAAAAACCCTGGAGAATTATTATTCATCCCTAATAGCGAACACCATTAGCGCCAATGAATAATACAAGTTTAGACAAAATGAGCATTTGAAGATGTGGAGTAAATTATTATGAGTGCTGTAGTTCCCCCTTATGTCAACAGGGCTACCACTGACATCAATGGAAAGAAAGGGCTTGCTTTCCAATGTATGTATGTGCACAGGTCTCAGCAGCAGCCATTGTCGTGAAGTGTTCCTGGAGTAGAATGACATTTGACTTGTCACTGCTTCTAGGGCATCAAGGCTGCTTATGCACATGAGCTTGGTGGAATTGATGTGGGACCTTCTCCATGACAAACTCCCAGGTGGTCATCTCAGAAAATTTCCTGTCTCCAAAGGGGCCTGATCACAGCTGACTGTGGTCTGACTTTGCATCTTCTCTAGCAGGATTGATAATGTTTTGTGCACAGATGAACTGAAGGACATTGACTCCATTGACTCTGACATTGGCTTTTGGTTTATGGAGAAGTGGGTATTGAAGCTGGTGGATGTAGTAAACAGTGTTTACTCTCACAGGAGGTGGGCACAGAGATGCAGATCACAGTTGTCCCTTGGTATCGGCGTGGGATTGGTTCCAGGACCCCCTGTGGATACCTAACTCCACAGATGCTCAAGTTCCTTATATAAAATGGCATAGTATGGGTGGCCCTCCATATCCATGGGCTCTGTATCCATGGATGTAGAGGGAAGACTGTACTATCAGTTGGAAACACAGAGAAGGTCTGAGGGATATGGGCTGGACAGTGGTACTACCTGCACCTCTCTTCTTGGTATAGTAAATCTTCATACTTGGTTGGCCAGATCATTTTGGAAAGATCAGGGAACAATAAAAGCAAAGACTTGTCAAAGTTTAGAAAATTTATGAGGATCAACAAGACATGGCAGTATTCCTTGTTGCCCACTGAACAAACTCTCAAACTTTGCTTTACTCTATGTTGCTGAATTTCCTCTAATTAATGGCACCTATAATTGGCAAAACTATTGCCAAGAGGAAGAAAGTAGTTAAATGTATTGAACAGACTTGTGTGGTTATTTGGAGTGTTTCAATAGCCCCATTGTTAAGGGATAATTGGGAAGTTTCCAGGTCTTTCTGTGCTCATGGGACACGCTGATTCCTCTGTGACTTTGGTGAGGTTGGTGTGTCCAGTACTTCCGTCAGGCCAAGGCATTGCTTCCCATCAGAGCCGGCCAGCCTTGCTGTGACTCTGCACCTGGTCTGTAACCTTTGACCAGCTATCTTGAATGAGATGAAATGAGTGAAAGAGTGAAAATGCTATCCGTGGTAAAGATAAGATAATGCTGTCTTTCCTGGTGTTAGATAAATTGTGTGATTTTTTAAATAAGATTAAGTTGGTGGTTTAAAAGTTCCTCCTACCTCAGAAAGACCTTTGCATGTGTTTTAAAGAATATTTCTTTCTTCCCATGGTCATCCTGAGCCTAGATCCTCACCTCTCTAGTAACCAGAGCCTGGTGCACAGATTCAGTAGTTTTGTTTGTTTGTTCATGTATTCATATGTTCATATCACAGATACTCATTGGCCAGACTACTATGTACCAGGCACTGTGTGGGCAAGTAAGATGTAGCAGGGAGCAAAACATCCTCCCTGTCCTCTGGAGTCTACAGCCCTCTTGTCTAAGACCAAGAGAAGAGACAGAGGTGCTTGGTGTCTATTGAGGGTTCCTCTGCAAAGGGAAAGGCCTGGTCTACAAAGGGACGAGAGCAGTCCTGGCAAGCTGGATGTCCAGAGGCCAGAGGCCTTGGGACCTGGGCCATGTTTCTGGGAGAAAGTCACGTAAGCCTTCATCTCTGAATCTGTCTGGTGGTCAAGCCACATGAGCTTAATTCAACTCTTACTGACATACATGAGTGGCCCCTGCTATTTTGCCTGAGTTTAGGACCCAGACACTGGCAACAAAAGGGTGTCGGTCAATACAGTCGAGGTGGAACATTTAGGTGAGACAGGACTTGATGTGTATAAATGCTGAAACGTGATGTGTTGAGCCTTGTCCTGGCTCCAGGTCAAGGCCTGTAGCGAGTGGAGAGGGAATTGAAGAAGAGTCCTGGTCCTCAGCAGCCCTGCATAGGTAGGGAGTATGTTTCGCTGGAGGGGAAGATGTGCGGGGTGAGGGTACCAGTCATGCATGTGCCGCCTGATGTGCTCTCACGCAGCGAACACACCATACATCCAGCAGCCCAGTCAGGGGACGGAATGTTACCAGCATCTGAGAAGTCTGTCTTGTGAGCCCCACACTCACTGCCTGTCCCCCTCCCAGGGAAGAGCTCTCCTGAGTTACAACACTATAGATTAGTTTTGCCTGTTTTTATACTTTTATAGATGGCATCATAAGGATGTATTTTTGTGTGTGTGTCTGGATTCTTTTGCTCAGCATTAAGTTTGTGATACATTGTTATGTGTGGCTGTAGTTTGTTCATTCTCAGTGCTGTGTAAATACTCCACAACTTAATTTACCTATGCTTTTGTGGATGGACACTTGGGTAGTTTCTGGGTTTTGGCTGTTATGGAATAGCAGTTTCTTGGGCATGTCTTCTGGTGCATCTATGTGTACATTTTTTTGGGTGCATACCTAGCTGTGGAATCCATTGCTCATAAGGTAGGTGAATGTTCAGTGTTCAGAGATGTGGTTAAATAGTTTTCCAAAAATGGTTCTGCCAGTTACTCTCCCTCCATTAGTGTATGAAAGTTCACTGGGAGCAACATTTTTGTTTTACTGATTGTAGACTTTAAAAAAAATTTCACAATCTAATTCATAATCCATTTCAACCAAAATGTACTGAGCATCTATTACATATCAGGTACTTGCCTACCCTTATGGAGCCTATGTTCTAGTTGAGAGAGAAAAACAATACACAGATTAAGATACAACAGTTGGTTGCAAGTGCTAAGGACAAAAATAAACTAGGGTAGCTCAGTTGGGAAAAAGTAGTCTCTTCAATGAATGGTGTTGGGAAAACTGGGTATTTGCATGCAAAAAAATGAAATTGGACCCCTATCTTATACCACTCACAAAAATTAACTAGAAATGGATCGAGGACTTAAACATAAGACCTGAAACTGTAAAACTCCTGGAAGAAAACATAGGGGGAAAAACTCCTTGACATTGGTCTTGGCAGTGATTTTTGGAATATGACACCAAAAGCATAAGCAACAAAAGTGAAAGTCAACAAATGGGACTGCATCAAACTAAAACGATTCTGTAGCAAAAGAAACAATCAACAAAATGAAAAAGCAGCCTACAGAATGGGAAAAAATATTTGTAGACAATCTATCTGATAAGGGGTTAATATCCAAAATATATAAGGAACTCATATAACTCAATAGCCCCCCTAAAAAAAATTCAATGAAAAATGGGAAAGGGACCTGAACAGACATTTTTCCAAAGAAGATATACAAATGGCCAACAGGTACATGAAAAGATGCTCAGTCTCACTAATTATCAGGGAAATGTAAATCAAAACCACAATGTGCTTTCACCTCACACCTGTTAGAATGGCTATCATCAAAACAACGAGCGATAACAAGTGTTGGTGAGGATGTGGAGAAAAGGGAGCCCTTGTGTAGTGTTGGTGGAATTGTAAATTGGTGTAGCCACTATGGAGAACATGAAGGTTCCTAAAAAAAATTAAAAGTTGAACTACCACATGATCCAGCAATCCCACTTTTGATAATCTATCTGAAGGAAATGAAATTACTGTCTTTTTTTCCTGTTTATGTGCACTTTTTAAAAATTGAGATACAGTTGACATGTAACATTATGTAAGTTTAAGATGTACAAAGTGTTGATTTGATACATGTACATATTGCAATATGATGACCACTGTAGCTTTAGCTAACACCTCTATCATGTCACACACTTATCATCATCATTATTTTTTTTGTGGTGAGAACATTTAAGATCTAGGCTCTTAGCAACTTCAAACTATATAATAACAGTTGGTTATATCACTATGCTGTGCATTAGATCTCTAGAACTTATTCATCTTTTAGTTGCAAGTTTGTACCCTTTGATGACATCTCCCAAATTCCCCCACCCCCCAGCTCCTAGTAACCACCATTCTACTCTCTGTTTCTGTGAGTTTAGTTTTCTTAGATTCTACATGTAAGTGACATTTTATGGTATTTGTCTTTCTCTTTCTGACATCTCAGTATAATGCCCTCAAGTTTCACCTATGTTGTCACGAATTGAAGGATTCCCTTATTTTTCATGGTTGAATATATTCCATTGCATATATACACCGCATCTTCTTTATTCATTCATCTGTTGATGGACACTTAGGTTGTTTCCATATCTTGGCTATTGTGAATAATGCTGTAAGAAACATAGGAATGCAGATATCTTTTTTTTTTTTTTTTTTTGTTACGTGGGCCTCTCACTGTTGTGGCCTCTCCCCTTGCGGAGCACAGGCTCCGGATGCACAGGCTCAGCGGCCATGGCTCACGGGCCTAGCTGCTCCGTGGCATGTGGGATCTTCCCGGACCGGGGCACGAACCTGTGTCCCCTGCATCGGCAGGCGGACTCTCAACCACTGCGCAACCAGGGAAGCCCGCAGATATCTTTTTTAACTCCTGTTTTCATTTCCTTTGGCTGTATACGCAGAAGTGAGAGTGCTAGATCATATGGTAGTTTTATTTTTAAGTTTTTGAGGAACCATTCACACTGTTTTCCATAGTGGCAGAATCAGTGTATATTCCCACTAACAATGAGCAAGTGTTTCCTTTTTTCACATCCTCGCCAACACTTGCTATTTCTTTTTTTTTCTTTTTTTTTGATAATAGCCACTCTAACAGGTGTGCAGTAATATCTCACTATAGTTTTGATTTGCATTTCCCTGATGATTACTGTTGTTGAGCGTCTTTTCATGAACCTGTTGGGTATTTAGATGTTTTCTTTGGAAAAATGTCTATTCAGTTCCTCAGCCTTTTTTTAAATCAGGTTTTGTTTTGTCATTGAGTTGTATGAGTTTCTTATATATTTTGAATATTAACCCCTTACCCAGTACAAGGTTTGCAAGTATTTTCTCCCATTTCATAGGTTGCCTTTCCATTTTGTTGATGGTTTCTTTTGCTGTGCAGAAGCTTTTTAGTTTGATGTAGTCCCACTTGTTCTGTTGCTTGTGCTTTTGGTGTCATATCCAAAAAATTCCTGCCAAGATCAATGTCAAGGAGCTTCTTCCCTGTAGAGAGGTGGATGGACCTAGAGTCTGTCATACAGAATGAAGTAAGTCAGAAAGAGAAAAACAAATATTGTATATTAATGCATGTATGTGGAATCTAGAAAAATGGTACAGATGCAGGGCAGGAATAGAGATGCAGATGTAGAGAATGCACATGTGGACATGGCGGGGCGGGGAGAGGGGGTTAGATGAATTGGGAGATTGGGATTGACAAATATACACTACCATGTGTAAAACAGATAGCTAGTGGGAACCTGATGTATAGTGCAGGGAGCTCAGCTCGGTGCTCTGTGGTGACCTAGATGGTTGGGATGGGGGTAGGTGGGAGGGAGGGAGGTCCAAGAGGGAGGGGATATATGTATATATATAGCTGAATCACTTTGTTGTACAGCAGAAACTAACCCAACATTGTAAAGCAACTATAACCCCCCCCGAAAAAAAAGACCCAATACCATAAAACTCCTACATGAAAACACAGGAAATTACTGTCTTGAAGAGATATCTGCACTTCTACGTTCATTGTAGCATTATTTGCAATAGCCAAGACACAGAAACAACTTTAGTGCCCCTAGATACATGAATGAATAAAGAAAATATGGGATATATGCACGATGGAATATTATTCAACCATGAAAAAGAAGGAAATTCTGCAATTTGTGAGAATATGGATGAACCTTGAGGGTGTTATGCTAAGTGACATAAAAGTCAGAGAAAGAAAATTGCTGTATGGTATCATTTATGTGGAGTCTAGAAAAACCAAACTCATAGAAACAGAGAGTAGAGTGATATTTGCCAGGGGATGGAGGAAATAAGGAGATGTTGGTCAGAGGGTACAAATTTCCAGTTATAAGGCAAGTAAGTTCTGGGAATCTAATGTGTAGCATTAGACTATAGGTAAAAATACTATATTGTATACTTGAAACTTGTTAGGAGAGTAGATCTTAAATGTTCTCACCATAACAACAACATCAGAGTGGTAATTATATGAGGTGATGGATGTGTTAACTAATTTTATTATGATTGGTAATCATTTCACAGTACATACGTGAATCAAATAATCACTTGTGTACCTTAAACTTACACAATGTTCTTTTGTAACATTGGGGGGAAAACTAGGTTAAAGGGAATATGGAGGGGATATATTTATGCTCTATTGTGAGTTTTGTTCTCTTGACTTTAAATTGTTCTTTTCCTAGTTGAAAGACAGAGCTAATTTGGAAAGAGGATTTAGACGATACAGAAAAAGAGAAATAATTTACTTCCTTCCCATATGCAGTCACTGTTAACATTTTGTGTGTGTGTGTGGCGGGGAGGTCTATTTGCTTCCCAAAGTCTTAATGTCAGAGTTTTTATTTTCATGGTTGATATCATGCTGCTAATATGATTTGGTTTTCTCTCTCTCTCTGTCTCTCTTTTTTTCATTTAATGACACAGCATAAACATTTTAGGATAGCATGATGCTGTTGTTTGTAAATGACATTTTAATGGTATATATTAGTCCATTGACTGTACATACTGCAATATACCAGACTAAAATATCTGACAGTAAACAATTGGTTGCTTCCATTTTTCCTTAATGTAAATAATTATATGATGAACATTTGGGCATGTGAGCCTTTCAACAGTTAGATTTCCTTACCATATATTCCCAGAAGTAGAGATACATGGTGTACTGACATTGCATTTTAAAGGCCATTGGTGTACGTTACCATGTTGTATTGATTCTTCCCCCAGAATTATGGAAGGTACGTTTTATTGCACCCTTGCCAGCATTGGCTATTAGTGAATTTTTTGGTAAAGAAGGAGAATGTGATAGAAGCTTGACATGCCAAGATATGTGCAGGTATTGAGTTAATACAGGTAAGATGATGCCTGCAAGAGTCCCAGGTGGGAGGAATGTTTTTCTGGTCCCTCCTGAGTTTGTTGTGGAGACATTAAACTTGTTGTGGAGATATGAACAAATCCCAGCCTCGTTCATAATTAGGGGCAGGAGCAGATTCTCCAAGTCCGATTCTAAGTGAAATTGCTACCGGCAGATCCCCTGCTACTGCTACAACGTGTAGAGGTTTTCATACCCTTGTGGTGGACGAGGGTGAGAGGAGATCATTAGAAACCCACTTCATTCCCAGCCTGGTGGTAAAATGGTTTCTCCTGTCAAATACAGACGAGGCTGGGGCTCCCATCTCAGTCTTCATTTGTGTTCAAGACATCTGCCTGACTTTCTTTTCTTTTTTTTCTTTTTTGCGGTACGCGGGCCTCTCACTGTTGTGGCCTCTCCCGTTGCGGAGCACAGGCTCTGGACGCTCAGGCTCAGCGGCCATGGCTCACGGGCCCAGCCGCTCCGCGGGATGTGGGATCTTCCCGGACCGGGACACGAACCGGTGTCCCCTGCATCGGCAGGCGGACTCTCAACCACTGCACCACCAGGGAAGCCCTGCCTGACTTTAATTAGCCAGTACTTCCTCCTACCTCAGGCCTTCCGCTGTGCTCACCTCAGAAGAGGCAGGGAGAAGGGTTTCCCCTGGCTGCTGTCTCAGCATCATGCAGGAGATGGGAAACATGAGTTCTCTGCATCTGTCAGCTCTTAGGGAGCTGTCTGCAGGCCTACAGCAGTGATTCCCAACTAGGGAAAAGTTTGCCTCCAGGGGATGTTTGGCAATGTCTGGGGACATTTTTGATTGCCACAACTGGGGGTGGGGTGCAGGGGGCGGGGACGGTGCTACTGGCATCTAGTGAGTAGAGGCCAGGGGTGTTGCTAAATATCCTACCATGCACATGACTCCCTGCACGCCCCCCTCCCCCACAGTGTCAACTGTACCAAGGTTGAGAAATGCTGGCCTTAGAGATATGGTTGTTCCTTTTATGAGGATGATTTTTTAATGTGAGGTGTAGTCTAGGTGGATGAGGCAGATGGTGAGGGGCATATGCGGGGGTCATTCTTTTCATCATTCATTTAAGGAATAAGTGTGACAGGGACTGTCTGAGGCCCTGGGACAGAGATAAAATTCTCTGCCCCAGTGGAGCTTACATTCTAGGACATGAGCGCCTCAGGTTCTAGATACTTGCCTTTGCCAGTGCCAAGAGAAGGAAGAATGAATCAAACACATTATTTTTTATATCTTGAGGAAATCTGATGCATCATCACAGTCAATCAGGTATATTAAAAAACCATACGATTTTTATTATTTTTTGCCAAGATAGATGGCCACAGGGAGTTTTTGTGTGAGATGTTGTGTATTTACCTGTGAATCAGGGTAAATTGCCTGCACTGTGAATCAGAGACACTGTTTGATTTTGTTTCCCTGAGGAGCAGGAAAATGCAGCATAAAAATATTTCTGTTCCCCCAAAGAACTGACAGTCTCCAGATGGCTGGGCTGGTGACTCTCCCTTGAATCTCGTTTTGCCACACATCTTGGGTAGTAGCCGTTACTTCCAACAAGATGATCCTTGTTCACAACTCACTTCTTTCTCATATGCTGCACAGCAGATTTTATCGACCTGCTCCTCTGAATTCTGTAGCAGTGACAGCCCGCACCACACAGCTTCGTACTAGAGAACGTATTCCTCACCCTGGGTTCTTGTTTCGCCTGCTGGAGGCACACCTGGCTTGTGAGCTTCTGTATTCCAGGACCTTGGCTCTTTTTAAAAAAAATTTTTTTCAATTTTTTTTTTAGCATCTTTATTGGAGTATAATTGCTTTACAATGGTGTGTTAGTTTCTGCTGTATAACAAAGTGAATCAGCTATACGTATACCCCAATATCTCCTCCCTCTTGCATCTCCCTCTCACCCTCCCTATCCCACCCCTCTAGGTGGTCACAAAGCACCGAGCTGATCTCCCTGTGCTATGCGGCTGCTTCCCACTAGCTATCTATTTTACGTTTGGTAGTGTATATATGTCCATACCACTCTCTCACTTTGCAGGGCCTTGGCCCTTGAATTCTGGTCTCTCTGAGGCTGCCAGATGTTCAGTACATGTTTGAGGATGTACTGGGAGGCCTTTTCTCTTTCCCTGTGTAATTGTAGCACTTTGGGATGGGAAAGGGGGCAGAACCCATAAGAAAGTGATCAGGCCCACTCAGCCTCCCAGAGGCTAGCTGATCAAGCCTTTACTTCTGGTTTGCGTAGTCTGCCAGTCTGCACTGAATCCATATGGTAGCGGAGATGAGGAGGGTAGTTTGTCTCGCCTATTTGCATGTTTCGCTGGCTTCTTTCCATGGATGTGAAGCCTTAGGTCAGGATGACGGTGTACCATGCATGTGCCCTGTCCCACTGGGCATTTCCATCGTGTCCCCTTTCCCCATTAAAAAGTGCTCTTCTTTTTCTCCTTTATTCTGCATCTTCCTCAAGGCCCATCAGTTTCTGTCCTTTACATCCCCCATGAGTTGCTATCTCTGCCCTGCCTGGTCTCACTCCTGGGGAAGGTTGGATATCTTAGGCATCGGTAGGAGTGTGGAGAAAGATCTTCTTTTTGGTCTGGTCTGAAAGACCCTTTCCACTTTGAAGATTAACTTGCCGCCAACATAAGTCGTGTGTGATGCTAAGCTAACAGTGGATCATTCTCCTTTCTAGCCTTGAGTTAACGTCAAAAGGCTCATTGAGTTCTTGGGCGTACTTTTGTGGACATGGAGCAAAGAGAAGAAAACCCATGTTGCCCACCTCTGCTCCCCTTTCCACATCTCTGGAGGACCCCTTCTGTTGTGGCTTTTATATAGACCTGTGGCAGGCTTGGCCACTCTGTTACTAGTTGTCTAAAGTGGGACCTTGACACACAAACCAATCTGCATAACTTTTTAGATGCTTGTCGTCGGTCATAATTTTTAAACCGCACACACTGTCCACTCTCCTCCCCGCTCCACAGAGTGAGTATTCATGTGAGATGTTTTCATAGCGCAGAAGACTGACACGCAGAGTAGCTGAGGCTCTTCGGAGGTAGCAGAGAGTCTGGTGCACAGGCAAGAAACTCAGCTTGTGTTATATGGATACGGGAGCAGGTAAGAATCACTTTCCTCTCATTATTTTGGTGAAGTAAATTTTTGAGCTTGAGGGAGACTAGATCATCTTAATTATTGAATACGTGTGTGCTAGACATGATGCCAGGCTCACAAATGTGGAAATTCCATACTAAATCATGGCCCTAAGGAGCTGATGCTCTACTTGGATAAACAGAAAAATAAACAGTCATACCATAGGCAATGTGAGTGAATGCAGGGAAGCACAGGATGCTCTGGGAACCCCGGCAAGGATCATCCAATCCCATAAGAGAGGTCAGGGAAGCTTGTGGGGAGAAGGATGTTCTGAATTGTGTTGTGCCTTTTGGGGAGGATTGGATAAAGAGGGAAAATGGAAGGATGTTGTGAGCAGAGAAGTCTCTGCAGCAGGATCTGTCACCCAAATAAATCCCAGGGCCCCACACAGTCAAGGCTTTGTTTAAAATTCTGCTCACAGATGCACAGTCCAGCAGCCAAAGGATTTCGGAAAGAATTCCAGTTTTTCTCTCTGTCTTTCAAAGTATGTTAGGGAAGATCCAATTCATAACCCACAACTACATTCTCAAAACCTCTGTTCCCTGTGTTCTTTTGGTCCCTATGTTACTCAGGAGTCTTTTACATGACAGCCCCATAAACCTTTCCTCTTCTCTCCCTTCCTATTCTTCCAATAGCTTGTTATGTAGTTTGACTTTGTCTCTCTTGGCTGAAGACATAGAGTAGAAAGTCAGAGAACCTTTACATGTTAATGGGTCTCCTCCCTGTAACACCTGATGTCCATACTCTGGCTGTTCAGTGCACACCCTTCTCAGTAGCGTGGTTGGGCTCTAAGCCCGCTTCTCTTCAACACATTATTTCATGATATCCTAATCCTTTCTATCTCCCTGTAGGGTGTAACTTCTTTGTGCAAAGAAAAACAACTCTATCTCTAAAAGAAGCAGGAAGGCCACATAATAGGATTAGTACACTATGGCTGGTAGGGCCAATTAGAGCTGATTGTCTTGGGGCAATATTGATTGTCTTTTTTTGGATTATTTCAGTAATGTGTGTGTGTGTGTTTGTGTGTGTGTGTGTGTGTGTGTTTTAAGGAAATGGTGAACAGCTGCAGTTTTCTGAGATCAGTCATAAACACATGTCCCTGTTTGCCAAACATGTATGGGCAACCAGCTTATTTTTAGGAAATAAACATGAGACAATTTTGTTTATTTTTAATCGCAGCTTTCCCTTAATAACATCTTGGGCACATTCCATAGTTTTTCATCATTTTTAGCTTTAAAACTAAGGCCAGTTGAGTTTAAAACTTGCATCTCGTGAACAGATTTGGAGTTTTCTCTTTCACTTCGCCTGCGTGGTCTAGACTTGTGGCTCGAGGAGCTGGTGTGGTGGTAAATATATAATTTATTGTTTAATCCTTTTCCTCCCAGGATTGGCATCAAGGTGGGTTCTCTGGAGGGCCAGGCAGGGGACCTGCCTACTACCTAATTCCTTGGTGGGGTTGTTTGACTCCAGATGAACCTCTTCCTTCCTTTTGCTTTTTTATCAGTCAGGATAGGCTAGGTTATGCCGTGGTAACAAATAACTCCAAAAATGATATTTATGGCTTAAAACAAGGGCTTATTTCTCCCTGGTGCACCTATCTCTCATGGGTTGGTAGGACTCTGATCTGTCTTGTCCACAGGTCAGCAGGCTGATGAAGACTCCATCTCTGTGGGTTCACAGTCACCATGGCAGGAGGAAGTGTGTGCTGCAGGGCCTTGCACTAGAAGCTCAGTGCTTCGTCTTAAATGAGGCATTCTTTTGAATAAAGCAAGTCACGTGGCCAGATTCCACATCAGTGGGGAAGTTAAGGGTGATCCTGCCATGTACCTGGAAGGAGGGGAAGTCACCTGTTTGGCCAGTGGCATTAATAACATCCCTAGAGCATCCTCTCCCAGATGTCTGTCCCATAGCCTTATTCTAATAAGGTCCTCTCACCTGGTCCCCATGCAGGGATGCACATAAAATGGCTCCAGTTGAGCTGCCTTCTATGTTCTTTTGTTCTCTAAGCTCTCATCTCCTTGTTCTACTAAATAACCTGGACAGATGCTCCCCCAGTGCTGCCTGTTCTCTGTTTGGCCAGTCCTCTTGAATTCTCTTTCCTGTTCAATTAGTCATGGGACAGATGAACAAGTCCATTGTTTGAGAAGATTTCCAACTGGGGAAACAAATTTTCTCCCCTTGCAGGTGCCCCCAGTTTTTAAGCTGTTCTGTAATACTCTCTTAAATTACACTGGAAAGGGGAAATACACCTCACTGGGGGAACCTGGTCAACACTGCATGTTCCAATGACCAGCTTCTCCACACCCTGGTCCTCTTCTCATACAGACTGGGGAGAAGGTGAGGGCCAGAGTGGGGTAATGGTGGGATCAGTTCTGACCCGTTTTAGGAAGCCCTCTAGGTAAGAAGCATTCCTCAACATCTGGACACCTGTTGCTTGACACTTTTTTTTTTTTAAAGGAATATGTAGGAATTTAGTGCTCAGCTTTGGTATTAATCTTATTTTTGGAGGGCATCAGAAATCCCACTCATGCAACACACTCCTTTTTTAAGGGGCCTAACTCTCTGCTTGGCAAAATAGTAGTTCATTGATGAATAGGAAGTCCTACTAATATATTTACGTACTAATTTAAACAACCTCTAGACTTGCAACCTAGCTTATGTTGGTCAACATGGGAAGCTTTGCTGAATGCAATTGTTTTTGTTTGTTTGTTTGTTTGTTTGTTTTGTGGTACGCGGGCCTCTTACTGTTGTGGCCTCTCCCATCGCGGAGCACAGGCTCTGGACGCGCAGGCTCAGCAGCCATGGCTCACGGGCCCAGCCGCTCCGCGGCATGTGGGATCTTCCTGGACTGGGACATGAACTCGTGTCCCCTGCATCGGCAGGCGGACTCTCAACCACTGCGCCACCAGGGAAGCCCTGCAATTGTTTTTTTTTTCTGTTCAAATTAATTAGGGACATGAGAGGGAGTTTAATTTCTTTTTTGTTTTTTAATAACATCTTTATTGGAGTATAATTGCTTTACAATGGTGTGTTAGTTTCTGCTTTGTAACAAAGTGAATCAGCTATACATATACATATATCCCCATATCTCCTCCCTCTTGAGCCTCCCTCCCACCCTCCCTTATCCCACCCCTCTAGGTGGTCACAAAACACCGAGCTGATCTCCCTGTGCTATGTGGCTGCTTCCCACTAGCTATCTGTTTTACATTTGGTAGTGTATATATGTCCATGTCACTTTTTATTGGGTCATTTAGTTTATGTTCCGTTTAAAGTAAAACCAGTAGTTATTTCAGATCTTATGTTCCTGATATATGTGGGACTTGGGTGTGATTTTTTTTTTTTTTTAATCCAGTAACTTCTTCCCTTTTTGAGATACCAGTGCCAGTCTTAGGTCCTGGAGACTTTGACTATAGCCACAGGGGATTGTGTCTCAAGCCCTCATGTTTGGTTTCTGGTCTGTTGGTGGATGACTGTAGCTCACTAATCTTTGTTCTAGCGATAGTAATAATTTATATTTACTGAGATTTAGTATCTGCCAGGTGCTTTTCTAATTTAGATCTGTCACCATTTTGCTTTCTGTTTATCCATCCTCTTTCTGTGCATGTGCATACCCACGCATAAACTAAACTTCTCTACCACGTGCTTTGCACATAGTTTGTTTCATCTTCATAGCTCTCCTGAAGATCCCCGAGGAGCCTGAAGCTCAGAATGGGTAAGACACTTGCCAAGCAGAAGAGCTAAAGAAAAGAAGGGGAGGTTCAAATGTGGGTTGGACTTCAAACTTCCATTCTCGAGCACGCTGTGCTGCTGGTGGAAATAAGGCTCGTTCTATTAACTGGTTCGGCAGCCAGCAAGTTGATGGAAACTGGGGCTTTTTCAGCTTCATTACATGAAGCCAAGCGTCCCTCTTTCCAGAGCCACGAGGCTATGCTGATGTGTTGGAGCTGCTTCTGTCAGCTTATTACAGGAGTCCTTAGCTTCAGGTGCTGTCTGAGCTGACATGCCGAGCTTAACAAGGGACCCATGGTTGAAATGAGGCTATGTTTCCCCCCTCCAGTGTGATCGTCCCCTGGGGAGTTAGCGGGGAAGCGTTGTCATGGTCCAGTGGACGCTGACCTACTCTTGTGGCAGAGCTGCTCTTAGAGGTTGTTGGCAGGCTGACAGGTTTGCTTTGATATCCCAGCCAGTGTGTTGGTTCCCCTCCCTTTTCCCCTTCCGCAAGTTATACTGAGAAACATTACAGGCGCTAGAGACATGAGTTGGCAGTCCCCAAACTCTGAGTGATCTGCAGGTCTCTTCCTGACCTTGAAGTTGGTGGGAAAGGTGTCTGGATATACCTCTGCAGAAGCTTTCTGCACAAGGCTTTTCCAGTCCTATTTACAAAAATAAATTCACTTCTTAAAAATTATAGTTATTAAAATCTCACTTTTTTGAGGAAATTAAAAAATAGAAGGAAGAAAAAGTATCTGTAATCCCATCACCCTAAGAGAGCTATATTGGTTTATGCATTTATTATACCTACCTACATGTATATGATTTTAAATGAAATGATGTAATGCATATGCTCTTTTCACTTTAAAATGCTACATAAACATCTTTCTGTGTCATGGCATATACTTTGATCATGTCTTCCTAGTATTTCTTTGGGTAGATATTCCATAATTTATTTAAATAAGGCTCTTTTTTTAAACATTTGGGCTTTTTCAGGTTGTCCCTATTATGAAAATGTTGTGATGAATATTTTTTGGTGATTAAATCTTTGTTCATCTTTATAATTATTTTCTTATGATAAGCTTTTAGAAAAAGAATTGCTGAATTGCCATGGAACAAGAATATGCAAACATCTAAGACTCTGGATGTATTTTGTTGCCCTGCACACCTGCTCTCCCCTACTCAGACTGGGAAGACCATGTTTTCCAAAACCAAGGACATAGTGACACCTCTCCTTAAAGGTCCCTAAGTTCTTTCACTGATCTAGTCCTTCCACTTTCTAGGTCTTTTTGTTTCTTTTCTAAAAAACAATGTTCACGGGTTTTTTTTTGAGTGGATAATACCTACTACTCATGCTTCCAAATATTTTAAAAAGTACATGGTGGGTATACTTGCTTGAACCTCTATCTCTCGTCTCCCTTGTTCTGTTCCCGGCTCCTCTTTGCTACCTGCCACAGGTAACCACTGTTATTCATTTCTTGTATATTCATCTAGAAATTTCATGTGCACATACAGGCAAATAAAACTGTGTATTGTACCCCCTACCCCACTTTTAAAACCAACGTAGGATTCTTTATACATTGTTATGTGTCTTGCCTTTTTAATGTAGAATAGTCTGGAGAGACTTTTAAAAATATTAGAACATAGAGAACTTCTTCATTCTTTATTTTTAAGACACATTATCTGATACATTTTCTAAGAATCCCACATTTTAAATAATCAAATTATCAGAGCCAAGAAACTTACCTTTAATACAATAATGTTATCTGGTCTACATTAAAATTTCTCCTTCTTTCTAAAAATACCATTAGAGCGCTTTTTTTCCCCCATTCTAGGAACTAGTCAAAATTGACTATTGAATTTGGTTGTCATGTCACATTTTGTCTAGAAAAGAGGAATACGTCCACATTTTTTTGGGCAGGGAGTCTTTCAGGACATTGAAATATTTAAAGAGTTAAGGCCAGTTGTTCTCCTGAATGTTTCACAATCTGTATTTAACTGATTGCTTCTTCTCAGTTAGATTCAGATTAGACATTTTGGCAAGAAGACCACGTGGGTGATGTTATGTACTTAGCACTATGTTGCATAAGATACCTAATACCAATCTGTTTCGCTATTGGGGATGCTCAGTTTGATCATTTGGTCAAGGTGGTGTCTGCCAGGTCCCTCATTGTAAAGGTATTCTATGCCCTTTGTATTTAATAAACAATCTGTGGGGTGGAATTTTGAGACCGTGTGAATATTCTGTTCTTAAAAATCTTTTACCCAGTGGTTTTAGCATGCATTGATGGTCCTTGCCTGTATCAGTTACTACATTGGGGATTGCAAAGTAATGGTTTTCCAATTATATTCTTTCTATATTTTGTAGCTTGTATTTTTTTTAATTTTTAGCAAAGAAGTATTACTTTTTAGTAACACTGGACACGTGGATTTTTTTTTTTTTTTATGGTACGTGGGCCTGTCACTGTTGTGGCCTCTCCCAGCTCCAGACACACAGGCTCAGCGGCCATGGCTCACAGGCCCAGCCACTTTGTGGCATGCGGGATCTTCCCAGACCGGGGCACGAACCCGTGTCCCCTGCATCGGCAGACGGACTCTCAACCACTGCACTACCAGGGAAGCCCGGACACATGGATTTTTTAAAAAATTGAATGTGTTACCATTCAGTGTGTTGTCATTATTCCTCTTGATGCTCACATTGTCCCAGGTTTGACTGTGGGAACCCATTCAGGCTTCCTTTTGTGTCCTTTTGGGCACTCTCTTGCTTTCTGGCATAGTAAGATGTTCTAGGATTATCTCATGTTTTTCCCTTTGCAGTCCTGGAATCAGACATTTATTCAAAGAGTCTGATTCCTTCTAATGAGAACTGATATTTAGAAACCAAGATCTGGGTACTGGGTGTGCTTGTCAGTACTGGAACTTGTCATTACTTTTAGGCTCTGTAAGTGCGTGAAGGTAGGGATTGCGTAAATGGTGTGCTCATACCAATACTTTCAGTGTAAATTGACCACCACACTGCTAGATGCCATAAATTTGTTTTTTCTGCAATGAGAGCCCTGATTCCTAATATCAATACAGTTACTCATGTTTTTTATTCTCCTTTGTACACAAAAGAGTCTAGGAACTACAGCATCAATGCTACTACTCACAACAAACCTGCTAAGTAAATTTCATTATTTGTTTGCAGTGCTTTTTGCCCTTAAAATGCGTCCCACTAAGGGTTTGTAGTCAGTAGTGTGTGTCCAAAATTGCTTGAATAAATTCTTATTCCTAAGTGATTTTGTGACCACTTTAACAGATGTTTGGGTTCGTTTATTACTGCTTGTATTCAACTTTAGAGTTTGCTTTCTTGTCAATAAAAAGTTTTTTATTGAAAATGTGAAATATCTACATGTTCAAAATCAAAACTATATAAAAAGGATTATTTAGAAATCTTACTCCCTGTAGCTGTGCATTGCTCTCTGTTACACCTACCTACTATAGGTAACTGTTTTTATTAGCTTATAGTTTTTATTTCTGTGTTTCTTTCTATAAGTACACATATGTGTATGTTTTTATTTCCTCTTTTTTTAGTGTGTGTGGGTATACGGATATATATCATATGTACTTTTGCACCTTGCTTTTTTCACTTAACAATATATCCTGGAAAGAGTCCCATAGCAGTTGATCGAGATCTTTCTCATTTTTGAGTATGGCTGCAGAGTTTTTTCCACCATGTGGATTTATAGTAGTTTATTCAGCTAGTCTTCTATGGAAGGGCATTTCGGTTGTTTCATTGTTTTCTGGCAAATTCATGAAGGCAAGTGATAACTATGTGCATCTGTTGTTTTGTGTTTGTGAAGTTCCATCTTGGGGGTAAATTCCTAGAAGTGGGATTGCTAGGTCAGAGTAGAAGCATATGCAGTTTTGTTAGGTGTTGCTAAATCCCCCTCCATAGGGTTGAATCATTTTGCACTCCTACCAGAGATGTATGACAGAGCTGGTTTCCCCACAACCTCACAGACAATATGTGATAAAGCTTTTGAATTTTTGCAAATATGATAGCTAAGAAATGGTATCACAATGTAGTTTTCATTTCCATTCCTCTGGTAACAAATGAAGTAGAGCATCTTTTAATATATTTTGCGTGGATTGTTTATAAATTTTGCCCATTTTTCTCTTGGGTTCTAATTATTTTTTTAAAGTTACATAGTATTCCATTGTCTGGATATATGTACTTTAGTTACTTAGTTTCCTGTTGGTGGAAATTGGATTCATTCCTGTATTTTGCTGTTAAAAACAATGCTGCAATGAATGATTTATGGAAACTCCGTTTCACTCATGTGCAGCTGTATCTGTAGGTTAAATTTCAGAAGTAGATTTGCTTGGTCAAAGGGTGTATGCATTAATAATGTTAATATGTCTTGCCACATTATTCTCTTCTCCCATGGGTTGCCCCAATTAACACCCTCACCAGCAATGTACGTGAGTGCCTGTTTCCTCCCAGACTGGGTTATAGCATTTACATTTTTGTCCTGATAGGTGAAACTTGAAATCTCAGTGACGTGTTCATTTGCGTTGAGCATTTTTCAGGTACTTCAGCTATTTGTATTTCTTTTCCTGAATTATATCACCTACGTTCCAAGGTTTGCTCACCTTTTTTTCCTGGCAGATCACCCTTCTACCTGGACGAGGGGGCTAGGGGTGTCAAAGGGAAGATAGTGACAGGGATAGCTCCTGTCTGACCAGGAACTCTGCCTCTGGAGAATTGCAGCCCCAGACCAAACCATTCCTGAAGTGTCTCCATGCCTAAGGTCCAGTGTGAGTGTGCACATGGTCTGCTGGCAGTGCTTGACCCAGGTCTGCCTGATGGTGTGTCCTTGCATGAATTCATGGCAGCGAGTCCCCCACGAGCTGCTCTCCAGATGAATTCCCTGGTGGAGAGAGTGCCTGCCCCCAGGACCACAGCTTGCAACTTGAGCATTTTCATCACCCCTCTCTCTGCTCACCTTGTCAACTGCTTGCTTCTCCTCTCCTGCCCAATCTACCTGGGCTAAATCACTCTGCCCCATTATTTTCCATGCCCTCAGGGCCCGTGGACATGTAATTACCTCGGTGCTGATTGCCAGGCTGCAGAGTTCCCTGATCACCTTGTTCTCAGCCTCTCATTTCCCCGCTGAGAGGTGGAGAGAGGGCCAAGGCCCCTCCCGCTCTGAGGAGGTGCTCCTTTTCTTACTGCTGTGACTCTCCCCTCCTGCTTGGCTGCATTTGTGCTGGGTCTGATCTACTGACGGCTGGTCCCCAGGAACCATCATTATGCTTGGTGGTAATGGGACTGCTTCTGGGTTTTCACATGAACTCAGAACAGCCACCAAGGCCCTGCAGTTTCCAACCATCTTTGTTAACCATGCTATGGCAGCAAAAACCATGGTGGTGGATCTTTCTCTTGATTCTGGAAAATGTAGCCACACATATAGTAATTGCAACTCCTATTGATTGCGAATTTCCTATGTGATCATCACTTGATGTGTATTTCCATTTACCTTTGCAGCAGCAGAACGAAGTAGGTGCTATTATCATCTGCATTCTTACAGATGAGGAAGCTGCCCAAGCCCTCACAGCTATGAAATGTCAAAGCAAGAAAGTACACAAGTACTTTGCCTTTGGGGAGTATTATCATCTGGTGGGGAGGGCAGCAAAATTTGCCAATCTAATTATGCAAAATATAATTTTCATTTCTTAAGCATATGTCATCTGAATAGATCAGGCCTGGATCACCCCCTGTGGCTGTGGGGACCTCAGCTTGGGGTGGAGAGTTGATCAGAGGTAAGTCTTGCATCAAGCAGACCATGGTTAGGGGAAGTGGTGATTAGTAAGAAGGGCCAGTGTTCAATGAGCATTTACTGTGTGCCCAGTGTGGGCTAAGTGCTCTGTGCAATTGTCATATATTCTCACAACTTTATAAAAAAGGAACCGTTTTGACCCCAGTTTACATATGAGGAGACTGAAGCTCAGAACATTAACTGAATTGCCCAAGGACACTGGTAAATCACAAGAGAGCCATGATTCAGACCTAGGTGGCCTGTCTCCAGACACCCATGCTCCTATAATGTGGCACCACCTCCCACTGGGGCTCGGGAAGTTCCCCCAGACCTCTGGGCGGCGCCTCCAGTTGGACCCTCCCTTTGGGTAGTGGAGGGAGGGAAGCCAGGATCTGTTGCTGTTCTTTGTTGGTGAATTCCTCTCTGCCTCTGGAGAGCCTGTACCAAGGTGCTCTCCAGGCACTGCAGAGGGCATGGCTCTAGGGCAGCCTGAGCCACCAGACTGGATTTGGGGACGGCTGACCCCCGTCAGTCCCTGCTGGGGTCTTGGAGGCACCATGCTCAGCAGCCACCACTTCAGAAGCCTTTTTCAGATGTGCCTGTGGCCTCCTCCACCTCTCTTTGGATTTGGCCTTCTTACTGAGAAGTGCATCACAGCAGGGGGGCTGGCCTCCCACACTGTCCCCAGGGATAAGACAAATAGCACAGCTCTTATCTCAGGAGGGCCAGTGCTGGGCTGGCTGACTTCTTTTCATAACAATACCTTGCATTTTTCTTTCAACTTTTCTTGGTCAGTCACGAAAAAATTGAAAGCCTATGTTCGCAGTGCTGCAGGGAGAAACAAAGTCTCTGTCCTTGTGGAATGCATTGTTTAGTTGAGGATGCGCCTACAAATCCTTCCACAAAGAAACGGTCCAAGAGGACAGCAGTCATAAAAGGAAACATAGCAAGTGTCATAAGGCAGTGTCCGGGTAAGTGCCAAGAACATCTTGCAGGCCATCTGTGCTCTGAGTGGAGCAGGAAAAGGGCAATGTGGTCTGGAATCTTCCTAAAGGAGCTGGGACTTTGAGGGCAGGCGATACCTTGCACTGGAGTTTCATATGGGGGGTGGGGTATTCTAGGTCCTGAAAGGTTTTCATAGCCCGCCTCTGGGTTCCAGATCAGAGTATGAAGGTTTTGCTGCCCAGAAAGCCCACCCCCGCAGCACAGTCAGTCGTGCAGCATGACTGGGGGGTGTCCGGTGCCGCCACCAGGACCCAGCTCCTTGTTCAGGGTGGCCAGTGGCAGGAAGGCACTTTCTGTACAGCAGTTCCTCCTCCTCAGCAGCCCGTCGTCGTAATGACTCAGGCCCATGATCAGACAATTCTGAGCTATCAGGAGTGTTTATTTAAGGTGAAAGGGAAGTGTACAGCACAGTCTTTCCAAAGTACACGGTACAAAACCTTAATCCCCTGAGAAAAATGATTCTCTGGAGAAATACGTCATGTCTCCTTTTAGATGCTCACAATACACATTTATTTTTTAAAAGGCTCTGAGAAGTCCTACAGTAAAGAATCCTATTCAATTTTCAACCCATTGTTTCTAGAACTTATTGACTGTGAGACCACCCAACTTTTTTAGGCAATAATTAATATACAGAACCTGTGTGTGTGTGTGTTTAAACACTTTGGAAATGCTGAGATAGTGTATTTCTTATACTTAAAGCTTGAACTCTCAACTCATGGAAGACTGAGTAACAAAGAGTCAATCCTGGCAGGTTCCGGAAGGTTGCGGTTCTATTGCATATATGTTTTTCATCCTGAGTTAAAAAGTGAAGTTCCTTGAGGGCAGTGATGGAGCCTTAACTCCCCTGGTGTTAACCGCGAAGCCTGCTCAGTACCGACCACATAGCAGCTACTCAATAATTACTTGCTAATTGCTTGGTTGAAGATGTTTGCTAATGGCCAAAAAGTTAGTTAGTTGAGGTTGGAATCCAGTTCTTTCAACTTCTAGCTAGAGGCTCGTTTTGCCAGCCAACAAACTCTAAATTTAGGGGCCTCCAGTCTTCCGCTGTTTCCCAAAGCTGCTCTAAAAGCTTACTGAACTCTCTCATTAAGTAGTTTTCTCCTGGTCCATCATTCTTTTTTTTTTTTTTTTTTTTGCGGCACACGGGCCTCTCGCTGTTGTGGCCTCTCCCGTTGCAGAGCACAGGCTCCGGATGCGCAGGCTTAGCGGCCATGGCTCACGGGCCCAGCCGCTTTGCAGCATGTGGGATCTTCCTGGACCGGGGCACGAACCCGTGTACCCTGCATCGGCAGGCGGACTCTCAACCACTGCGCCACCAGGGAAGCCCCGACACTCAGTTTTTGAGCATAAGAAATGTGTCACCTTAATTGCATAATTATGTGTGGATTGACTACTGACAGTGTACTAGGGGTTTTCACAGTCTCAGTAGGAAAAATGGACCTTTGTCAATAGGATTACAGTGTAGGCCATTTATCGTTAAGTATCTCAGCCCAGGTTAACATGAATACAGTGAGGAGCTACAAATTTCTTTTCCTGTATAAATGTATCGGGTTTCAGATACATTGAGATGTGTCCTTTTGTGGCTGTTAGACACCTGACCCCGCAGCTTGCTGGCAAGCAAGAGAGGGCATTGGGCAGAATTTGAGTGCCCTGAAGGAAAGTTCTTTAAACTCCCACTGGGCTGCATCTGTTTTGGGTCTGTTCTCTGACCTTGAGAACCAACAGAAAAGGAACTTTATTTTGAGTGTTTCAGTCTCCCTCGATTCCCGTGTTCTCTTTAACTCCAGGAGTCAGTTAGCCTCATTATTTATGGAAAAATGGATTGCACTTAATGAAACGGAATGAGAAGGAGTCGTCCTGGTTCTAAGTGAGAGCTTTTGGTTAGCAATAATTCATCGGAATGAGATCTGCTTGTGGTTAGAGGTAGTGTGTCCTTTATGGAAGCCGGTCTTCATGGACACATTATTAAAATACAAGACATTGGAGGTTTGAAGGTCTGGAAAATTGAGACCAAAGTAGGTTTTATTAATTGTTTCTGTGGTAGTTTGTTGGTGGATATAACCCAAATCTTGGAGGGGCCGAACTTTCTGAATTGTACTTCGCGAATTTAGTTGTGAACAGTGGCTGGTTAGAAACGTTAATGCTGCCGGGCCCTGTCCTGCCTCCACCCCTCTGTCGGTGAGCCCGCCATGTGCAGGGTGTGCTGACCTCACAGCCTTCCTGTTGTCGTTCTGTTTTGTCTGGACCTCTTTCCTGGCCCTGCCCTTTACCAGGTTGACTCTTGCTCACCCTTTTGGTCTCAGCCTGGCTCTCTTCCTCTGGGAAGCCTTACATGAATCAGAGTGGCTCACATTCTTCCTGCGATATTACGTGATGTATTTTTTTTCTTCATGGCGCTTGTCACAACTTAAATTCCATAGTAATATGTCTTATTTCTTTAATGTCTCCTGCTAGATTATCAGCTTCCTGAGAACAAAGGCATGTCTCTGTTCTTTAATATATTCTCAGGGCCTTTGTGCAGAGCTTGGTACAAAGTAGGTACTCAAATTTTTTTTTTTTTTTTGGTGGTACGCGGGCCTCTCACTGCTGTGACCTCTCCCGTTGTGGAGCACAGGCTCTGGATGCGCAGGCTCAGTGGCCATGGCTCACGGGCCCAGCCGCTCCGCAGCATGTGGGATCTTCCCGGACCGGGGCAGGAACCCGTGTCCCCTGCATCAGCAGGAGGACTCTCAACCACTGCGCCACCAGGGAAGCCCTTCAAATATTTGTTGAAAGATGGAAAGAAGGAGTTGGACGCTCATTGCGAGGAGTTTGGCTTTTCACATTATAACTGACAGAGCTCTAAGGTGTCCCTCAACGATCCCCACCTCCCGGTGTTCATGCCCTTGTGTGAACTTTTCCCCTTGAATGAACCTAGTGACTCATTTCTGACAAACAGAATATGGCAAGAGTACAGGGTGTCACTGGTGAAATTAGGTTACAGACAGAATGTAGCTTCCATCTTGTGTGCCCTTTTGTGCTCTGTTTGCTTGCTCTGATGGAAGCCAGCTTCCGTGTTTTGAGCTGCACAATGAGAGGCCTAGGCCATGTGGCAAGGAACTGAGGGAGGCTTCTGGTCGCCAGCCAACTAAGACCCTCAGCCCAGTAGCCTGGGAGGAGCTGTATCCTGCCAACAACCACGTGTGTGAACTTTGAAGCAGTTCTCCCTCAGCTGAGCCTTCAGATGAGACCCTGGCCCATAACTTGATTGCAGCCTGTGAGGATCCTTGAGGCAGAGGCACTGAGCTAAACTGTGCTGAGATTCCTGATACACAGAAACTGAGATAATAAATGCTTGTGGATTGAATCCACTGAGTTTTGGGGTAATTTGTTATAGAGTCAGATCATGAATACACAGATTTTTCTCTGTGAGGTTACTAGATAATATTAATGATGATAATGGGAACTTAATCTAGGCCAGGTCTTGTGCTAAACACTTAATATGCACACTCTTATTTATTCCTCACATGAGCTCTCTGATGTACGTTCTATTATTATCTCCAATTTACAGATGAGAAAAATGAGGCAAAGAGAGGTGGAGTAACTTGTCCAAGGGTCTTGGCAGGGCACGGGGAGCGTGATCCTGGAGCCTGTGCTAAAGGCAGGATAGAACCTGAAGTGCTTTGGGGCTCCTTCCTCACCTAAAGACCAGGGCTCCTGACTCTTTGGACTTCCAGGACTTAGTGCAGTGGGGTGTGCCACCCTTCGGGATGAGGATTTGGGCAGTGGCTCGGCTTGGACCCTGTCTCTTTAAGGAGCTGCAACAAGCCCATCCAGGAGCGATCCAGCTGTCGCCTGATTTAGGCCCGGCCTCCTAATGCCCTGTGAGTTAGCATGCTTAGCGTGGAAGCCCACTCGTCCTGTGTCCAAGAATAAAATCCAATCAGGAAAATAAAAGATAGTGTGGCTTTTGGAATAAAATGAACATCATCCACCATGATTACAGCTTGTTTTTCAACTTCTGCAAGATGAAATTAAATTGAGTAATTGTTTGCACATTTAACCACATGACTCGGATCTGTCTGCGGCAGATTGTGGCACTGTGAATATTTAAACCAGTAATAAAGCCCTTTAAGCTTATGTCCCATTTTATCTCATTTATCTGTAGACCTAAAATGCAACGGAACAGAAGATGTTTTGGGGAAAGGCTAATGTGGTGTAAGATCACTATGGACTGAGGTTACACAATTCCAAGGCTTTGTGTTGGAAATGAATTTTGTATGCAGAATGATTCTGAGCCTGGGATTCTGGAATATACGTTCTTTCAGGGAAATTTTGGAAGACCAAGACTCCATTGTTGTCCGTTTTTCTGCCCTGTGGTGTGCTTGTATATCTCCCGCCTCAGAATTGATTTCTGTGCACTTTTTGAGTACTGCGGCGTTGCATCATAATTGCTCACTCAAATAGATTCACTTTGAGTGATGGACAAATAACCAGGCATGTATAGATTGCAAATAAGTGTTGGGTAAAAAAGTATGTTGAATGTGTAACTATTTGAAACGTTGCTTCAGAGAAGACCTTATATTCTTCAAGCATACCTGTATGTCTGATGGTAAAACCCTCTGACAGTTCAAACAGAACTTTTCTAGATAAACAATAATCAAGTTTGGGCTCTCATGAAAAGATCAGTTTACAGTTTGTCAAGAGTATATGCTTGTACGTTGGTCTTAATGTTATGTGAGGGAGTTTGGATGGAACTTGGATTTTATATTACAAGGCTCTGCAGGGCCTACAGTGTTCAGCTGTCATGATTTTGGCAGCCTTTTGACACTGGAGTTGTTTTCTAATCTGAGTGAGATCACAAGTGAATTAAAGGAGTGTTTGATTTGGTATTCTGTTCAAGTATCTACATTTGGAGAAATGTGTTTTTATATTGGTAACTTATATTTTCCTCATGGAAGGAAATATATTTTATGAATATAACCAGCATGAATGGCCTAGGTGCTTAACAGTTGCTTCTTCCCATTCAGCCATGACCCTGGATTCTAGCATCAACTGGTATCACCCTCTTTTCCTTTAGCTTCTGCAGCACTCATGGTTCTCTCATGGTTTTCTGATGTGGCCTCCCTGATATCTCTGGCTCTGGCTTTTTGTCTGGGTCCAGTTCTTCCTCTCAGCCTTTAAATATTAATGATTACCTGAGGTTTTATCCTCAGGCCTCTTCTCACTTTATTAATCTCTCCTGGATCATTTCATTCACTTGCGAAGTTTTTACAACCACATACCTGCTCACCCTCTAAATAGATATCTCCAGCCCAGGTTGGAGGTTCACGACACTGCTCATCCAGTTGCCTAGGGACATGGCCACATGCATGGCCTCTCTGCCACGGCAGTTCGAACTCGGCATGTGCAAAACTGAGCTCATCTTCCTCCTGCTTCTCGTCACTGTGAGTGGCATTGCCATCCATGCAGTCACCCAGGTCTGTGGGCTGGTGTTATCCCTGGGTCCTCCATCCCCAAGCCTGGCCATTGTATCTCCAGTGCTCTCAAATAAATTTTTCTTCCCTGGCTTCCTGCGAGCCTCTCAAATTAGTACCACCTGCCCCCCGCCCTTGCTGCACCATCTTTAAGCCAAGTGGCTTCCAGCTCCATATTTCTGAAACCCACATCTGATCTTGTCATGTCCCTGCTTAAAACACCTCAGCAGCTCTCCACTCTCCTCTAGGTAAAGTCCAGATTCTTACTGTGGTCTGTGGCACCTCTCTATGATTTGGTTCCTGCTCACCCCTTTAACCTTATTCTTTGCCATTCCCTAGATTGCCCCAGCTCCCAGCCACATCATGCTACTTGTACATAGTTCCCCAGACCTGCCATGCTACTGCCTGCCAGGGCGCCGTGGGCATGCTCTTCCTTTATCCCAGTGGTTCTCAGCTGGAGTTGGTTTTCCCCTCCAGGGGACATTGGGGAATGTCTGATGACATTTTTGTTTGTCATAACAGGAGTTGGTGGGGAGGAGGTTGCTACTGGCATCTGGAGGGCAGGGATACTGCTAAATTTCCTACAATTCACAGGCCAGCCGCACAACAAAGAATAACTGGCCCCAAGTGCCAATAGTGCCGAAGTTGAGAAACACTATTATACTGCTTGGTGACTTCTTTTACTTTGTCCCAGGTCAAGCACAGTCCATTTCTGCAGTCTTTGACTAGCTCTGTGACCTTGAGCAAGTGAGCTAACTTCTCTGTGTCTCAGTTTCCTCATATATAAAATGCAAGTAATAATAATTCAACCTCATGTGTGTTGTGAAGATTAAATGAGTGAAGAGTGTTAGGACAGTGTATGGGAGGTAGTTAATTGCTCAATAAATGTTAGTTGCTGATATCATTATTATTGTTTGATCTATTCTTTAATTAAAAAACTTTTTTTAACCTACTCAAGCAGAAATGATCACTCCTTCCTTATATCACACACAGACTGGGAGCATCATGAGGAAATGATCTGTGACTTTTTTAGCTATATCTCAGTGCCTGGCACAGACAAGGCACCTAATAAATGTTTACTGAATGAATGATTTCATTTGCATATATTTTTATATTATAAATTCAGAGTTCTCTGATGCGAATCAACAAAACTTTTAAGCAGGGGCTTAATAAATGTTAAATATTGCCATGAATATTTGATTGTAAACATAATTTTAGTTATGTATTATTAGATAAAATACAGTTCTCTCCTAATATAATTCTTAATTTTCAAACACTTGAAATATTTTGATGTCAACACTTCATTACAAGTGAATTTTCCCCATGAAGGCTGTGGCTGGAGACGCAGTCTCTGAGTGGACCATGAGTCCCTTGAGATCTTGGCAGTTTGCTGGAGGAGGCCCCTGGCATGAGGTTGCCACACACACATACATGCTCCTTTCCTCAAGGAGGTGGATGAAGACCCAGGTTTTTCCTTCTCACATGGGTGCCAGTGTGCCCCTGCCCCCCTCTGTGATGGGGGGTATTGGGATGGGGGTTAGAGTTGCCTGACCGAACTGTATGAATGCTAGGCTCTAGAAAGACTGAGTGGAGGTTCAGAGCTTAAAGAGAGTTTTATCACACTGTGGAGCCCATGTCATGGGAGATCATCTAATTTGACATTAGACAGTCCTCCGGGACTTCTACTACAGGCAGCACTTCAAGTCAGATATACATTTGTCCTCACGGTTCCCTACCGGGCACATCCTTTCTCAACCTGGGAAGTTCCCGCTCATTCTTCATGGCTCAGTTCAGTGTCCAGTTATTGGTTCAGCCAAATTTTTTTGTGCCTCTACTATGTGTTAGGTATTCTTATGGGCCCTGGTGAAGCAATAGTGAGCAAAACACTCGAAGTTCCTGGCTTCATACAGCTAATACTCTGGTGGAGGAATTGGGCACTAAGCAAGCGAACGTGTTAAGATCATTTCAGAGAGTGACAAATACTGTGAAGATAGTGCAACAGGGTGATGTGATGGAGGGTAGGGGGAGGTCCCTTCAGATGGGTGGTTGGGGAAGCCCCTCTGAGAAGGGGACATGGGAGCCAGTCTTGGGAGGATGGGGGCATAGACCTTGCCAAGCAAGTGCAAAGACCTTGAAGCTGGAACGAGCTTGATGTTCTCAGGGAAGCTTTCTCTGTCTCATCCAGTGAGTTTTTGGTTTTGTATTCGGCTTCCAGTCTGCTTTGTTCATCTCTCTGCAGTATTACTAAGCACGCTGCATCCTAACATGTGTACATGTTTCTTCCCAGCTCTCATGCTTTGTAGATTCTCTTAACCTTTCAAGAACATTGTATCTGAATGAGAGCAATTAATGGCAACAGCTAACATTTCTTAAGCCCCTGCTTGACAGTGCTAGACACTAAGTGCTTTGCAGGTGTTTTCTCCCTTAATACTCACAGTAGGCCCCTGACATCTGTACTGTTATAAGCCTCATTTTTCAGAGGAAACTGAGGCACCAGCTAAATAACTTGCCGTGGGTCATGTAGCTGGGAGGTGGCCGAGCTGGGGCTCCGAGCCAGGCAGTCTGACCACAAATCTGCCCTCTGAGCAGTGCATCCTGCACTTGCCAGGGCTGTGGCCCACAGGAATCCGTCAGATCCAAGGAGGTTTTTGTCACCTAAGTGTGTGAGCTGGAGCCTTTTCTGCATCTAGTCACAGTGTCCCCAACGACCTGACAGCCTGGAGGTGCGGGCCTCTGGCTGCTGCCAGGGGAACAGCAGGCACGGTGGACATGGCTGTGCCTCTGGGCCTCTCCGTGTTGTGGTTGTTGAGGAGAAATGAGCGTTCTAGAAAAAAATTGGAGGGAGTTAGGAAACAGCAAATCCCAGCAGTGGGAGACAGGAGAAAATGAATGTGTCTGCGAGGACTCAGGGGCGGCCCAGGTGCGAGGCTCCCGGTGCTGGCCCAGGGGACCGAGATCGGGGCCCTGCGGGACCGTCCCAGGTGCTCTCACACCCACCATCGGGGAGGAGTGCGGGCCAGGTGGGGAGTTAATCCATCAGCAGGCACAGGGTCTTGCCCCTTGTTTGGCCTCCTGTCTAGGACTCAGGTACGTCTCCTGTCTGGCTGAGCCTCAGTGTCTTCATCTGTAAAATGCCTATGATGCTAACAATGGCCTCGCGGGGAGTTTGAGAATCACAGGAGATGGTGGGATGTGAAAGTGCTTTGTGAGTGATCCCATGCTACAGAAATGACAGAAGTTTTTATTGTTCGATCATAGAGAGGTTTGCTGGAAGATATTTCTGAATTATCTGAAGGATTCATTTATTGTTTCTTCACCTCGTTAGTCCAGTAGTTGAGACTTGGCTGCATTTTGCTGTTTCCAGGTTAGGATGAAATTTTCTTAAAAGGTAGCTCTGCTTTTCATGAAGCCTCATTAGAGCCGAGACACAGGAGCAGAACAAGGTGTGGGCCCGGGACCCTGCCGGGACTCAGGGCCTAAGTCTTCCAGACTCTCTCCTTTCAATCATAGTGGAATGCCACCCTTCTTACCCCTCTCCCTGTCCTTAATTCCACAGTTAGGGGAGTTTTATTACTGACAATGACAGCATTTCAAGGGGCTGCCCCACAAGCCGCTTCGTTAATGAAGACATTTCTGGAAGTTTCTTTTTTTTTTTTTTTCACTGACCGTGTGTTCAGCACGTTCCCATTGCTTTTTCCCCATTTGATGTGAACACGTATATTACCCAGCTGCCGACATTTTGGATGCAGATGGTTTAAAAGAAGCTCTAGAGCTCTAGTCTCTTTAACATCTGCCTGAGCATCACATTCTCTTAACCAGGTTTTCATCCATGACCCTTCAGGGAGGTGAAGGGTCATGGATCTCCCAAGACATGGATTGATTAATTAATTATTTCACTTATTTGACAAATATTTATTGAGCACTAATATGGGCCAGGGACTTTTATAGACACTGGGGAGGCAGAATTGGGCAAGAGTGAAAAAGTCCCTTCTTGTCTAGGTTTCAAAGTCTAATAGGAACACAGTCAACACACCAGACATTTAGGTAAGTTAGGATTTCTGATAGAGCTGAGTGCAATTCAGAAGCCATCACAGGGTGATGAGATAGGTGTGCTAGTGTGGAATACTTCTGTGGACCCAAAACTTAAATGAGAGTGATCAGGAAGGTCTCACTAAAGAAATGAAAGTCGGGTGGAGGCGGCTGGGTTAAATCTGGGGAAACGCATTCTAGGTGGAGGGGACAGCAAGTGCGGAGGCCCAGAGGTGGGAATGAACTTGCCTGTTTGAGGAACAGAAAGTGGTACGTCTGGAGTAAGTTCAGTGAGCAGCAGCGTGGCAGAATAGGTAGGCAGGGTTCTGTAGACTGTGCAGGGCCTTGTAGACAGTATAAGGATTTAGAGTTTGCTCTAAATTAGAGATCACCTTCTCTACCCTTCAAGTTCAAGAGTAACAGGTCGAATCCCACAGAGTGAACTTGCCTGGAGAGGCTTTGTGACCCTGCATTACCTGCCTGTCTAATGGGGACGGTCACCATGGTCCTCCCTCTGTGTGCAGGATGTGCCTGGAGCCTGGCCTAAGTCTGTTGGCTGACTGGACAAACTGGCCTTGTCTCCTGTGGGGTTGGGGCACAAGGGGAGGGTCCTAGGCTCTTCTGTGTCCCCTAAATGGACTGGTCCTTGCCTTGTTCCTTGACCTAGAAGATTCTGCCTGAAGGCCTCACATCCTAGGGGCTCGCTCCCCTGCCAGGAAGATGGTTAAGCTGATGGGACTGCTACCGAAACTCAGGTCTGGCTGCTTGATGCTCAAAAGGCAGTACTCGAGAGGCAGGTGTTGGTAGAAGGGCAAGTTTGCTTTATTCCGGAGGCCAGCAATCGGGGGGGGGGAGGGAAGACTCGTGTCCACAGGCCAACTGCCCACCACTGATCAGTGGGCAAGAGCTTTTAAAGGGGAGTCTCGGGGGTGTATTGGTGGAGGGGAGGGGGCTACATGCAGAACACCACAGACAGCTCTGACAGTCATCTTGAAATTGGTCATGCAGTGGTCTGATCAGCATCATTGTGATTGTTTTAAGTACAGTTACTCTTCAGTTCCAGAGTTCGTTTGTTCCCATTTCTTTGAGGCCTGTTCTCGGAATTGTGGCAGCTTATGTCATGGCTACAGTCTGGTCATCATGTAGTTAATGTCTTCCACCTGGTGGGAGTTTCAGTATCTAAAAAACAGCTCAAAGGATATAGCTCAGACTATTATCTATAGCCCTTGAGGAGGAAGAAATGTCCTTGACTTTGTTTAATAGCTAAAGTATTATTATTTGGTCTTGACTGTTTTCCTTTGCTTCTGCATTTTATCACTTCTCTGATTAAATTTATTCTTTGGCTAAAGTTTTTCTAGTCAAAAGGCAGGTGGAGGACACTGGGGGCGGGGGTCCTTCCTGGGAAGGCCCCGTAGGGTCCTGCTCCGTTTCAGGGCAGGAAGGTTCAGAAGGATAATGGTCGGTAACCTCCTCAGCCCCGCAGATGCAGGAGCCAGGCATCGGACCTCTGGAACCTTTCCCTATCCTCCAGCACAGGCTTTCCCCACCCAGACCATGTTGTGGGCTGCTCCATATTAATCTTCCATGTGGTGTTTAAATGTACCTGCTTGGGTGCTTTCACAACCAGCCCACTGTTGATGAATTGAATCCACACTCTTCGCCTGGCCTTTAAGGCCCTTTACAGTTTCGTCCTATTTACTGCCCCATCCTTCTCACTCTTCTCCTCCACAGATTTGCCCACACCCAGACTAATTTATTACTTGCGGTCTCTAAATACCACTTGTACTTTCTGGCCTCATGACTTTGTGCAGGCCAAGCCTCTTTCCTAACACACCTTTCTATTGTCCTAACACCCCAGGTGCACCTTAAATTTCTAGTTCAGACCTGCCCCTCCAGGAAGCTTCTCCTGATTGCTTTAGGTGATGAAGATCTTTCATGTACCTCTGAACAACTCAAGTGCTTACAGTTTTCAGTTGTAATACCTCATGAGGTAGTTACTTTTTCTTTGTGTCTCCCCCAGTATACCATCAACTCCTGAAGGAAGCAGGTGCCTTATTGATGACGATGATGATAAAAACCTCAGGGATGGTAAACATCTTGTGAACACCCTGGAAACCACATGCACCTCCTTCAGGTCACGCTGGGAGTCTCTTCCACATGAAACAGTTCAGAAAGAGGGAGCAGCATTGCTTAAATTTCTAGGCAGTCCCTGTCAGCTTTATAGGTAGTTTCCAAAAGGAGTCCCTTGCTGAAATCTCTCTCCAGAACTCCAGCTGTGAGGAAAGATGTTTTATCTCACCATAGCCTTGAATTAGCTTCCATCCCTTGTAGAGTGCAAGGACATCTTACTCTTGGAACCAGCTCTTCACTGATGGAAAAATCCCCTGAAGGCTTGGAGTTGAAGGTGCCCTTTTTAAGAAGTCTGGGGAGGAAGGTCAATTCTAGAGTTGGTTGAGCCTGGTCACAGGGACCGTCTTATTGCTTCTGGCAATGATTTGATAAATGTTCTTGTCTCAGACCTCAGGGAGCTTCCCCTGCCCTTGAATTCAGTAATGAGTCTTGTTCTTAGGGGACCACATGACACATACATCCACACCCACTCATCTTGTTCACTCTTCCTGTCCACCATGCCGTCGCCAACACGCTCACTTGATACAGGGTGTTTAACCTGGGCTGCCTGTTCACGGAGCTTCCTACCCACGCCTAGTTGTGTGTGTGGCTTCAGTGAGGAGTGGCATGGTGTGGCCAGAATTTGAGGAACACACACTCTTCCCTCCTTGTGTGTGTTCTGTTTCTCTGTTCGTAAACATCATTTCAAATAGCACAACCAAGTTGGTGGTCTATGCACATGGGCTAAGAAGATAGTAAAACCATCCAAATCAGCTTTCCCTAATGTTCATTTTGGCATAAATGTTTCTAAGTGTTAGAACTAAGTATTTTATATTACTTGGGGGCTGATAGGTATGCTTTTGTTGGTGGTCAAGTATTTCTCTTTTACCCACAGATCGCATGTGTTTTCTCAAAGGTACAATAAGATATGCTCAAGAATATTAGATGTTTTCCTGTCTTTATTGGTAAAAGCTAAGGAAAACAAGAAATGAAACTCTTACCCCAGGAGAAATTTAGGTGGAGGAAAATAAGATAATTGAGTAACAGAAATGTTTTGCAAATTTCATAGCACACAAGTTCTTACTATAAAAACTTGACTGAAGGCCAAGACTCACTGACTTGTTTGTGAAGAATGGCTTATTTTGTAAAGTTAAGGCAGCTAGGGGCCAAAGATGGTCCAGGCAATATTTGGTACTTTTTTGTTTTTTTTTACATTGTTTTTCTTATTATAAAAGTAATATATATTCACTGTATGAAATTTAGAAAACAGAGTTAACTCTTGGTTTCTTTCTGAGACTCTCCCAGTGTGGTCGGGATAACCTGATCTTGGAGCCATTTTTGGCAATGACGACCAATGCTTGTAGCTGCTTCAGGAACACTTTGCTGGCTCAGTGTCTGTGTCTTGAACCTTACAGAAAAATGTGTTTATTTGTATAAGTCCTTTGCCAGGTTCAGCTCACCCGTGTTGTCTTCCCTTTGAAACGTGCTTCTCTGACTTATCAAGGAGAATTCAGTCTAATCCAGAATGAGGAGTCACTGGAATGATGGTGCTTAGTCCTCAAAGAAAGAGTCTTTTTTAAGAAGACACCTCAACATTTCTCTACGTACCTGCTTGTATTTCCTGACAGTGAACTGACTGCCACTGTTTTATTTTCAGTAACCACTGAACAGAAGTGAGTCACTTCTGTGAATTTCGTCATTTTGTGTCCTTTGGTTTATCCTCCACACGCAGCTCCCACTTTGTTTTGAACGGAAGGAAATTTATCTCGTTTGAGGAACAGATTTCTCTTTTTGTTTCTTCTTTGAGATAATTAGAAAAAACAGCACATTTTTGTTGAAATGTAAGGGACCTGGTAAGTGCATTGTAAGCTTAGCATCCCCCAGTGCCTTTCACACTTTTTAGCACATAGTAGATACTCAAACATGGCTAGTTGAATTACTGAATCAAACATCAACACATCCTTATTGGTTTATTTCCTTGATATAGGGCTGTCACGCTGCATAACCCCTGGGACATCTTTCACACGCATTGTCCTGCCTGTGTGGCTGAGTGTAGTAGACCTGTCTGGAAACTATAGTCAATCCAGGGTATGAGATTTGATTAGCTTCTTAATTCTTGGTATGGTTTTAACAATCTCTGTGAGTGGCATTAGGTTGGAATAGTTGGGAACCGCTCATACTCTCCCACTGTCCCACACTGATATGACCCATTTGTCTCCTTCAGCCTCGGAACATTGTATTCTGCTCAAGCTCACCCTGCATGGATAGACTTTATTTAAATTCCAGTCCATGCCAGCACTGCTTCCACCTCATACCATTCTGCTCCAACCCATTCATGTCTATTTTCTCTTTGATCTTCCTCTGAAAAATTCATGAGGACCTCTGCAGGTATCTGCTTATGTGTGGGTTTCTGCTCAGAACCAGCCATATGTGAAACTCCTCCTTGATAGTGAAGCCTCATCTTACCTAGTGATTTCCCCATAGGATGAGTTGCTCTCAAATTTCAATTTTCTCTCTACTAGATATCAAGCTAAACTGAAAAGTCCTAGACCATTAAGTGGAATGAGTAGGAGAAGACACTAGTAACTCAACAGCTTGCAGACTTTATTTCAGATTTATTGAATAGTCTCTTGAAACAAAGGTTAATATACCCGCTACCAGATGTGTAGTAGTTGGTAGTGTGTTAACAATGAATTTCTTCTGTAGGTGTGAAGCTATCCTATGTGGAAGTAGAGCATTTGGTATAATTGTTCTAGTCTCAGATGAAATAAAATTTATACAGATTTTCCATTGGATTTAGGTGGCCAGTTATTGTTTGGGTCCACCATCACATCCATGACAGACTTCTGTTGTAGTTCCTATAGATCATCATTTTAGTGGCGATGGGTTCTTGCCCCATCATTAATTGTTTTCTCCTTGAGGACAAGAATAGTCTCTTTTTGAATACATTCCCAGTGGTGATAATTATGCCAGGACAATTCTGTTCAGTAAGTGTTGGTCGATTGAATAAATATATCAAAAGTCTTAAGCTGGTGGGTCAGAACACCTTTGGGTAGTTGGGTATGAAGATACCATCGGGGATCAGGGGTTACTGAGATTCTTTAGCATTTAATATGGTTGGAGAATCAGAGGGAAGGCATGAGGGGCACATGGCCTCTCGATGTATGGAAAGGGGAGAAGAAATCATTGTATTAGTAAATAGTAAAAGATGTGTAAGCAGCTACATAAATTGTGATGCATGAGTTATTGGTGATGTTAGTTTCGAGGTACCATAAAATCATAGTCTTCACTCCTGTTAAAATTAGAACTATGAACACTGGCTTGGGCAGGAATCACCAGTGTCTGAGGATTAGAAGAAGCAACTGAGTGAGTGCCAGGTATCAGTGCAGGTAAGGACTCCGGACAGCTACAGAGGTTTCTCCGGCCCATCCTGTGGCCCCTCGTGTGACCAGTATGGCATATTAAATTAGACTGGGAACTAAATTGGTCTCTGAATTCTAAGCCATGAAGAAAGTTGGTGGCTGCAAGGAAGGAATGATCCCATTTTAAGAGCAGATCCTCCGAGTATCTCTGATTTCTGGGGCTGCAGGTACTAGAGCCAAGGATCAACCTGTTGTGGACCACGTCAGCTCACAAACTTGAGAGTGGTTTCTACTGTTCCAGGCCATCTCAGGGTTGTGACTTTGACCACTGTCTCTGTAGCATTGTCTTCATTTAGGAACCATGAAGCAGCTCTTCCTCTCATATACCCTTTTAGGCCAACATGGCCCTGTCTCCTAGGAGACATGCTCAGTATTCTGAGAGCAGCTACCTTTGTTTGATTCAGGCAGGCTGGTGTCTATAGGAAACAAAAACCCTGGAAACAAAACCATCTGTAAGGAAGGATCCTTCCTTCTTGATGAGTTACTGTGGGACTCCGGGCAAGTCCCTTAACCTATTCTGGCCTCACATCCCTCTCAGGTGGAGAAAATAACTTCTGTATTGTCCTTATAATAAGATCTGAATCCTTTGAGGAAATATGCTCTGGAAGATGACAGTGAAGCAGTGTGGTCATGATGAAAAATGGGTGTGTTCTCTGGCGTAAGACACAAAATCTGTTGTTAATGCCTCAAAACTTGGCTTCATTTCTCCACAGTTTCTAGCTGAATGAACTCATCAAAGGTTTAAAAACTGAGTATGAATCCCTGGAGAAGCTCTTTTAGACAGCAGAGGTCTGGTTTGGTGATACATTTAATTTGGAAAGAAGAGATTGTTTTCTAGTATATTATTTTCTCTGGGTTAAAAAAAGAAATAGATTTATGCTTTATCTTCAAGTGCTCCAAATTATGTGTGACAGCTTTTCAATAAGCTGGTATCTGAAGGCAAAAAACCAACCTCTTTGCATATATATGATTTGACAGCATTCTTGGCCTGGGATTGTAGAAGAGCTGTCATTTATTGCTATAATTCAGCAATTGTGATGAATTGTTCAAGGGCCTTCATTGTACTTTGCCAAAACAAAATTAAGGGAAAACAACATTCTCATCATGCAAATCATGTAACTTTCATGTTTATTAATCCTTCCATGGAGGAATCAACATCCACTCTTTTTTCTTTGTCTTTTTTTTTGTGATACGCAGGCCTCTCACTGTTGTGGCCTCTCCCGTTGCGGAGCACAGGCTCCGGACGCACAGGCTCAGTGGCCATGGCTCATGGGCCCAGCCGCTCCGCGGCATGTGGGATCTTCCAGGACCGGGGCATGAACCCGTGTCCCCTGCATCAACAGGTGGACTCTCAACAACTGTGCCACTAGGGAAGCCCAACATCCACTCTTAAATGAGAGTACTAATCACTGTGAACCCTTCTCAAACATTGCTGGGAGAAATCATTTTGAATTTTTCTAGGGGACTCACCTCATTATCCCAACAAGTTAGATCTCTTTGTGTACCTCTCCCATATCACAGGATTGTGAGGTGTTCTGTGGATTTACAGGCATGTGACATTTGCTTCAGGGTCTACTGGCCACGTGAAAGAGATTTTCAATGCTCCTTCATGTGATTGTTATTAACCCACATCTAAGAAGCAGCTCAGTGACCCTCTGAATGTGTTTTCCACTCTCCTAGGTATTTTGGAGGGTCCTTGTAGTTGAATTCACCTTGGTGATTCCAGTGATGGTGTTCCTGTCTCTTGTTGAATTCTCGTGAACACCCATCCAGGCCCAGGTTTTGCTTGTCATATATGCCAGCCTCAAGTTGTACAGCCTGGACCACCCTAAAAGGGACAAATGTCCTATTTTATCCTTCACTTTTCTCACCTACTCTATCCTTGAATACAGTGGATGGACTCAGAGATTTTGTTTCTCCTACCTTTTCTTTTCCTGATCCCAAATAATATCTGTCTTCTATTACAGCTTGTGACATCCTTAAGAACCGTAATGTTTACCATTAGGGAACATGGTTTATGTTTGCATTAATCCGTGCACAAAGAGCTAAATTTAGCTTGGAGAAGTGAAACCCAGAGGTCATGTTAGAATTCTAAGACCTTGATTTTTCAATTATTTTTTCACTCCCTTCCTCCATGTCCTCTTCCAACAAAACAGGGCAAAATAAAGCACACAGTGACATCATTGTCCCTTGTCAGTCTACTTCCTAATTGCATCACGGTCATGATGTGGATATCTGTGGTGCAGTGGTTAATATTTATTTCTCAGTAACGCTACTCTGAACTGTCCATGGTGCTGATAGGCTTAAAAGGAAACTCTTCTTGAGTGAGAACAGCCTCAGATGGAATCAAACCTTTTGCTCCTTGCACTTAGAGCTTTAGAGTCCCACGGCTGGGTTTTGCCATACTGAAAGAAGTGGGGAATTGAGGATAATTATTTCACTGGTTTGAGCCAAACTAATGGTTTTTTTCTTTGAGTACATCGAGTTTTTGGTTTTAAGTTCTCTTTGTCCTAGATATTGGGAGAGTTTCTCACTTCTGGACTCTTTCTGGTAGATACAGCTCATGTTTTCATTTTTCCTTTCCTGTAGCTACCCAAGAGGATCACAGAGAGCACACAGGGAATTGACAATTATTTTTAATGAGAGGTGTATGTGAGACGGCTTCTCATTTTAAATTCCCTGCACTGCTTTTTAGTGGAATCAGGGGGTTTGGGATGTGCTTCTAGTGCTGTTTGCATTGACAGTGAGTTCCATAGTCATAGTCATTTTCTGGCAGCACCAAATGGGCTTTGGTCTTGAGTTTTATTTCAGGAGCATGTCTTCCTTTCCTAAACAAACCAACTAGTTGTGACATTTGAGGAAAACACAAGCCGTCTAATATTTGTCTTTGGTTTGAATGAAGGTGAAGAACACTGTATGGTGGAAAGGGATTTAAAAAAATTAAATAACCTCCAACTTCTCTCTTCCTAAAAGTCAGAGTCATAGGCTTGAAGGTGTCCTCGATTCATAGGCTACTAGTGCCCTAGAAGATTCTCAGGAAACAAGGGAAGGCTTTCTTTTTCACCTACATAGCTGTGCTACATTGATACCAACACCAGGGTCAAAAGTGATATTCAATTATATGTATCTTTTGTAGCTGGCCCCTCACATAGCCAACAGTGCAGTAGAAAAAACAGACATAAGATAAATGTCCATGTACTGAGGATGCCATATAAGCAAAGAGTGAAGCGATATGTTTGTGACTGAAAAGCTAGTCATAACAATACAAATACCACTGTCAGAACTATGTCCTGGGAATTTTTTCCCACTAAGAATTTTTTTTTTTTTTTTTTTTTTGCGGTATGCGGGCCTCTCACTGTTGTGGCCTCCCCCGTTGCGGAGCACAGGCTCCGGACGCGCAGGCTCCGGACGCGCAGGCTCAGCGGCCATGGCTCATGGGCCCAGCCGCTCCGCGGCATATGGGATCCTCCCAGACCGGGGCACGAACCCATATCCCCTGCATCGGCAGGCGGACTCTCAACCACTTGCGCCACCAGGGAGGCCCCCCCACTAAGAATTATTATATGAGTGTCAGTTGGAGCATTTAACATTACGATCTCAATTATTATGATGTCTCCTAGACACACCCAAAGTAAAAAGGGGGAGTTCTTCCAAAACTATTATGTTTAAACCTTGACTCAGATCCATTTTTATTATGTTCTTAAGTGGCAGTAGGCTGTAGCCAACTCAAATGGAAGAATAGATAACTAAATCACATGGGGTTCAATAAGCCCCACCCTTTCAAAATGACTGCTTCATAATAACTAGGCAAAGCACTCTATTTTTCTTTATTTTTTTTACTCTGTGTAACAGTAAAACAGAAATGATACAAAAATAAACTTCCTTGGCAAAAGGTTGTCTAATCAGGCTACCATTGTAGTGATATGAAAAACACAACATAGAGTGGTGAGATTACCGCAAATATAGATCATTAGATCTTGGTTTATTTTACAAACCACATCTGCAAGCTTCTCTATTAGCTAGTGATCTAAAATAAGCAATTATTATCATGTCTGAAATTATTGTAACCTGTAGAATTAGAAAACATACATGCATATTTACTTAGCTAAAAAGTTATAGGACTCACTGAAGGAAACTCATATAAATGGATGAAGCAAATCAATGGATTTTGCTGGCAGCATTTTATATAAACCAGAATTAATGTGCTGCAATAGGATTAAGATTTCAAATGGAGGCATAAAGTGTATGTGCAGGGCCAAACACAGCCTGAATGGGCTAAAGTTATTTTTTATTTCTACGTAGATCAAAGGAAAGAGGTTTTCCAAGATGATGCTTGTTAAGTATTCAAATGAGAACTAGATTTCAGTGGGTGTTGGAAGGAAAGCACATTAGCTGGATTAGTAAAGATCTTTCATATTACTTTGAGGTACATTTCAAGAGTCTGTTTATGCTTAATGTAATTCCCCTGTGTTTAATGTCACAAGAAAAAGGAAGAAGAAAAGGAGATGACAGATGTCCTGCAAAATTGAATACGGTGTAAAAAGTACCGTGATAGCATTGAGTTCACCCCTGCTAAGGCTGAAACGTGAGCTTGGGGCAACACTGAAAATGTGTATTATGAGAAGTCACTTTAAAAAAATTCTGCGTTGTGCTGGAGTGCTTGGCGTAAGCAGAGATGGAGTGGTTCAAGCATGGGTTCTGACCGCAGGGTGCATACAGTATAGTAAGGACGGTATGTAGATCAGAAAGAGGGTGCTGTTCTCTTGTAGAATAAGGATCAAGGAGGCAGAGGGGATCTTGCCCCTAGCCTGTGGCTTTCCTAAAATGTTGCAGAGTCCTGGTTAGGGTGGGTCTGTTGCTAGTCTGGGCCAGGGATGGGGTTGCCAGTAGCTTCAGAACCACAGAACTGCTGCACTGGGAGAGAGCGAGGCACTGGGCAGGAGATGCTGTGGCTACTCTTGCCTGGATGAGGTCCATCTGGCATGGGCGGGCAGGGTGGTTGAGTGAGAGAAGAGCCTGGAGGAGAGGAGAGGAGTTGGGAGGGTACTTTAATAATCCAGGTGAAAGAGAGAGCAGTAGAGCAACCATAAGGGGGATGGAGAGGAAGATGTGGATGCAAGGCTGGACCAGAACTGACAGTACCTGGCAGCTTTCATTGTTGCAGGGGGATGGTGCTCGTGGGGGTGGCAGGGCTTGTGGCTGCAGAGTGTCTATGATTGTCAGCCCAGGTTGTGGGGAAGAGAGTGGTGCCATTATCAGGAACAGGAGAGTAGGTTTGGGAGAAAAGGTAAATGCTGTGAAGATGGAGCTCAAGCCTGGGCTCAAAGCATGGGCTTTGTATGAATGCACAGGTGCTCACCCATGAAGTCGACCATGATAGAACCAGAGGTACTGAAATTCATGTGCACCCCACGCTCTTCCTGGGCACCTGCCCACCTGCCTGGGAATGTCCAGTAAGGGGACAGAGCAGGATTGTGTGCACTGGTGCGGGATGCCGCAGGGCTGGAACTGTGGCTGAGAAGGACAAGAATCACAGGCATTGCTGAGTGGAACGGAACCCATTCTATCCCAGGCGTTGGTGATAAGCTTATTATCAGATGTGATTAATTCCTCAGAATAGGTGGGGACCCAGAAGTCCTCTGACATTTGTCTTAGTTGAAATTTGAATGAAAACTATGAAAGCTGAAGAGCTTTCAGAAGGTTCCCCATCTTTTTGTCCTTTCTCCACACCAGCGTCTCACACTCACGTGTATTGCCTGAATATTCTCTGGGCATTCTTGTTTTGAGAAGAGAAGATACTAACCTTTTCTTCTGGATATCTGCCATATTTGTGTCAGACAAACTCTTCTAGAAAACGTTTATGAATGCTACCTTATTTAATTTTTTCCCCTTGATGGCTTTTTAAAAAAATTATTTTTATACAGCAGGTTCTTATTAGTTATCTGTTTTATACATATTACTGTGTATATGTCAATCCCAATCTCCCAGTTCATCCCACCACCACCACCACCACCCCTGCTTTCCCCCCTTGGTGTCCATACATTTGTTCTCTACATCTGTGTCTCTATTTCTGCCTTGCAAACCGGTTCATCTGTACTATTTTTCTAGATTGTGCATATATGTGTTAATGTACGATATTTGTTTTCCTCTTTCTGACTTACTTCACTCTGTATGACAGTCTCTAGGTCCATCCGTGTCTCTACAAATGACCCAATTTCGTTGCTTTTTATTGCTGAGTAATATTCCATTGTATATATGCACCACATCTTTATCCATTCATCTGTCGATGGACACCTAGGTTGCTTCCATGTCCTGGCTACTGTAAATAGTGCTGCAATGAACATTGTGGTACATGTGTCTTTTTGAGTTATGGTTTTCTCAGGGTATATGCCCAGTAGTGGGATTGCTGGGTCATATGGTAGTTCTATTTGTAGTTTTTTAAGGAACCTGCATACTGTTCTCCATAGTGACTATATCAATTTACATTCCCACCAACAGGGCAAGAGTGTTCCCTTTTCTCCACACCCTCCCCAGCATTTGTTGTTTGTAGATTTTCTGATGATGCCCATTCTAACTGGTGTGAGGTGATACATCATTGTAGTTTTCATTTGCATTTCTCTAATAATTAGTGATGTTGAGCAGCTTTTCATGTGCTTCTTGGCCAGCTGTATGTCTTCTTTGGAGAAATGTCTATTTAGGTCCTTTGCCCATTTTTGGATTGGGCTGTTTGTTTTTTTAATATTGAGCTGCGTGAGCTGTTTATATATTTTGGAGATTAATCCTTTGTCTGTTGATTCGTTTGCAAATATTTTCTCCCATTCTGAGGGATGTCTTTTCATCTTGTTTATAGTCTCCTTTGCCATGCAAAAGCTTTTAAGTTTCATTAGGTCTCATCTGTTTATTTTTGTTTTTATTTCCACTACTCCAGGAGGTGGGTCAAAAAAGATCTTGCTGTGATTTATATCAAAGAGTGTTATTCCTATGTTTTCCTCTAAGAGTTTTATGGTGTCTGACCTTACATTTAGGTCTTTAATCCATTCTGAGTTTATTTTTGTATATGGGGTTAGGGAGTGTTCTAATTTCATTCTTTTACATGTAGCTGTCCAGTTTTCCCAGCACCGCTTACTGAAGACACTGTCTTTTTTCCATTGTATATCCTTGCCTCCTTTGTCATAGATTAGTTGACCACAGGTGCATGGGTTTATCTCCGGACTTGCTATCCTGTTCCATTGATCTATATTTCTTTTTTTGTGCCAGTATCATATTGTCTTGACTACTGTACCTTTGTAGTATAGTCTGAAGTCAGGGAGTCTGATTCCTCCAGCTCTGTTTTTTTCCAAGAGTGTTTTGGCTGTTTGGGGTCCCTTGTGTATCCATACAAATTTTAAGTTTTTTTGTTCTAGTTCTGTAAAAACTGCCATTGGTAATTTGATAGGGATTGCATTGAATCTGTAGATTGCTTTGGGTAGTATAGTCATTTTCACAGTATTGATTCTTCCAATCCAAGAACATGGTATATCTCTCCATCTGTTTGTGTCATCTTTGATTTCTTTCATCAGTGTCTTGTAGTTCTCTGAGTACAGGTCTTTTACCTCCTTAGGCAACTTTATTCCTGGGTATTTTATTCTTTTTGTTACAATGGTGTATGGGATTGTTTCCCTAATTTCTCTTTCTGATCTTTTGTTGTTAGTGTATAGGAATGCAAGAGTTTTCTGTGCATTAATTTTGTATCCTGCAACTTTACCAAAGTTATTGATTAGTTCTGGTAGTTTTCTGATGGTATCTTTAGGATTATCAATGCATAGTATCATGTCATCTGCAAACAGTGACAGTTTTACTTCTTGTTTTCCAATTTGGATTCCTCTTATTTCTTTTCCTTCTCTGATTGCTGTGGCTAAAACTTCCAAAACTATGTTGAATAACAGTGGTGAGATTGGGCAACCTTGTCTTGTTCCTGATCTTAGTGGAAATGGTTTCAGTTTTTCACCATTGAAGACAGTGTTGGCTGTGGGTTTGTCATATATGGCCTTTATTATGTTGAGGTAGTTTCCCTCTATGCCCACTTTCTGAAGAGTTTTTAACATAAATGTGTGTTGAATTTTGTCAAAAGCTTTTTCTGTGTCTATTGAGATGATCATAGTTTTTTTTCCTTCAATTTGTTAATATGGTGTATCACATTGATTGATTTGCATATATTGAAGAATCCTTGCATCTCTGGGATAAATCCCACTTGATCATGGTGTATGATCCTTTTTAATGTGTTGTTGGATTCTGTTTGCTAGTATTTTGTTGAGGATTTTTGCATCTATATTCATCAGTGATATTGGTCTGTAATTTTATTTTTTTATAGTATCTTTGTCAGGTTTTGGTATCAGGGTGATGGTGGCCTCGTAGAATGAGTTTGGGAGTGTTACTTCCTCTGCAATATTTTGGAAGTGTTTGAGAAGTATGGGTGTTAGTTTTTCTCTAAATGTTTGATAGAATTCACCTGTGAAGGCTTCTGGTCCTGGACTTTTGTTTGTTGGAAGATTTTTTTTTTTGCCGTACACAGGCCTCTCACTCCTGTGGCCTCTCCCGTCACGGAGCACAGGCTCTGGACACGCAGACCCAGTGACCATGGCTCACAGGCCCAGCCGCTCTGTGGCATGTGGGATCTTCCCAGACCGGGGCACGAACCCATGTCCCCTGCATCGGCAGAGGGACCCCCAACCCCTGCGCCACCAGAGAAGCCCTGTTGGAAGATTTTTAATCGCAGTTTCAATTTCATTACTTGTGATTGGTCTGTTAATGCTTTCTATTTCTTCGTGGTTCAGTCTTGGAAGGTTATACCTTTCTAAGAATTTGTCCATTTCTTCCAGGTTGTCCATTTTATTGGCATGGAGTTGCTTGTATTAGTCTCTTATGATGCTTTGTATTTCTGTGGTGTCCATTGTAACTGCTCCTTTTTCATTTCAAATTTTATTGATTTGAGTCCTCTCCCTCTTTTTCTTGAGGAGTCTGGCTAGAGGTTTATCAATTTGGTTTATCTTCTCAAAGAACCAGATTTTTGTTTTATTGATCTTTGCTATTGTTTTCTTTGTTTCTATTTCATTTATTTCTGCTCTGATCTTTATGATTTCTTTCCTTCAGCTAACTTTGGGTTTTGTTTATTCTTTCGCTAGTTCCTTTAGGTGTAAGTTTAGATGATTTGAATTTTTTCTTGTCTCTTGAGGTAGGCGTGTATTGCTATAAACTTCCCTCTTAGAACTGCTTTTGCTGCCTCCCATAGGTTTTATATTGTTGTCTTTTCATTGTCATTTGTCTCTAGGTATTTTTTAATTTCCTCTTTGATTTCTTCTGTGATCTCTTGGTTATTTAGTAACATATTGTTTAGCCTCCATGTGTTTGTGTTTTTTACATTTTTCCCCTTATAATTTATTTCTAATCTCATAGCGTTGTGGCCGGAAAAGATGCTTGATATGATCTCAGTTTTCTTAAATTTACTGAGGCTTGATTTGTGACCCAAGATGTGATCTGTCCTGGAGAATGTTCCATGTGCACTTGTGAAGAAAGTGTATTCTGCTGTTTTTGGATGGAAAGTCCTATAAATATCAATTAAATCTATCTGGTCTATTGTGTTATTTAAAACTTGTGTTTCCCTATTAACTTTCTGTCTGGATGATCTGTCCATTGGTATAAGCGAGGTGCTAAAGTCCCCTACTAATATCGCGTTACTGTCATTTCTTCTTTTATAGTTGTTAGCATTTGCCTTGTGTATTGAGGTGCTCCTATGTTGGGTGCATATGTATTTATAATTGTTATATCTTCTTCTTAGATTGATCCCTGGATCATTATGTAGTGTCCTTTCTTGTCTCTTGTAACATTCATTATTTTAAAGTCTATTTTATCTGATATGAGAATTGCTACTCCAGCTTTCTTTTGATTTCCATTTGCATGGAATATCTTTTCCCCTCCTCTCACTTTCAGTTTGTATGTGTCCCTAAATCTGAAGTGGGTCTCTTGTAGACAGCACATATATGGATCTTGTTTTTGTATCTATGCAGCGAGCCTGTTTCTTTTGGTTGGAGCACTTAATCCATTCACGTTTAAGGTAATTATCGATATGTATGTTCCTATTACCATTTTCTTAATTGTTTGGGTTTGTTTTTGTAGGTCCTTTTCTTCTCTTCTGTGTCCCACTTAGAGAAGTTCCTTTAGCACTTGTTGTACAGCTGGTTTTGTGGTGCTGAATTCTCTTAGCTTTTGCTTGTCTGTAAAGCTCTTGATTTCTCCATCGAATCTGATTGAGATTCTTCCTGTAGAGTAATTTGGTTGTAGGTTCTTCCCTTTCATCACTTTAAGTATATTGTGCCACTCCCTTCGGGGTTGTAGAGTTTCTGCTGTGAAATCAGCTGTTAACCTTATGGGAGTTCCCTTGTATGTTATTTGTCATTTTTTCCTTGCTGCTTTTTTTTTTTTTTTTTTTTTTTTTTTTTTTTTTTTTTTTTTTGCGGTATGCGGGCCTCTCACTGTTGTGGCCTCTCCCGTTGCGGAGCACAGGCTCCGGACGCGCAGGCCCAGCGGCCATGGCTCACGGGCCCAGCCGCTCCGCGGCATATGGGATCCTCCCAGACCGGGGCACGAACCCGTATCCCCTGCATCGGCAGGCGGACTCTCAACCACTGCGCCACCAGGGAGGCCCTTCCTTGCTGCTTTTAATAATTTTTGTTTGTCTTTAATTTTTGTCAATTTGATTACTGTGTGTCTGGGCGTGTTTCTCCTTGGATTTATCCTGCATGGGGCTCTCTGCGCTTCCTGGACTTGGGTGGGTATTTAGTTTCCCATGTTAGGGAAGTTTTCGAGTATAATCTCTTCAGATATTTTCTAGGGTCCTTTCTGTCTTCTCCTTCTGGGACCCCGTTAATGCAAATATTGGTGCATTTAATGTTGTCCCAGAGGTCTCTTAGGCTGTCTTCATTTCTTTTCATTCTTTTTTTCTTTACTCTCTTCCATGGCAGTGAATTCCACCGTTCTGTCTTCCAGTCACTTCTCCGTTCTTCTGCCTCAGTTATTCTGCTCTTGATTCCTTCTAGTGTATTTTTCATTTCAGTTATTGTATTGTTCATCTCTGTTTGTTTGTTCTTTAAATCCTCTAGGTGTTTGTTCTTTAATTCTTCTAGATCTTTGTTAAACATTTCTTGCATCTTCTTGATCTTTGCCTCCATACTTTTTCTGAGGTCCTGGATCATCTTCACTATCATTATTCTGAAATATCTTTCTGGAAGGTTGCCTGTCTCCATTCATTTAGTTATTTTTCTGGGGTTTTATCTTGTTCCTTCATCTGGTACATAGTACTCTGCCTTTTTATTTTGTCTTTCTTTCTAATTTTTTGATATGGCTATCCTTACCGTATTTTACAGATAAAACTGAGATTTAGAGAGGCAAGAGTGTCTAAAACCTCACAGCTCCCAGTTGGCAGAATCTGTCTCTCCTTGTGATGCTGTCCTCCTTTCCTGGTCATGAAAACACACATAGGCTGCTCAAGATTTTTTAAAAAGTTGTGGCAGAACTAATGTTAAAACTATTTTCTGAGGAAATCAACTGGAAGATGGATGCAGGGCCTAGAGAGAGGACAGGCTGAATATGTTCTGGGGTGAAAATTGTGGTCAGGTGGCATCACCTCTGACACAGTGGCCCAGGAGGCTGGTGGTCTGCCGGAGGACACGGCTCTTTTTTTGTCTCACTGGACAGAAGTGTTTGGCCCTTGGGTCAGTTGAAGAGAAATCATCTTCCAGTTTGTGGATTGTGACCAGCCAGCGGGCTGGAGGGAGCATCAGGACAACTGGTCCTCCAGACACCCTGGAGGCCCAGACGAGGATTTTTCCTGGCTTCTCGGCTGCTCCACTGCCTGGGAGCAGGGCCCGAGGCAGGGAGATTGTTGGGAGCTTGTGGTGAAGAAATCAGCACTTGAGTAGAAATGGCTGTCTCACCTCCCTTGGTGCCCAACTGACAACTCAGGGGATATCAGCTCTCAGGCCAAATTGCTGCTGCACATCAAACCTTCCTCCTGAGGGCACGGCTTTCCCAAAGAGGGACCCTGCCTAGAGCTGAAGCAGGAACACTGGGAGGGGGTGGAAAGCAGAGCAGCTGCCAAATGCTGGGTGTGTTTGTACAAAGTGTCTGCTAAATCTATGAATGTCAGAACAACAGAGAACCTGATTGTTTTGGAATCTGAAATCCATCATTGAATTAATTCTAAATTAGCAGTTCACATTGACTGATAGGAAAAATAGGTCCTTCAGTGCCCTGCTGTTTGAAAGCTTAAAGTTCAAGGATATCTCACTAGGAAAATTTAAAAACATGTCTGATTTTTTTCACTCGCACATTAACTTAGCTGTATTTAGGTTCTGTATGGTGGCTGTGCCTGGTGGAAAGGGATGTGCAAACTCTCAGCTCCACTGACCCAGGTGTGCAGGGGCTCAGGTGGCCTCTGCAGGGGTTCAGGGATCACAGGCTGCACTTCACAGTGGAATTCATCTATCCGAGTTTCCTCATCCCAGGGGACCTGAAGAAACTGCCAGATTTCAAATCAAATGATGTTTGGATGGTGCCTTGCTCTCAGAGTGAGTGCCTCTCCATAGCACAAACAAACGTGAGGTCAAGTGTGGTTCTGATTGTGATGCCGGTGAGCTTGTACTTGTTTTTTCAGTACTAGTGCTTAAACCCTACTTGATGTGAGAGACGGAAGGTGAATATTAAGGAAAACCAGGCATTATGCCCTTGGCTTTTGAAAAGAGCCAGATTATGTCATATACCTCAGAGTTATTAATGTTTCTGGCTGGCCTTACAGAGGTGGATTAAGTTTATTTAGGAATTTTTTGCAGGCCTAGATGGAACGCTGGTCATTTCTTTTACAGGTATGGGTGAACGATGTCTGACCTGGTGGATAAGGGTGGTGCAGGGAGGCATTTCCCACCCCTAGACTTCAGATCCCTGGCTGGGGTGGTGGCTGTCATGATGGTGGTGTGTATCATCTGTGGGGTGTTTTCAAGTCTGTGACCCCTTATGCCTGCCAAGCTTTGCTTATATTATTTGTATATATTAGAGGATGCCATTGATGTAATACAACACCAGTTAATTTTAAACATCTCTGAATTACTAGTAGCTTCTTGTCACTGTGTACTTTTTTAAAAGCTTTTTTTTTTTAATGTTTAAATGCATCTCTGTTGACTGAAACAAATACACAACCTAAAACTTGAGAGTTACATTTTATTCAGCAGACAAAACAGAGGACCTAAGTCTGGGACACAGCATCTCAGCTAACTCTGAGAGATTGCCCTGAAGAGGTAAGGGAGGGAGCCAGGATATATGAGTTTCTGAAACAAAGACCAGGTAGTTGGAACATCAAAAGATTACTGTTAATTAAGGAAAATGAAATATCTCAAGTTAAGGAATTTACAGCTTTTCTTTTCTTTTTTTTTTGAATATTGGAATGCATTTATTTATTTTATTTTTTAACATCTTTATTGGAGTATAATTGCTTCACATTTTTGTGTTAGCTTCTGCTGTATAACAAAGTGAATCAGCAATATGGATACATATATCCCCATATCCCCTCCCTCTTGCATCTCCCTCCCACTCTCCCTATCGCACCCCTCTAGGTGGTCACAGAGGACCAAGCTGATCTCCATATGCAATGTAGCTGCTTCCCACTAGCTATGGATTTTACATTTGGCAGTGTATATATGTCAATGCTACTCTCTCACTTCGTCCAAGCGTACCCTTCCCTCTCCCCATGTCCTCATGTCCATTCTCTATGTCTGTGTCTTTATTCCTGTCCTGCCCCTAGGTTCTTCAGAACCATTTTTATTTTTTTTTAAGATTCCATGTATATGTGTTAGCATACAGTATTTGTTTTTCTCTTTCTGACTTACTTCACTCTGTATGACAGACTGTAGGTCAGTCCACCTCACTACACATAACTCAATTTTGTTTCTTTTTATGGCTGAGTAATATTCCATTGTATATATGTGCAACATCTTCTTCATCCATTCATTTCTCAGTGGACATTTAGGTTGCTTCCATGTCCTGCCTATTGTAAATAGAGCTGCAATGAACATTGGGGTACATGACTCTGTTTGAATTATGGTTTTCTCAGGGTTATGCCCAGTAGTGGGATTGCTGGGTCATATGGTAGTTCTATTTTTTGTGCTTTAAGGAACCTCCATACTGTTCTCCATAGTGGCTGTATCAATTTACATTCCCACCAACAGTGCAAGGGGGTTCCCTTTTCTCCACACCCTCTCCAGCATTTATTGTTCGTAGATTTTTTTTTTTTTTTTTTGGCTGTACACGGGCCTCTCACTGTTGTGGCCTCTTGCATTGCAGAGCACAGGCTCTGGACGCGCAGGCTCAGCGGCCACGGTTCATGGGCCTAGCCGCTCTGCGGCATGTGGGATCCTCCTGAACCGGGGCATGAACCCGTGTCCCCTGCATCGGCAGGCGGACTCTCAATCACTGCGCCACCAGGGAAGCCCTGTTTGTAGATTTTTTGATGATGGCCATTCTGACCGGTGTGCAGTGATACCTCATTGTAGTTTTGATTTGCATTTCTCTAATGATTAGTGATGTTGAGCATCCTTTCATGTGTTTGTTGGCAATCTGTATATCTTCTTTGGAGAAATGTCTATTTAGGTCTTCTGCCCATTTTTGGATTGGGTTGTTTGTTTTTTGGATATTGAGCTGCATGAGCTGCTTGTATATTTTGGAAGTTAATCCTTTGTCAGTTGCTGTATTTGCAAATATTTTCTCCCATTCTGAGGGTTGTGTTTTCATCTTGTTTATGGTTTCCTTTGCTGTGCAGAAGCTTTTAAGTTTCATTAGGTCTCAATTGTTTGTTTCTTTTTTTGTTTCCATTACTCTAGGAGGTGGGTCAAAATGGAACTTGCTGTGATTTATGTCATAGAGTGTTCTGCCTATGGTTTCCTCTAAGAGTTTTATAGTGTCTGGCCTTACATTTAAGACTTTAATCCATTTTGAGTTTATTTGTGTATGGTGTTATGGAGTGTTTTAATTTAATTCGTTTATATGTAGCTGTCCAGTTTTCTCAGCACCACTTATTGAAGAGGCTGTCTTTACTCCATTGTATATTCCTGCCTCCTTTATCAAAGATATGGTGACCATATGGGCGTGGATTTATCTCTGGGCTATGTATCCTGTTCCATTGATCTATATTTCTGTTTTTGTGCCAGTACCATACTGTCTTGATTACTGTAGCTTTGTAGTATAGTCTGAAGTCTGGGAACCTGATTCCTCCAGCTCTGTTTTTGTTTCTCAAGATTGCTTTGGCTATTCAGAGTCTTTTGTGTTTCCATACAAATTGTGAAATTTTTTGTTCTAGTTTTGTGAAAAATGCCATTGGTAGTTTGATAGGGATTGCACTGAATCTGTAGATTGCTTTGGGTAGTAGAGTCATTTTCACAATGTTGATTCTTCCAATCCAAGAACATGGTATATCTCGCCATCTGTACCATCTTTACTATCTTTCATTAGTGTCTTACAGTTTTCTGCGTACAGGCCTTTTGTCTCCTTAGGTAGGTTTATTCCTAGGTATTTTATTCCTTTTGTTGTAAATGGGAGTGTTTCCTTAATTTCTCTTTCAGAGTTTTCATCATTAGTATATAGGAATGCAAGAGATTTCTGTGCATTAATTTTGTATCCTGCTACTTTACCAAATTCATTGATTAGTTCTAGTGGTTTTCTGGTAGCATCTTTAGGATCCTCTATATATAGTATCTGCACACAGTGACAGTTTTACTTCTTCTTTTCTGATTTTATTCCTTTTATTTCTTTTTCTTCTGTGATTGCTGTGGCTAAAACTTCCAAAACTATGTTGAATAACAGTGGTGAGAGTGGGCAACCTTGTCTTGTTCCTGATCTTAGTGGAAATGGTTTCAGTTTCTCACCATTGAGAATGATGTTGGATGCGGGTTTGTCATATATGGCCTTTATTATGTTGAGGTAGGTTCCCTCTATGCCAACTTTCTGGAGGGTTTTTTATCATAAATGGGTGCTCAATTTTATCAAAAGCTTTTTCTGCATCTATTTAGATGATCATATGGTTTTTATCCTTCAGTTTGTTAATATCATGTGTCACATTGATTGATTTGCGTATATTGAAGAATCCTTGCATTCCTGGGATAAACCCCACTTGATCATGTTGTATGATCCTTTTAATGTTATGTCGGATTCTGTTTGCTATTATTTTGTTGAGGATTTTTGCATCTATTTTCATCAGTGATATTGGCCTGTAGTTTTCTTTCTTTGTGACATCCTTGTCTGGTTTTGGTATCAAGGTGATGGCCTCATAGAATGAGTTTGGGAGTGCTCCTCCCTCTGCTATATTTTGGAAGAGTTTGAGAAGGATAGGTGTTATCTCTTCTCTAAATGTTTGATACAATTTGCCTGAGAAGCCTTCAGGTCCTGGGCTTTTGTTTGTTGGAAGATTTTTAATCACAGTTTCAATTTCAGTGCTTGTGATTGGTCTGTTCATATTTTCTATTTCTCCTGGTTCAGTCTTGGAAGGTTATACCTTTCTAAGAATTTGTCCCTTTCTTCCAGGTTGTCCATTTTATTGGCATATAGTTGCTGTAGTAATCTCTCATGATCCTTTGCATTTCTGCATTGTTAGTTGTTACTTTTCCTTTTTCATTTCTAATTCTGTTTATCTGAGTCTTCTCCCTTTTTTCTTGATGAGTCTGACTAATGGTGTATCAATTTTGTTTTAATGAACCAGGTTTTAGATTTATTGATCTTTGCTATTGTTTCCTTCATTTCTTTTCCTTTATTTCTTTTTTTTTTTCTTTTTTGCGGTATGTGGGCCTCTCACTGTTGTGGCCTCTCCCGTTGCGGAGCACAGGCTCCGGACGCGCAGGCCCAGAGGCCATGGCTCACGGGCCCAGCCGCTCCGCGGCATATGGGATCCTCCCAGACCGGGGCACGAACCCGTATCCCCTGCATCGGCAGGCGGACTTTTAACCACTGCGCCACCAGGGAGGCCCTCCTTTATTTCTGATCCGATCTTTATGATTTCTTTCTTTCTGCTAACTTTTTTTTTTCCTTTCCCCAATTGCTTTAAGTGTAAGGTTAGGTTGTTTATTTGAGATTTTTCTGATTTCTTGAGGTAGGATTGTTTGCTGTGAACTTACCTCTTAGAACTGCTCTTGCAGCATCCCACAGGTTTTGGATTGTCGTGTTTTCATTGTCATTTGTTTCTAAGTAATTTTTGTTTTCCTCTTTGTTTTATTGAGTGATCTCTTGGTTATTTAGTAGCATATTGTTTAGCCTCCATGTGTTTGTATTTTTTACAGTTTTTTTCCTGTAATTTTTATCTAGTCTCATAGTGTTGTGGTTGGAAAAGATACTTGATTTGATTTCAGTTTTCTTAAATTTACCAAGGCTTGATTTGTGACCCAAGATATGATCTATCCTGGAGAACCTTCCATGAGCACTTGAGAAGAAAGTGTATTCTGTTGTTTTTGAATGGAATGTCCTATAAATATCAGTTAAGTCCATCTTGTTTAATGTGTCATTTAAAGCTTGTGTTTCCTTATTTATTTTCATTTTGGATGATCTGTCCATTGGTGAAAGTGGGGTGTTAAAGTCCCCTACTGTGATTGTGTTACTGTTGATTTCCTCTTTTTTGGCTGCTGGCATTTGCCTTATGTATTGAGGTGCTCCTATGTTGGGTATATAAATATTTACAATTCTTATATCTTCTTTTTGGTTGCTCCCTTGATCATTATGTAGTGTCCTTCTTAGTCTCTTGTAATAGTCTTTATTTTAAAGTCTATTTTGTCTGTTATGAGAATTGCTACTCCATCTTTCTTTTGATTTCCATTTGCATGGAATATCTTTTTCCCTCCCCTCACTTTCAGTGTGTATGTGTCCCTAGGTCTCAAGTGGGTCTCCTGTAGACAGCATATATGTGGGTCTTGTTTTTATATCCATTCAGCCAGTCTGTGTCTTTTGGTTGGAGCATTTAATCCCTTTACATTTAAGGTAATTATCGATATGTATGTTCCTATTACCATTTTCTTAATTGTTTTGGGTTTGTTTTTGTAGGTCTTTTCCTTCTCTTGTGTTTCCTGCCTAGACAAGTTCCTTTAGCATTTGTTGTAAAGCTGGTTTGGTGGTGCTGAATTCTCTTAGCTTTTGTTTGTCTGTAAGGTTTTAATTTCTCCATTGAATCTCAGCGAAATCTTACTGGGTATATTAATCTTGGTTGTAGGTTTTTCCCTTTCATACTTTAAATGTGTCCTGTCACTCCCTTCTGGCTTGCAGAGTTTCTGCTGAAAGATCAGCTGTTAACCTTATGGGGATTCCCTTGTATGTTATTTGTTGCTTTTCCCTGCTGCTTTTAATATTTTTTCTTTGTATTTAATTTTTGATAGTTTGATTAATATGTGTCTTGGCGAGTTTCTCCTTGGATTTATCCTGTATGGGACTCTCTGTGCTTCCTGGACTTGATTAACTATTTCCTTTCCCATATTAGGGAAGTTTTCAACTATAATCTCCTCAAATATTTTCTCAGACCCTTTCTTTTTCTCTTCTTCTTCTGGGACCTGTATAATTCAAATGCTGGTGCGTTTGATGTTGTCCCAGAGGCCTCTGAGACTGTCCTCAATTCTTTTCATTCTGTTGTCTTTATTCTGCTCTGTGGTAGTTATTTCCCCATTTTATCTTCCTGGTCACTTATCCATTCTTTTGCATCAGTTATTCTGCTGTTGATACCTTCTAGAGTATTTTAAATTTCATTTATTGTGTTGTTCATCATTGTTTGCTCTTTAGTTCTTCTAGGTCCTGGTTAAACGTTTCTTGTATTTTCTCCGTTCTATTTCCAAGATTTTGGATCATCTTTACTATCATTACTCTGAATTCTTTTTCAGGTAGACTACCTATTTACTCTTCATGTGTTTGGTCTGGTGGGTTTTTACTTTGCTCCTTCATGTGCTGCATATTTCTCTGTCTTCTCATTTCGTTTAACTTACTTTGTTTGAGGTTTCCTTTTCGCAGGCTGCAGGTTGTTCAGTGGCTTGTGTACACTTCCTGGTGGAGGGGACTGGTGCCTGTGTTCTAGTGTGTGGGGCTGGATCTTGTCTTTCTGGTGGGCAGGACTGAGTCTAGTAGTGTGTTTTGGGATGTCTGTGAACTTAGTGTGGTTTTAGGCAGCGTCTCTGCTAATGGGTGGGGTTGTGTTCCTGTCTTGCTAGTTGTTTGGCGTGGGGCGTCCAGTGCTGGAGTCTGCTGGTCGTTGGGTGGAGCTGGGTCTTAGTGTTGAGACAGAGATCTCTGGGAGAGCTCTTGCCAATTGATATTATGTGGGACCAGGAGGTCTCTAGTAGTCCAGTGTCCTGAACTCACCTCTCCCACCTCAGAGGCGCAGGTGTGATGCCAGGCTGGAGTGCCAAGACCCTGTCCGCCACACAGCTCAGAAGAAAAGGGAGAAAAAATTAAAAAAAATAAAATAGTTATTAAAAAATAATAGTAATAAAAAAAGAGGAGAGCAACCAAACCAATAAACAAATCCACCAGTGATAACAAGTGCTAAAAACTATACTAAGATAAACTTAAAAATCAGAAACAAATCAGTTGCTGACAGCAAACCGCACATCTACAGCTGCTCCCAAAGTCCACCGCCTCAATTTGGGATGATTCGTTGTCTGTTCAGGTATTCCACAGATGCAGTGTACATCAGGTTGATCGTGGGGATTTAATCTGCTGCTCCTGAGGCTGGTGGGAGAAATTTCCCTTTTTCTCCTTTGTTCGCACAGCTCCTGGGGTGCAGCTTTGGTTTTGGCCCCGCCTCTGGGTGTAGGTCGCCGGCAGACGTCTGTTTCCACTCAGACAGGAGGGGGTTAAAGCAGCAGCTGATTAGGGGGCTCTGGCTCACTCATGCTGCGGTGAGGGTGGTGTACGGTAGTTGTAATTGGAATGCAGGGGGAGCCTGTGGCGACAGAGGCCTGCATGACGTTGCACCAGCCTGAGGTGTGCCGTGTGTTCTCCCAGGGAAGTTGTCCCTGGATCACGGGACCCTGGCAGTGGCGGGCTGCATAGGCTCCCGGGGTGTCTGGATAGTGACCTGTGCTTGCACACAGGATTTTTGTTGACTGCAGCAACAGTGTTAGTGTTTCATGCCCATCTCTGGGGTCCGAGCTGATAGCTGTGGCTTGTGCCCGTCTCTGGAGCTCGTTTAGGTGGTGCTCTGCCTTCTGTGGGCAGGCAGGGAAGCAATCCCCTCTCCTCGCACACCCTGACACAATGGTCTCTTGACTCTTAGGCAGTTCCAGACTTTTTCCTGGACTCCCTCCCAGCTAGCAGTGGCACAGTAGCCCCCTTCAGCCTGTGTTCACGCAGCCAACCCCAGTCCTCTCCCTGGGATCTGACCTCCGAAGCCCGAGCCTCAGCTCCCAGCCCCTCCCCACCCCAGTGGGTGAGCAGACAAGCCTCTCAGGCTGTTGAGTGCTGGTCGGCAACTGTCCTCTGTGCGGGAATCTCTCTGCTTTGCCCTCTGCACTCTTGTTGCTGAGCTCTTCTCCATGGTTCTGAAGCTTCCCTCCTGCCCACCCCCCATCTCCGCCAGTGAAGGGGCTTCCTAGTGTGTGGAAACTTTTCCTCCTTCACAGCTCCCTCCCAGAGGTGCAGGTCCCATCCCTATTCTTTTGTCTCTGTTTTTTTTTTTTTTTTTTAATTTTGCCCTACCCAGGTACGTGACTGCCTTTTGGGAGGTCTGAGGTCTTCTGCCAGTGTTCAGTAGGTGTTCTGTAGGAGTTGTTCCACATGTAGATGTGTTTTTGATATATCTGTGGGGAGGAAGGTGATCTCGCCATCTTACTCCTCCATCATCCTGAAGGTCCCTCCCCCGGCACTTTTCTATGTATGGGAAGATGCAAGAGTCTGGGCTCACTGAAATCATTCCTTTGATATGCACCTCAGCTATCTGGGGCCAGTATCCTGTGTTTTCTCATCCTGAGTCTCTTTTGAACCGTACAGTGCTCACTACTGGGGCAGCTGTAATTTGATGGCTTGATGGCTACAACATCCTTTGTTTACTGATATGGCAGGCAATATTTTTCATCCACATCTCCTTATACAAACAAACAAACAAAAACACCAAATAGGGAACCACTGGTTTACCCACCTTAGGCAAGAAGGAGTGATAGTTTATGTTAGGAATCAGTAAAAAAAAAAAAAAAAAAAAAAAAAAAAAATTAGGCTGTCTTTTTGGGTCAAAACAGGCATTTCAAGGGAATTCCCTGGCAGTCCAGTGATTAAGACTCACATTTTCACTGCCGAGGGCCCAGGTTCAATCCCTGGCTGGGGAACTGAGATCTTGCAAGCCCCATGGTGTGGCCAAAAGAAAAAACAAAAGACAAAAAACAGGCATTTCGATTTATGAAAATCTACTTACAAGAATCATTGCCACATTCATACCGCCAGGATGTAATCAGGGTTTATTCACAGTGGCTAAGAGGTGAAAGGTACCCACGTGTCCATTGATAGATGATTGGATAAACAAAATGTGGTATATACACAATGGAATAGTATACAGCCTTAAAAAAGAAGGAAATACTGACACATACTACAACCTGGATGAACCTTGAGGATATTATGCTAAGTGAAATAAGCCACTCACAAAAAAGACAAGTGCTAGGTGATTCCACTTACATGAGGTCCCTAGTGTAGTCAAAATCATACAGACAGAAAGTTGAATGGTGGTTGTCAGGAACTGAGGAGGGAGGGAGGAATGGGGAGTTGTTGTTTAATGGATACAGAGTTTCAGTTTTGCAAGATGAGAGAGTTCTGAAGATCTGTTGCACCAAAATGTGTATGTATGTAGCATCACTGTACTGTGTGCTTAAAAACGGTTAAAACGGTAAATTTTATGTGACTTTTTTTTTTTACCCCGGTGAAACAAAAACAATCTTTTTTCTTTTTTTCAGTCTCTAAGCCATGTTTATCTGTGCCTGTCTTTTTTCTGTTCCATGATGTTGACACATTTCCAATTTTCTCTTACTTTGCATCTTATATACCTTTTTCATGTGGGGATACCTCAGAATCCAGGTTGGACTTATTTGGGGATCGCTCACCTGTGGCCTCCTACAGGGACCGAAGGGAAGACTGCCTTCCCCTCTGGGGCCCTCCTGCAATGGTTTCTACCCTTCATCACTGGGTACCACCTATGATCTGTTTCTTCCTGGCCCAGTGACTCTCTGGAGATCCAATTGCTGTGTTATTTTCTGTAGCTGTGTTGATTAATTATATCACTGGGGTTGGTTTAATTGAAGTGACTCTGCTGTTAACAAATGTATACAAGGTTCATGAAGAAAAAAGTCTTTGGGTACTTCCATTTCCCCCAGAGAGAAAATATAGCCTTCTTCCTGCATCTTTTGAATTTTTACTGCTAATAACTGCCTGGCACTGCTTGTTGGTGTGATGTTTAGGTCCAAAGGGATATTTTGGAGCCTGTGTGTACATGATTTAATGTAGAACATAGAATTTTAGTGTTGGAAGGGATCTCGGAGGGTTTTTATTTCAACCTCCTTGTTTTATAGAGGAGGAATTTGGGGTTTTGACTAGGGGAGTGGTCATGGCAGAGTCAGAACTAGGCCAGGGTTCCAGTTTGTATTGTGAGCTCCTTCTATTCCTTGATGCACCCTCTTGGTATTTATAAAACTGTATTTAGTTCCGGTTATCGAAACACTATCCATTTCAGAGCACAATATATCTATTAGCTTGAAATGAGTGTGCGCCGAGTCTGAGAGCTATGAGAAGTGACTTTGCACCATGTTTGAAGCCCTCCACGGGTTGCCCTCCCTTTACCCAAAAGATATACTTCTGATGTCATGTATTGAAGAGGAAGTCCAGACTAAGCCATGGGGATGGCAGTGTTTAAGGGGAAGATAAAAAAAGATGAGTCTACAGAGGACACTGAGAAGGACTAGCTGGAGAGGGAGTAATCATTAATTGAATCATTAATTGTAATCATTAATTGAAGATCTAGTATGATTGAGGCACCATGCTGGGCACTTCATGTACCTCACTCTTGAAACCTGCAATACCCTTCAAGTGGGTATTAGTCATGATTTATGGGCTCAGAGTTTAAGTAACAAGCCCAAGGTTAGCTGTCTAGCCAACATGGTAGACCTGACTTTTTTCAAAGACCATGTTCTTTTCCACCCCATGGGAAGGGGGGCTGCAGTAGAGATGGAGGCACCAGAGTCCAGAAAACCCTCCTCCTTTAGGTGACCTCAGCAACTTGCACAGATGTCAAGTTCCAGGAACTTAACCATTGCACATACAAGTCGGAGGCGGGGACCACTGACCTCCTTCCTCACTGACTAGGTCATGTAATGGTGACCTGGACCAGGAGGCTGTTTAAAATGGAACATGGAAAAGAATGCCAGTGATGTAATTGCATCATGAATTGTGGCCAGAAAAGAAGCCTAACAACCAACTCATTTTCTGTTGGGCACAAGACACAGAGGACCTACTGTAATTAATACTGTTTTTTTTTTCTTCGTGTTGGCAAGTGCCTCTTTATTTTTTCTTCCTTGAGTGCACCTGATGGATTAGCTTTCACCTACAGTCTCGGTGTTGGCGTTGTCTCGCTGGGCTGTGAAGTGTTTGGTGATGGTGGTGGTGGGGTGATCCTCAGGTTGCATGAGCGTGGCCACACACCACGGTGTGACATTTACGGAGAGTTTAGTGTGTGCAAGGGAGTGTACTTGAGTGTTGTCCCTGTGTTCTGGTATTTATCTCTTGTCACAACCCTGTGAGTTAGATAATACAAGGTCATTTGCTGGTGGAGAAACTCTGCTGAAGGAAGTTAGCAACTTGCCCAAGACCCCTTGACAAATAATGGTGAATTAGGGATTTGAACTCAGCTCTCTGACCTTCCCCTTATTCTCTACATCTTTCCTCATTTGTTGTGGGCTGGCATCTTGTCCACTCAGAGTCTCCTTGGCCTGAATCTTTTTTTTTTGGCCCTCAACTATGATCATCCTGGAAGACCCTGCAGGGCTAGCAAGGTTGTTGAAGAGGTCACTGGTTGAGTGAACTGGAAGAGTTAAAGTAACTTATGCAGAGGCCTTCCTCTGCAGCTGGAGTAGCTGACACCTGGGGAGTAGGTGGAGGCCCAGGAGGAGTGGGCCACTTTCTGCAGGACCTTCATCAGTAAGTGAGCACTGCAGACCCATCACCAACGAAGCTTTGTTCTTCTGCTTCTTTAGAAGTGGAACGAAGCTCTTGCTGAGACTCTGGAAATTGTGATGTGCCTGAACACCCTGGACCTTTAGGGGCAGTTCTGGGGGCCCCTCATTCCTGCAGCGAGCATGCTTTCTGGTTCTGCCAGCAGCTCTGCCCCTGCCTTGTTGTGAATGGGTAACTGCTCATCCCCAGGGACCTGGACTGAATGTCTTATTGAGAGCCAGCGCCTTAATACTTAGAAACATTTCCTCTATTTGAGGCCTCTTGCTTATGGATTTCCATCTGTCACCAGGGTGGTTCTGTGCTCTCTTGCTAATGAACTGTCCGGGAGTCAACAGCCTGGGCACAGTGGATGGGTATTACCATCCGTGTGGCATAAGACACAGCTGCCAGCCCTGTGTGACTGGAACCTGGGGTCAGAGCCTCTGAGGTAATTAAAAAGCTGCACCATTAACCACTTTCCCATACCCTTCTTATACACAGGGAGTCCTGCAAATACGCCTTTGCTCACTAGCCTGTGGTGAGCAGAGGTTTAGGCCTGGCAGGCGGCCAAGACTTCTGATTGGATTTATCTTCCTAAGTAGTATGATTTGATAAATGTTGGAATCGCAGACTTGGGGAGCTGAAAGAACCTTGGTTCAATCCCTTTATTTTGCAACTGAGAAAACAAAGGCAGGAGACAGGAGGTCATTTCCTTTGCTAGGTCTCATGGGAGACACAGGGGTGAAAGCTGAGGCAGCCCCTGCCTTGTGCCCCCAATTTTTCTGGGCTGCCACTTCAGATATGTCAGGGGCAAATGCTTCTAACGCTGATCCTGTTGCCTGAGAAAATGGGAAAAGAAGATGATAAAGAGATTGGAGAGGGGCTTCCCTGGTGGCGCAGTGGTTGAGAGTCCGCTTGCTGATGCAGGGGACACGGGTTCGTGCCCCGGTCCGGGAGGATCCCACATGCTGTGGAGCAGCTGGGCCCGTGAGCCATTGCTGCTGAGCCTGCGCGTCCAGAGCCTGTGCTCCGCAACAGGAGAGGCCGCAACAGTGAGAGGCCTGCGTACTGCAAAAAAATTAAAAAAAAAAAAAAAAAAAGATTGGAGAAACCTCATCAGTCTTCCAGTAGACAGTGGGTAGGTTTCTTCTCAGGTGCTCTGATGTTGAACATTTGATTTTGCCTCACTTATTTCTATCCAGAATCACAGGAATAGTGGTGATGAATGCTCAACCACTCTCTGCCAAGTGAACAAGGATCAGCTGTCATGTTAGAACACTCCCTTGTTCTTCAGGTTATTAAAGAACTATTAGTGCCCTCTCACAGGCATGTAATAAATGAAGCCTCCCAAGCCTTTGATAGTAGTCATAAGTGCCTCATTTGCACCCAAGGATTCGCTTGCTCACTCAGCAGGATCTGGGTCAATAGACATCATTTTCATAAGACACTTATCTATCTTTTTCATATTAGACAGGCTTCTTTTTTCCCAGAATTTGCTTTTGGGGCAGTAGGCTTTTGGGAAAAACATAAAACTGGCAGATTATAAGAATAAAGCTTGAATAAAATTTAGGTATGAGAAATAAAATGTAGGAGGAGGACCTTCAAAATGGCAGAGGAGTAAGACATGGAGACCACCTTCCTCCCCACAAATACATCAAAAATACATCTACATGTGGAACAACCCCTACAGAACACCTACTGAACGCCGGCAGAAGACCTCAGACTTCCCAAAAGGCAAGAAACTCCCCACGTACCTGGGTAGGGCAAAATAAAAAAGAAAAAACAGAGATAAAAGAATAGGGATGGGACCTGTACCTCTGAGAGGGAGCTGTGAAGGAGGAAAAGTTTCCACACACTAGGAAGTTCCTTCACTGGTGGAGACGGGGTGGGTGGGGGGGAAGCTTCAGAGCCATGGAGGAGAGCACAGCAACAAGGGAGCAGAGGGCAAAGCGGAGAGATTCCCGCACAGAGGATTAGTGCCGACCGTCACTCACCAGCCTGAGAGGCTTGTCTGCTCACCCACCAGGGCGGGCGGGGGCTGGGAGCTGAGGCTTGGGCTTCGGAGGTCAGATCCCAGGGAAAGGACTGGGGTTGGCTGCGTAAACACAGGCTGAAGCGGGCTAGTGTGCCACAGCTAGCGGGGAGGGATTCCAGGAAAAAGTCTGGAGCTGCCTAAGAGTCAAGAGACCATTGTTTTGGGGTGTGCAAGGAGAGGAGATTCAGAGCACTGCCTAAATGAGCTCCAGAGACGGGTGTGAGCCGCAGCTATCAGCGAGGACACTAGAGACGAGCATGAAATGCTAAGGCTGCTGCTGCAGCCACCAAGAAGCCTGTGTGCAAGCACAGGTCACTATCCACACCTCTCCTCCTGGGAGCCTGTGCAGCCCGCTACTGCCAGGGTCCTGTGATCCAGGGACAACTTCCCCAGGAGAACACATGGCACGCCTCAGGCTGTTGCAACGTCATGCCAACCTCTGCGGCCACAAGCTTGCTCCGCATTCTGGACCCCTCCCTGCCCCCAGCCTGAGTGAGCCAGTGCCCCCTAATCAGCAGGTGCTTTAACCCGTCCTGTCAGGGCAAAGAACAGACACCAGAGGGTGACCTACACGCAGAGGCGGGGCCAAATCCAAAGCTGAACCCCAGGAGCTGTGCGAACAAAGAAGAGAAAGGGAAATTTCTGCCAGCAGCATCTGGACCAGTGGATTAAATGCCCACAATCAACTCTATGTACCCTGCATCTGTGGAATACCTGAACAGACAATAATTCATCCCAAAATTGAGGCAGTGGACTTCGGGAGTAACTGTAGACTTGGAGTTCCCTGTATGCAACTGACTAGTTTATGCTTTTTATGTTTATCTTAGTATAGTTTTTAGTGCTTGTTATCATTGGTGGATTTGTCTATTGGTTTGGTTGCTCTCTTCTTTTTTTAAATTACTTTTTAATTTTAATAATATATTTTTAATTTTTTATTTTAATAACTTTATTTTATTTTATTTATTTTTCTTTCTTTCTTTCTTTCTTTTTTCTCCCTTTTCTTCTGAGCTGTGTGGCTGACATTATCTTGGTGCTCCGGTCTTGTGTCAGGCCTGAGCCTCTGAGGTGGGAGAGCCGAGTGCAGGACATTGGACCACCAGAGACCTCCCAGCCCCATGTAATATCCATTGGCAAGAGCTCTCCCAGAGATCTCTGTCTCAACACTATGACCCAGCTCCAGACAATGGCCAGCAGACTCGAGTGCTGGACACCCCATGCCAAATAACTAGAATGACAGGAACACAACCCCACCCATTAGCAGAGAGGCTGCCTAAAATCATACTAAGTTCACAGACACCCCAAAATATACCATCAGATGTGGTCCTACCCTCCAGAAGGACAAGATCCAGCCTCACCCACCAGAACACAGGCACCAGTCCCCTCCACCAGGAAGTGTACACAAGCCACTGAACAGCCTGCAGCCTGCGAAAAGGAGATCCCAAACACTGTAAGTTAAACGAAATGAGAAGACAGAGAAATATGCAGCAGATGAAGGAGCAAGGTCCTACCCACCAGACCAAACAAATGAAGAGGAAATAGGCAGAGTACCTGAAAAAGAATTGAGAGTAATGATAGTAAAGATGATCCTAAATCTTGGAAATAGAATGGAGAAAATACAAGAAACGTTTAACCAGGACCTAGAAGAACTAAAGAGCAAACAATGATGAACAACACAATAAGTGAAATTAAAAATTCTCTAGAAGAAATCAATAGCAGAATAACTGAGGCAGAAGAACGGATAAGTGACCTGGAAGATAAAACAGGGGAAGTAACTACTGCAAAGCAGAATAAAGAAAACAGAATGAAAAGGATTGAGGACAGTCTCAGAGACCTCTGGGACAACATTAAGTGCACCGGCATTCGAATTATACGGGCCCCAAAAGAAGAAGAGAAAATGAAAGGGTCTGAGAAAATATTTGAAGAGATTATAGTTGAAAACTTCCCTAACATGGGAAAGGAAATAGTCAAGTCCAGGAAGCACAGAGAGTCCCATACAGGATAAATCCAAGGAGAAACTGGCCAAGACACATATTAATCAAACTATCAAAAATTAAATACAAAAAAAATATTAAAAGCAGCAAGGGAAAAGCAACAAACAACATACAAGGGAATCCCCATAAGGTTAACAGCTGATCTTTCAGCAGAAATTCTGCAAGCCAGAAGGGAGTGGCAGGACACATTTAAGGTGATGAAAGGGAAAAACCTACAAGCAAGATTAATATACCCAGCAAGATTTCACTGAGTTTCGATGGAGAAATTAAAACCTTACAGACAAACAAAAGCTAAGAGAATTCAGCACCACCAAAGCAACTTTACAACAAAGGCTAAAGGAACTTGTCTAGGCAGGAAACACAAGAGAAGGAAAAGACCTACAAAAACAAACCCAAAACATTTAAGAAAATGGTAGTAGGAACGTACGTATTGATAATTACCTTAAATGTAAAGGGATTAAATGCTCCTACCAAAAGACACAGACTGGCTGAATGGATATAAAAACATGACCCACATATATGCTGTCTACAGGAGACCCACTTGAGACCTAGGGACGCATACACACTGAAAGTGAGGGGAGGGAAAAAGATATTCCATGCACATGGAAATCAAAAGAAAGTTGGAGTAGCAATTCTCATATCAGACAAAATAGACTTTAAAATAAAGACTATTACAAGAGACAAAGAAGGACACTACATAATGATTAAGGGATCAACCAAGAAGATATAAGAATTGTAAGTATTTATGCACCAAACATAGGAGCACCTCAGTACATACGGCAAATGCTAACAACCATAAAAGGGGAAATCGACAGTAACACAATCATAGTAGGGGACTTTAACACCCCACTCTCACCAATGGACAGATCATCCAAAATGAAATTAAGTAAGGAAACACAAGCTTTAAATGACACATTAAACAAGATGGACTTAATTGATATTTACAGGACATTCCATCCGAAAGCAACAGAATACACTTTCTTCTCAAGTGCTCATGGAACATTCTCCAGGATAGATCGTATCTTGGGTCACAAATCAAGCCTTGCTAAATTTAAGAAAATTGAAATTGTATGAAGTATTTTTTCCAACCACAACACTATGAGACTAGATATAAATTACAGGAAAAAAAAAACTAAAACATACAAACACAGGGAGGCTAAACAATATGAGACATTTATAATGAAGAGATTACTGAACAAATCAAGGAGGAAATCAAAAATACCTAGAAACAAATGACAATGAAAACACGATGATCCAAAACCTATGGGATGCTGCAAAAGCAATTCTAAGAGGGAAGTTCCTAGCAAACAATCCTACTTCAAGAAACAAGAAAAATCTCAAACAACCTAAACTTACACCTAAAGCAATTAGAGAAAGAAGAAAAACAACAACAATAAGAAAACCTCCCAATGTTAACAGAAGGAAAGAAATCATAAAGATCGTTCAGAAATAAATGAAAAAGAAATGAAGGAAACGATAGCAAAGATCAGTAAATCTAAAACCTGGCTCTTTGAGAAAATAAATAAAATTGATAAGCCATTAGCCAGACTCATCAAGATAAGAAGGGAGAAGACTCAAGTCAATACAATTAGAAATGAAAAAGGAGAAGTAACAATTGACACTGCAGAAGTACAAAGGATCTCATGAGAGATTACTACAAGCAACTATATGCCAATAAAATGGACAACCTGGATGAAATGGACAAATTCTTAGAAAAGTACAACCTTCTGAGACTGAACCAAGAAGAAATAGAAAATATAAACAGACCAATCAGAAGCACTGAAATGGTAACTGTGATTGAAAATCTTACAACAAACAAAAGCCCAGGACCAGATGGCTTCACAGGCAAATTCTTTCAAACTTTTAGAGAAGAGCTAACACCGATCCTTCTCAAACTCTGCCAAAATATGGCAGAGGGAGGAACACTCCCAAAGTCATTCTACAAGGCTACCATCACCCTGATACCAAAACCAGACAAAGATGTCACAAAAAAAGAAAATTACAGGCCAATATCACTGATGAACATAGATGCAAAAATTCTTAACAAAATACTACCAAACAGAATCCAACAGCACATTACAAGGATCATACACCATGATCAAGTGGGGTTTATCCCAGGAATGCAAGGATTCTTCAGTATATTCAAATCAATCAATGGGATATACCATATTAACATATTGAAGGAGAAAAACCACATGATCATCTCAATAGATGCAGAAAAAGCTTTCGTCAAAATTCAACAAGCATTTATGATAAAAACCCTCCAGAAAGAAGGCATAGAGGGAACTTACCTCAACATAATAAAGGCCATATATGAGAAACCCACAGCCCACATCGCTCTTGATGGTGAAAAACTGAAACCATTTCCACGAAGATCAGGAACAAGACAAGGTTGCCCACTCTCACTGCTCTTATTCAACATAGTTTTGGAAGTTATATCCACAGCAATCAGAGAAGAAAAAGAAATAAAGGGAATTCAAGTTGGAAAAGAAGAATTATAGCTGTCACTGTTTTGCAGAGGACATGATACTATACATAGAGAACCCTAAAGATGCTACCAGAAAACTACTAGAGATAATCAATTAATTTGGTAAAGCAGCAGGATACAAAATTAATGCACAGAAAGCTCTTGCATACCTGTACATGAATGATGAAAATTCTGAAAGAGAAATTAAGGAAACACTCCCATTTACTACTGCAACAAAAAGAATAAGATACGTAGGAATAAACCTACTTAAGGAAACAAAAGACCTGTATGCAGAAAACTGTAAGACACTGATGAAAAAAATTAAAGATGATATAAACAGATGGAGAGATATACCATGTTCTTGGATTGGAAGAATCAACATTGTGAAAATGACTATACTACCCAAAGCAATCTACAGATTCAATGCAATCCCTATCAAACTACCAGTGGCATTTTTCACAGAACTAGAACAAAAAATTTCACAATTTGTATGGAAACACAAGAGACCCCAAATAGCCAAAGCAATCTTGAGAAGAAAAACGGAGCTGGAGAAATCAGGCTCCCTGACTTCAGCCTATACTACAAAGCCACAGTAATCAAGACAGTATGGTACTGGCACGATAACAGAAATATAGATCAGTGGAACAGGATAGAAAGCCTAGGGATAAACCCACGCACATACGGTCACCTTATCTTTGATAAAGGAGGCATGAATATACAGTGGAGAAAAGACAGCTTCTTCAATAAGTGGTACTGGGAAAACTGGACAGCTACATGTAAGACTGAAATTAGAACACTCCCTAACACCATACACAAAAATAAACTAAAAATGGATTAAAGACCTAAATGTAAGGCTAGACACTATAAAACTCTTAGAGGAAAACATAGGCAGAATACTCTGTTTCATCAATCACAGCATGATCCTTTTTGACTCACTTCCTAGAGAAATGGAAATAAAAACAAAAATGAACAAATGGGACCTAATGAAACTTAAAAGCTTTTGCACAGCAAAGGAAACCATAAACAAGACCAAAAGACAACCCTCAGAATGGGAGAAAATATTTGCAAATGAAGCAACTGACAAAGTATTAATCTCCAAAATATATAAGCAGCTCGTGCAGCTCAATATCAAAAAAACAAACAACCGAATATAAAAATGGGCAGAAAACCCAAATAGACATTTCTCCAAAGAAGATATACAGATTGCCAACAAACACGTGAAAGGATGCTCAACATCACTAATCATTAGAGAAATGCAAATCAAAACTACAATAAGGTATCACCTTACACCAGTCAGAATGACCATCATCAAAAAATCTACAAACAGTAAATGCTGGAGAGGGTGTGGAGAAAAGGGAACCCTCTTGCACTGTTGGTGAGAATGTAAATTGATACAGCCACTATGGAGAACATTATGGAGGTTTCTTAAAAAACTAAAAATAGAACTACCATATGACTACTGGGCATATACCCGGAGAAAGCCATAATTCAAAAAGAGTCATGTACCACAATGTTCATTGCAGCACTATTTACAGTAGCCAGGACATGAAAGCAACCTAAGTGTCCACTGACAGATAAATGGATAAAGAAGATGTGGCACATATATACAATGGAATATTACTCAGCCATAAAAAGAGACAAAATTGAGTTATGTGTAGTGAGGTAGGTGGACCTAGAGACTGTCACACAGAGTGAAGTAATTCAGAAAGAGAAAAGTAAACACTGTATGCTAACACATATATATGGAATCAAGAAAAAAAAAGATTCTGAAGAACCTAGGGGCAGGACAGGAATAAAGATGCAGACCTAGAGAATGGACTTGAGGACCCGGGGAGGGGGAAATATAAGCTGGGACAAAGTGAGAGTGTGGCATGGACATATATACACTACCAAATGTAAAATGGATGGCTAGTGGGAAGCAGCCACATAGCACAGGGAGATCAGCTCAGTGCTTTGTGACTGCCTAGAGGAGAGCGATAGTGAGGGTGGGAGGGAGACACAAGAGGGAGGGGTATCGGGATATATGTATACGTATAGCTTGTTTACTTTGTTATACAGCAGAAAGTAACACAACATTGTAAAGAAATTATACTCCAATAAATATGTAAAAAAAATAAAAATAAAAAGTAACTTTCAGGGAACCAGAGCACTGTGCCATTTCCATTCATATCCGCACTTCAGCATAATGAGGTTTAGAATCAAAATTGAATTCTGAGTTCTGTAAGATGATTGCTCATAAGGAAGGGTGCATATAGGCCCACTAATAATAGTGCTCAGGGAGGCTGGAGAGAGTGTGTAAGGCAGGTGATGAACAGCAAGTGGTAGAGGTTAACCCCTGACACAATCAGAAGATTCCACAGGTGAGCCTCCCAGTTACTTGTTCATTCCTGTTGATCTTGGTTTTGGTCGTTTTTTTTTTTTGCGGTATGCGGGCCTCTCACTGTTGTGGCCTCCCCCGTTGCGGAGCACAGGCTCTGGACGCGCAGGCTCCGGACGCGCAGGCTCAGCGGCCATGGCTCACGGGCCCAGCCGCTCCGTGGCATATGGGATCCTCCCAGACCGGGGCACGAACCCGCATCCCCTGCATTGGCAGGCGGACTCCCAACCACTTGCGCCACCAGGGAGGCCCTTTGGTCGTTTTTTTAAAAAAAAATTTTATTGGAGTATAGTTGATTTACAATGTTGTGTGTTTCAGGTGTACATCAAAGTTTATCAGTTATATATGTATATATCTATATAGGTATATATATCCATTCTTTTTCAGATTCTTTTCCCATATAGGTTATTACAGAAAATTGAGTAGAGTTCCCAGTGCTACAGAGTAGGTCCTTATTAGTTACTTATTTTATACGTAGTAGTGTATATATGCTATTCCCAATTTCCTAATTTGTCACTTCCCCCCACATTTCCCCTTGGATAACCATAAGTTTTATTTTGAGATCTATGAGTCTGTTTCTGTTTTGTATGGGTTTTGCTCTTTTTTTTTCTTTTTGCGGTACGTGGGCCTCTCACTGTCGCGGCCTCTCCCGTTGTGGAGCACAGGCTCCAGACGCGCAGGCCCACCGGCCGCAGCTCACAGGCCCAGCCGCTCCACGGCATGCGGGATCCTCCCAGACCGGGGCACGAACCCGTGTCCCCCGCACTGGCAGGCGGACTCCCAACCACTGCGCCACCAGGGAAGCCCTGGGTTTTGCTCTTTGATGAATGTCCTTCCAAGGTAGGCATACATACTCTGCCCTAGAGTTACATTATTGGGCCATGTAAACCCTTATTCCATCTGCATGAAATGAATTGTGTCTCCCCAAAATCCAGATGTTGAAGCCCTAACCCCCAATGCGAGCATGTTTGGAGACAGGGCTCTTAGAAGCTAATTAAAGTTAAAGGGGGGGGGGTTCAATAGCATTTCAGAGATTTCCTTCTCTGTCTGCCACATGAGTACACAGTGAGAAGACAGCCATCTTCAAGCCAGAAAGAGAATCTGACCAGTGCTCACCCATGCTGGCACCCTGATCTTGGACCTTTGGCCTCTAGAACTGTGAGAAAATTAATTCCTGTTGTTTGAGCCACCCAGGCTATTGTAGTTTATTATGGCAGCCCAAGCTGACCGATATCTGTCCTTCCTCCCTCCCTTCTTCCTTCCTCCTTCCCTCCCTTCTTTCCTTCCTTCTCTCTTATTTCATGTCAACTTTTCCAACTTACATCTATAAATTTTGTTTGTTTGTTTATAAGTGAATCATTAGGTAGCTTTGGATGCATTTTGACCTGGAAATAATGTTCTAGGTTATGATTGGGTTACCAAATGGCCCTGAAAAATCTGTGTAAGCCATGATGTAGCTAAATGGCATGTTACAAGGTGTCACATGGTATTTAGACACCATTAAAGAAAAAAATGGATAACACATTCACATTGTTCAAAAAGGTCTAAATGGAGAGTTTCATTTTTATCCCATCCACCATCCATCCTGTTTCCAATGCTGCTTCCCCAGGTAACCATTTGTACTAGTTTGAATACACACATGTACATAAATTTAACTTCCCAAGACCTTTTTTTTTTAAAAAAACATCTTTATTGGAGTATAACTGCTTTACAATGGTGTGTTAGTTTCTGCTTTATAACAAAGTGAATCAGCTATACATATACATATATCCCCATATCTCCTCCCTCTTGCGTCTCCCTCCCACCCTCCCTATCCCACCCCTCTAGGTGGTCACAGAGCACCGAGCTGATCTCTCTGTGCTATGTGGATGCTTCCCACTAGCTATCTATTTTACATTTGGTAGTATGTATAAGTCCATGCCGCTCTCTCACTTGATCCCAGCTTACCCTTCCACCTCCCCGTGTCCTCAAGTCCATTCTCTACGTCTGCGTCTTTATTCCTGTCCTGCCTCTAGGTTCTTCAGAACCATTTTTATTTTTATTTTTTAGATTCCATACATATGTGTTAGCATAGGGTATTTATTTTTCTCTTTCTGACTTACTTCACTCTGTATGACTGACTCTAGGTCCATCCACCTCACTACATATGAATTTGGTAAAGCAGCAGGATACAAAATTAATGCATAGAAATCTCTTGCATTCCTGTACACTAATGATGAAAAATCTGAAAGAGAAATTAAGGAAACACTCCCATTTACCACGATGTTTTTGGATTGGAAGAATCAACACTGTGAAAATGACTATACTATCCAAAGCAATCTACAGATTCAATGCAATCCCTATCAAACTACCAGTGGCATTTTTTACAGAACTAGAACAAAGAATTTCACAATTTGTATAGAAACACAAAAGACCCCGAATAGCCAAAGCAATCTTGAGAAGAAAAACGGAGCTGGAGAAATCAGGCTCCCTGACTTCAGCCTATACTACAAAGCCACAGTAATCAAGACAGTATGGTACTGGCACAATAGCAGAAATATAGATCACTGGAACAGGATAGAAAGCTCAGAGATAAACCCACGCACATATGGTCACCTTATTTTTGATAAAGGAGGCAGGAATATACAATGGAGAAAAGACAGAAAAGAAATAAAGGATTTCCTTTATTTCTTTTTCTTCTCTGATTGCTGTGGATATAACTTCCAAAACTATGTTGAATAAAACTGGTGAGAGTGGACAACCTTGTCTTGTTCCTGATCTTAGAGGAAATGGTTTCAGTTTTTCACCATTGAGAATGATGTTGGCTGTGGGTTTGTCATATATGACCTTTATTATGTTGAAGTAAGTTCCCTCTATACCTATTTTCTGGAGGGTTTTTATTATAAGTGGGTGTTGAATTTTGTCTAAAGTTTTCTCTGCATCTATTGAGATGATAATATGGTTTTTCTCCTTCATTTTGTTAATATGGTGTATCACATTGATTGATTTGAATATATTGAAGAATCCTTGCATTCCTGGGATAAACCCCACTTGAGCATGGTGTATGATCCTTGTAATGTGCTGTTGGATTCTGTTTGGTAGTATTTTGTTGAGGATTTTTGCATCTATGTTCATCAGTAATATTGGCCTATAGTTTTCTTTTTATGTGACATCTTTGTCTAGTTTTGGTATCAGGGTGATGGTGGCCTCGTAGAATAAGTTTGGGAGTGTTCCTCCCTCTGCTATATTTTGGAAGAGTTTGAGAAGGATAGGTGTTAACTCTTCTTTAAATGTTTGATAGAATTTGCCTGTGAAGCCTTTGGGTCCTGGGCTTTTGTTTGTTGGAAGATTTTTAATCACAGTTTCAATTCCAGTGCTTTCAGACCAATTGTGATTGGTCTGTTTATATTTTCTATTTCTTCCTGGTTCAGTCTCGGAAGGTTGTGCTTTTCTAAGAATTTGTCCATTTTTCCAGGTTGTCCATGTTATTGGCATATAGTTATTCATAGTACTCTCTCATGATGCTTTCTATTTCTGCAGTTTCAGTTGTTACTTCTCCTTTTTCATTTCTAAGTGTATTGATTTGAGTGTTCTCCTTTTTTTTCTTGATGAGTCTGGCTATTGGTTTATCAATTTTGTTTATCTTCTCAAAGAACCAGATTTTAGATTTATTGATCTTTGCTATTGTTTCCTTCATTTCTTTTTCATTTATTTCTGATTGATCTTTGTGATATCTTTCCTCTGGTAACTTTCGGTTTTTTTGTTCTTCTTTCTCTAATTGCTTTAGATGTAAGGTTAGGTTTTTTTATTTGTGATGTTTCTTGTTTCTTGAGGTAGGTTTGTATTGCTATAAACTTCCCTCTTAGAAGTGCTTTTAATGCATCCCGTAAGTTTTCGGTCGTCATGTTTTCATTGTCATCTGTTTCTAGGTATTTTTTGATTTCTTCAGTAATCTCTTGGTTATTAAGTCCTGTATTGTTTAGCCTCCATGTGTTTGTATTTTTTACAGATTTTTTTCCTCTAATTGATATCTATTCTCATAGCATATTGCTCAGAAAAGTTACTTGATATGATGTCAGTTTTCTTAAATTTACAAAGCCTTGATTTGTGACCCAAGGTACAATCTATCCTGGAGAATGTTCCCTGAGCAATTGAGAAGAAATTGTATTCTGTTGTTTTGGATGGAATGCCCTATAAATATCAGTTAAGTCCATCTTGTTTAATGTGTCATTTAAAGCTTGGTTTCCTTATTTATTTTCATTTTGGATGATCTGTCCATTGGTGAAAGTGGGGTGTTATAAAGTCCCCTACTATTATTGTGTTACTGTCGATTTCCCCTTTTATGGCTGTTAGCATTTGCCTTATGTACTGAGGTGCTCCTATGTTTGGTGCATAAATATTTACAATTCTTATATCTTCTTCCTGGTTGATCCCTTGATCATTATGTAGTGTCCTTCTTTGTCTCTTGTAATAGTCTTTATTTTAAAGTCTATTTTGTCTGATATGAGAATTGCTACTCCAGCTTTCTTTTGATTTCCATGTGCATGGAATATCTTTTTCCCTCCCCTCACTTTCAGTGTGTATGTGTCCCTAGGTCTCAAGTGAGTCTCCTGTAGACAGCATATATGCGGGTCTTGTTTTTAGATCCATTCAGCCAGTCTGTGTCTTTTGGTTGGAGCACTTAAATCCCTTTATATTTAAGGTAATTATCGATATGTATGTTCCTATTACCATTTTCTTAAATGTTTTGGGTTTGTTTTTGTAGGTCTTTTCCTTCTCTTGTGTTTCCTGCCTAGACAAATTCCTTTAGCCTTTGTTGTAAAGCTGGTTTGGCAGTGCTGAATTCTCTTAGCTTTTGTTTGTCTGTAAGGTTTTAATTTCTCCATCGAATCTCAGTGAAATCTTGCTGGGTATATTAATCTTGGTTGTAGGTTTTCCCCTTTCATACTTTAAATGTGTCCTGCCAGTCCCTTCTGGCTTGCAGAGTTTCTGCTGAAAGATCAGCTGTTAACCTTATGGGGATTCCCTTGTATGTTGTTTGTTGCTTTTCCCTTGCTGCTTTTAATATTTTTTTTGTATTTAATTTTTGATAGTTTGATTAATATGTGTCTTGGCCAGTTTCTCCTTGGATTTATCCTGTATGGGATTCTCTGCAGTTCCTGGACTTGATTGACTATTTCCTTTCCCATGTTAGGGAGTTTTTAACTATAATCTCTTGAAATATTTTCTCAGTCCCTTTCTTTTTCTCTTCTTCTCTGGGACCCATATCATTCAAATGCTGGTGTGTTTAATATTGTCCCAGTGGTGTCTGAGACTGTCCTCAGTTCTTTTCAATCTGTTGTCTTTATTCTGCTCTGTGGTAGTTATTTCCCTGTTTTATCTTCCTTGCCACTTATTCGGTCCTTTGCATCAGTTATTCTGCTGTTGATTCCTTCTAGAGTATTTTAAATTTCATTTATTGTGGTATTTATCATTGTTTGCTCTTAATTCTTACAAGTCCTAGTTAAACGTCTCTTGTATTTTCTCTATTTCCAAGATTTTGGATCATCTTTACTATCATTACTCTGAATTCTTTTTCAGGTAGACTGCCTATTTCCTCTTCCTTTGTTTGGTCTGATGGGTTTTTACCTTGCTCCTGTATCTGCTGTGTGTTTCTCTGTCTTCTCCTTTTGCTTATCTTACCGTGTTTGGGGTCTCCTTTTTGCAGGTTGCAGGTTTGTAGTTCCCGTTATTTTTGTTGTCTGCCCCCAGTGGCTAAGGTTGGTTCAGTGTGTTGTGTAGGCTTCCTGGTGGAGGGGACTAGTGTCTGTGTTCTAGTGAATGAGGCTGGATCTTGTCTTTCTGATGGGCAGGACCGCATCCGGTGGTGTGTTTTGGGGTGTCTGTGACCTTTTTATGATTTTAGGCCGCCTCTCTACTAATGGGTGGGGTTGTGTTCCTGTCTTGCTAGTTGTTTGGCATAGTTGTCCAGCACTGTAGCTTCCTGGTTTTTGAGTGGAGCTGGGTCTTAATGTTGAGATGGACATCTCTGGGAGAGCTTTTGCTATTTGCTATTACTTGGAACTAGGAGGTCTCTGGTGGACCAATGTCCTGAACTTGGCTCTTCCACCTCAGAGGCACAGGCCTGACACCCAGCCGGAGCGCCACGACCCTTTTGGAAAGTCTGAAGTCTTCTGCCCGTGTTCTATATGAGTAAGTGTTCTATATGAGTTGTTCCACATGTAGATGTATTTCTGATGTATTTGTGGGGAGGAAGGTGATCTCCACGTCTTAATCCTCCACCATCTTGAAGGTCTCCCCCTTCCCAAGACATTAAAAAAATTTTTTTCCAGATGGTCTTTTATTGTACCATGCTGTTCATATTTTATGGTTACAGTGTCTTTTTTTTCCCTCTGAGGATGTTAATCAAAATTATTTTTGCTTTTTACCCTCCCTGTAGAGTTTTTTTTCTTCTGAGTAAAGTTTCTTTTTTTTCTTCTGAGTAAAGTTTCTCACTTTACTTTCCCCTCTGTTTTGATCTCTCTCTGTCATGTTCACGGCTTTCCTCCAGTGTCTGATAATATTCAGTTGTTGGTTTTTCTGTAAGAGGGACTGTGAAGCTGTTTGGAGGCTCTGGTGTGTGGGTGGGGCTTGTTGATACTGAGTCTCCCTGTAGGGTGATTTGGGTGGGATGTCTGAGTCTCCCTGTAGGGTGATCTGGCTGGGATGTCTGAATCAATGTTGGCTGAGTAGTATTCCATTGTCTTTATATAGACCACATCTTCTTTATCCCTTCCTCCATCGGTGGGCACTGAGGTTGTTTCTGTATCTTGACTATTGTAAATAATGCTGCCATGTACAAAGGGATGCATATATCTTGTTGAGTTAGCGTCTTTGTGCTCTTTAGATAAAGACCCAGAATTGGAATAGCTGGGTCATGCGATAGTTCTATTCCTATTTTTGAGGAGTCTTCATACTGTTTTCCTTAGTGCCTGGTGGGTGGTGGTGATGCATACATATGTGAGCACGCATATCCAGAAGTTGAAATGTCACATTGTACACATGAAATTTATGTAATGTTATAAACCAACGTAACCAAAGAATCAGTGCTGATATCTTCTGGTCTTTCCTCTTGGGCTGCTCAGACTCTCCAGAGAAGACTCTTACCATCTCTTCCCTGGAGTGTGAAGGTCAGACTGTCATTGTTACTGGTGGCCAGTGGAGAGGAGAGGGCTGGGGTGTGTGTATGTGTGAGATTATCTCAGCATCCTTCTTTGTTTGCTTAACCCTGTATTCTATGTGAGTTATCGTAAGCTTCAACCTGTGCTAGGGTCCCTCAATGAAGAAACCCTCTAATAATAGCCCATCTCCTGTGATAAACCTCATGTGTTTTGCCTTGGTAGAGAAAGTGCAGTACTGAGCTCTGCAGAGTGGCGGAGGGTGTCTAGGGGCCCCAATTGCTTCTTGATCAGAATTTCAATTAACCCTTCTAACTTTAGGCCCTTACCCCATAACTCGGGAGGAACCCAAAAGGATGAATTCCTCAGCCTTTTGGGACTGAAGTGATTATGGGTTGGTTCTTAGCTTTCCCTGATGCTAGTTTGTAAGTCTGTTTATCAGGTCAGTGAGACTTTAATGAGTGAGGAAGCCCAAGGCAAGAGAAGGAAGTAACTTGTCTGTTGTCACATAGCTAGTTAGTACAGAGCTAGAGGAGAAACTAGGTCTTTTGACTCCCTGTCTAGCACTGAAACCGCCCAGTGTACTTGACCACCCTGTAATGCACACACACACACACACACACACACACTCACACTCACACACACTCTCTCTCTCTCTCATTTATTCACTCACTCACTCATACTCTTCCTCCTCCTCTCTGTTTCATGTTAACTCTCCCACCCGTCCTTTAAGGTAAGCTTGATTATCTTGATTTTATAAATAAGGAAACTGAAAATCAGATAAATGATAGGACTTGCCCGTGACCACAGAGCTATTTGGTGGTAGAGCCAGTGTCAGTTCCAAAGTGCACACTCTTTTTTTTTTTTTTTTTTTTTTTTGCGGTACGTGGGCCTCTCACTGTTGTGGTCTCTCCTGTTACGGAGCACAGGCTCCGGACGCGCAGGCCCAGCAGCCATGGCTCACGGGCCCAGCCGCTCTGCGGCATGTGGCATTTTCCCAGACCGGGGCACGAACCCGTGTCCCCTGCATCAGCAGGCGGACTCTCAACCACTGTGCCACCAGGGAAGCCCCAAAGTGCACACTCTTCACCATTACATTGAACGCTTTTAAGTCCTGTGTTGGGCATTGACTGAAAGACTAAACTATCTGTATACCTTACTCACTCTTGTGATGGCTTTGATAGCCAGCCTTGACTAGGGAAACCTAAGGAATGATTCTTTTTCCTATGATTGAATGTGATTGTCTGGTCTACTTCTTACTACTCCTTCTGTAAGGCGGCAGCTTGCCCTTCAACTCCTTTTGGCTAAGAGAAGACTCTTTATCTTCCTTTTTTAATCTTTTGGTGAGAATTCAGACACATCATCAGGTTGAGCTTTGTGGCTTCTGTGTATGCATGTTTGTGTGAGTGTGTGCATACACACTCATATGTAAACACCTGGAAAGGAAATCTGATGAATAAAGTTTTCTTATAAAGCAAATAGTGGTGGTAAATTGGCCAACACATTTTAGGGAAGTCAGCTGTAGACACTCCCTCCCAGGGCAGCCTTGATTTCACTGAGACGAGGCACTTGTACTTCTTCTTGGGCTTGTTTAGGTGTAGCTCCTGGGGGCTGCTTGGCTCTGTGTTTCCCTTCCCTCCTTTATCTGTCCCCTGCAGTCTTCCCTCTCTCAGGTACTCAAGGTTATTATTTTGGAGTATTCCACTCCCTTAGTCCCACATCACATCCATCAGCAAGTCCTGTCATTCCTATCTTGAAGTATATTTCATTAATCCAAAATATATCTGAATTCACCTATTCTGTCCATCTCCTCATCTCCGCTGTAGGACAGACCACTATCATCTCCTGTCATGACCAGTGCAGGAGCCTCCCAACTCCTGGTCTCTGCCCTTGATCCCTATATCTCTCCTTGATTCTCCCTCCCTCCCTCTCTTCCCTTTAAAAAAGCTTATAATTTATTCAGCCTTAAAAAGGAAGGAAATCCTGACATGTGCAACAATATGGATAAACCTCAAAGACATTTTGCTAAGTGATGTAAGCCAGTCACAAAATGACAAATACTGTATGATTCCACTTTCATGAGGTATCTAGAGTAGACAAACTCATAGCAACAGAAAATAGAATAGTGGTTGCCAGGGGCTAGGAGGGAGGGGGAAATAGGTAGTTGTTGAATGAATTTCAGTTTTGCTGGATGAAATGGTTCCAGAGATGGGTTGCAGAACAATGTGAAAGTATGTAACACTACTGAACTGGACAGTTAAAAATAGTTAACATGATAAATGTTATATGTGTATTTTACCACAATTTAAAAAATAGTTTAAAATGCCTACAGGGTTTCTTTTTGGGGTGATGGTTGTACAGTTCTGTGTACTACAAACCATAAAATCATACACTTCAAATGGATGAGTTATATGGCATGTGGATGGTATCTCAATAAAATTATCCCTTTTATTTCAAACCACCTTTTCATAATATTCATCAGGACTGATACCACCCTCAGTTCCAAAGGCCAGTGTCCTTCCTTTCAAAACTGAAGTTTCCTAGAAAGACCTTGGCTTGCTTGTGCCCACCCCTTGGGATAGAGTTGAAGATCAGGAATCTTGGGGAGAGTGTAACATGATGGACAGAGCTACCAGAGGTAGTTCTGTGAATATTTTAAGATGATTTCTTTTTTTGTGAAAATATGAAGGGGGATATTGATAATGATTGAACCGTCATGAGTCTGCTGTGTGGTCTAGCCAACCCAGTTCTTCAGCACCAGGGCTTTGGACCCATTTGTCATCCATCCGCTGTTTGTCCTTTCGTTCATTTCTGAAGCGGTGAGCCTCTCTGTCAGGGCCTGGAGAGACGAGCATATCCTTCATGATGTGGTGTTGAAATTTAGGCCTATTATTTCAGACCGTCCTTGCTTGGTGTAGTTTACTTATGAGTAAAAATAAGTAAGACACACAGGAATAACATAACAAGAAATGTTGCAAAATCCATATGAAGAAAATCACAAAAACGTATTGACTGACAAAAAAGAAGACTTGAATAAATGGGGATGAGGGCTGCCAGTTTCTCCCAGTATGATAAAGATGTCACGTTTTTCCAAATAATGTATCGTTTCATCCCAGTCCAATCAACATCTCAGCTGAGGGTTTCTTTCTTTCTTTCTCTCTTTTTTTGGAATGTGTCAAATTATTCTCAAATTCTTGAAGAATCAGCCAGCTGGAATTGCCAAGAAAGTTTTGAAAATGGTGTATAATCAGAGGAGATTTGCATTTCCAGATATAAAATGTACTCAAACTATGCTAATTAAGACCATGTGGTTATTAGTGCAGGAACATACTGTTGAATGGAACAGAATAGTCTAGAAACGGAGCCTAATGTGAGAGAGGGTTTAGTGCTTGATGAAGGGAAAGGAGGAATTGTTTAATACATCCTTAATTAACTACTTGGAAAAATATGATTATAGCCTTTCCTCACACAATATACCAAAATAAATTTTGGTTGGATTAAAGAGTTAAGTGGGGAAAAAATTACCATCATAGAAAACAAAAACAAAGAAAAATTGTATTTGATGCTGATATTGGAGTTAACAGAATGAAAATTTCAAAGGAGGAAAATTATTACTTTACGTAAAATTGACATTTCTAGAAGTCTAAAAACTTCCCCAAGAAAACAAAATTCCAGTAAAAAAAAAATCTTGGAAAAACATACCCGATAAAGGATTAATTTTGTTAATGTATAAATAAATAAGAATGACCCTAAAACCCTAGTAGGAAAATTGGCAAGGGCTGTAACCAGACAGTTCACAGAAAAGGAGATACAAATAGCTAAAAAACATGAAAAAAATTTTCAACCTTTTAAAAATCCCTCCCCTTACTTAAAGAAATACATTGTATATGATGGTCAAAAAGTACTCACTAAGGGCTTCCCTGGTGGCGCAGTGGTTGAGAGCCCGCGTGCCGATGCAGGGGACGCAGGTTCGTGCCCCGGTCCGGGAAGATCCCACATGCCGCAGAGAGGCTGGGCCTGTGAGCCATGGCTGCTGAGCCTGTGCGTCCAGAGCCTGTGCTCCGCAACGGGAGATGCCACAATAGTGAGAGGCCCGTGTACCGCAAAAAACGAGAAAACAAACAAACAAAGAAACCATCTTCTCTGTTCTAAATTTCCATGTAAAATTGATGCTCCAGATAAGATGCACCATGTCATTTGTGGGTTTCTGTCCTCCCTAGTAAAACACAGGACGCTGCTTGGGGTAAGCACTTCCCAGCTTGAGTACCTTCAATACATGTTTGGCTAAACTAGAGGTACAAGATGTATCATCAGGGGCTTCCCTGGTGGTGCAGTGGTTAAGAATCTGCCTGCCAAAGCATGTAACTTGGGTTGGAGCCCTGGTCTGGGAAGATCCCACATGCCACAGAGCAACTAAGCCTGTGCGCCACAACTACTGAAGCCCGTGTGCCTAGAGCCCGTGCTCCACAATAAGAGAAGCCACTGCAATGAGAAGCCCACGCACCACAACGAAGAAAAAAAAAAGTACTCACTAAGAGAATCATGTTTTCAAAGAACTTTTAAGGTCCCAATGTTAACTGTAATATTAATTGAAAACAGGACAAAATAGTATATCAAGATTTGTAAAACAAAGAGAAGTATACAGGAAAAAAATGGCAAGGCATTCACTGAAAATTTAATAATGCTTTTGGAAAGAAAAAAAAAGTTCTCAATTTGGGCTATTCATTACACTGTTGGTAGAAATGTAGATTGGTATAACTTTTAGTTAAAGCAATTAGGCTCTTCTTATTAGGAACCTTAAAAAGTTAATGAACATTGTCCCAGGAGTTTGTTTCTGAGAATCCCTCCTGGGACTGAATCAGAGCTGCAGATACAGGTTTATGTAAGTGGATGTGAATCAGTTTACTGATGAAAGCTTAAAACTTGGGAACAAACTATAAATGCAGAAATAGGGGATTGTTTAAAAATTATGTTAAATGTGCTTGAAATAATGTTTAATGATACAATGGTATATAAGACTATAAATATATTGATAACATGTTTACATTGTGATAAAAAATATGTATGCTTAGAAAATAACATTGGAAGGAAAGCAAAATGTTAATTGTGGTTAAATATGGTGGTTGGTGGGATTGTTGGTGATTTTAATTTTCTTTTTTGTACCTTTATGTGTTTTCTATGTTTTATTCTTTGAGCATTTACTAGTTTCCTAATCAGAATCTTGTCCTCATGGATTACTTAGTATCTAAACAAGCAATTCATTGAGATTTCAGGAATTACAGAACTTCTTGAGGCTCTTAATGTTTGACTGTTACCATTCTTAAGAAATTGAAGAGGAAATATTTTTTTTCAACCACTTAATGATTTGCACCTTCTTCCTTGAGACCTGAGATAGTTTGGATGTAAGACCTGAAAAGTAAGTAGTGGGGGAGTTTCCACTTATCCTGGTCATCTATCGAAGATCATTAGAATGAGGGATGTGTTTTAGAAGTTGAAGTAAATTCTATTGTGAAGGACTGAAGATCAATAGAGAAATGTCTCTTTTTTTATTTTTTTTGAAATGACAGTCGAGCAAGAAAGATAGATCATTACTGACTGCCTATTTGGAGGCTGTTCACGAACTGCTTTTAAAAACCAGAGCACGGTTCAGCAAGTTTGCTATTTCTTCAGCTGGCCGGTTTCTGTGGATCTATTTAATTAGATTTCAACACGGCATCTGTAGCCCCAGTAAATTCAAAAAATTAAGCTTCATGATTTCTTGTGTGTTATAAATGTCACTAAAATTGCTGTTGCAGAACAGATCATTTCTTTGGTAATTGCAATTTCTGTCATGAATTGTTTCATCACTTATAGCAATTAGAACTTTGAAATAATTTCTTAAAATTGGACTCACTTGAAATTTTTTTTGACATTGTATCTCCTTATCCATTTTTCTTCTTTTTTCTCTCAGTTATTTGCAGTAGTTTACTTGCCTTCAATATAGAGAAGGACAAGGGCCAGTGCTCTCAAGGAGCCAGATGCCCAGATTTGGTGTTGAGCTGGGAGGAAGGTGGGCCAGTCTCCCTTTAGAAAGGAAGTCCTGCTCTGTCTGGTGGGATTGACCCCATCTGGGAGCATGCATGTTAAAGGCTTGGACTGGCCCGTGGTGTCCATTAGTAACTGAGGTCTTTGGAGGTGATTGTAGTGGCTCCTCATTCTTTGTGGAAGTAGCCCAGGTACCACTGTAGGAGGTGTGTTGGCAGCTGAGTGGGGCCTGCCCACTCTTATAACCAATGCTAGTCATTTGGAGCATCTCTCCAGATGCTGCAGTCCACTGAAGGAGTTGACAGTTTTTGAGGACTCGAATTGTGCTTAGAATAGTCTTAGGTGCTGTGGGTACAAACACACATCTTTATCTCAGGCGTCCTCTGTTGAAATAAAGATATGACTACCTTCCTGGTGCTTGGGGCTTTGTCTGGCTCTTATCTTTCCTGTTCATCCTAATGCACGATTACCTCCAACCAGATGAATGCTCTCCTACCTCTGCTCACATTGCCATTATTGCTAGCAGGAAACATCTTTAAAACTACTTCTGTTTCAGCAATAAACGTTCTTAATCTCCAAGTCTAGCTCCAGTGCCATCTCTTCTTTGGAACTTTCCTCAAACTCCAAAGCCATGAGCATTGGCTCCGACCTCTGAAAACTACATCGTTTCTACCTCTCTGGGGGACAAGTGTATTCTCCCTTACGGGTGGCTATTTGTGGATATCTTTTTGACTTCCTCAGGGCAGGAAACCATTTGACTCATGTCTGGTGTCCTAGAGAGGCAAGTAGTTGTCTTTATTTGCTGCATGAATGAAATACCTTTTAGATCCTTTGGTCTGGGACAAATCCATAAGGAGGCAGGCATTGCTGGACTTCACCCAGGATGGCAGTCAGCCGGTGGTGTGGTCTGACAAACTATGAATTCATTAAGATGGTTTCTGCATTTTATTTATTTTCTAAAGTAATTTTTTATTATTTATTTTTATTAATTTAAAAATTACGGTAAAATCAATATAACATAAAATTACCATTGTAGCCATTTTTAGGGGTGCTGCTTAGTCACATTGAGTATAATCACACTAAGAGGACCCATCATCAGCACCCACCTGCAGAACTTTTTCCATCTGGCAAAATGGAGACACCATTCCTCTCCCCACGTCTAGTTCCTGACAACCACCATTCTACTTTGTGTCTCATGAGTTTGATTACTCTAAGTACCTCATATGAATAGAATCACATAGTATTTGTCCTTTTATGACTGGCTTATTTCACTTAGCATAAAGAACTTTGAGGTTCATCTATATTGTAGCATGTGTCAAAATTTCCTTCCTTTTTAAGGCTGAATAATACTCCCTTGTATGTATACTACATTTTGTTGATCCATTCATCTGTTGATGGATGCTTGGGTTGCACAAGGCTATTGTGCATAATGCTGCTGTGAGCATGGGTGTATAAATATCTTTTTGAGTTCCTGCTTTCAGTTTTTTTTTTTTAATATATACCCAGAAGTGGAACTGTGGGATCTCATGGTTATTTTATGTTTAATTTTTTGAGGAACCGCCATACTGTTTTCCATAGTGGCTACACCCTTTTACATCCTTGCCAGCAGTTGTAGTATTTTCATTTATAGAAGGTGGAAACTGAACTCTGAGGAATTAAATAACTGTCCAGACTCATGTAGCTTATAAGTGACTGAGGTGGTACATAAACCCAAGTGTGTCTAGTTTGAAGGCATGTGCTCAGTCATGACCTGAACTATGTATTCCAGGACTGTATGGCTGTGGGTTAACAGAAATCCTCTGCTACAGAGGTTTAAAATCAGGGCTTGGTTTTTCTTACTTCATAAATAGTGTGCAGGGATAGAGCTGCTGTCATTTTCTCAGCAGCTCAACAATAGCAACAAGAATGACTCTGATTCTCTGGGTCTTTCCCTTCTGACTTGCTTGTTGCCTCTTATTGGCAAGTTGGCTCTTACAGCTCCAAGCATCACATCCCTCTGTTGTGAACACAGTGATGAGGATTAGGGCCAACCTAGCTAGGACTGTTTGTTCTTAAAATCAGACCAAAAGCTTTCCTAGAAGCCTCAGAACAGATTCCTACAAATGTTGCAGTGGCTGGAACTAGGTGACCCCTCAGTGAAAAGGAGGCGGGCAAGTGTCTGACTATTCAACCTCTATTGTGAGAGGTAGCAAAGGAAAAGGGGGTTTGCGATGGCTTTTGGACAGCCACTCAACAGTCTGCCACACTGTACATTTCTAGAGGAATCTATCGATTTTTTTCTTCCCTACTTAGATTTCTTTAGCCAAAAATGAGGGTAATTAAGCTCTTCTGCCTGATTTTAATCGGAAACAAATTTGACGTCAAATTGTTCTCAGACCAGGGAAGCCATAACAATAATAATAAAAATACAAGGAAAGATGGATAAAGGTTTAAGTGCAATCACTTAGTAGATTGCGAAGTACTATGTAAATATAGTTCACAGGACTGTGAGCTTCCTGGAGCAGAGGCTATATCTCATCATGGCTGAATCCCCAAGGCCTAGCACAGGGCCTGAAACATCATGAGAAAAAAATAGGTGATTATAGAATTGGCTGAAACATCATTTTAATATGCCAGTGGTGAAAAAGCTTCCAGGACACTGATTTTCCTGCAGGAGGCCAAGGCTGTCTGGGTGTTGACTAAGTATGACCTGGGGTGATGGATGCTCTTGTTTGTCCATGTGGAAATCGAGCCTTTGGTATATTCAATAATAATGCTATGAGTACATTTGAATCAAAATTTAAATTCCTCATAAATACATGGCTGGCAGAAATCAGTTAGCTGGCAATGCCATCTTTTGAAGATGGATCACCTGCCACGTGGCTCTGTGTGCCCGCTGTTGAGCACACATCTGTGTGGTAAGATTGGTATCCTGTGTTTGTTATCTTCATCCAACACTCTTTGCTGGCTGCCTGGCAGGGGAACAGTGACTGCTCATTTGGAGATGCTTTCCTGCCTTCCTAAGGACTTGGCTCTTCTGGCCTGATCAAGACAATGAGTGGGAATTGAAGAACACACTTCACAAGTTGTTCCAGGAACAGCTGGTCTCTAGAGAGGTTATATGTGCTTGATCCTATGCCGATCACATTATACACATCACCTCATTTAATTCCTGTCACAGCCTTGTAAGGTTTAAGTGGCAAATCTAGGATTTGAATACAGATTTTTGGTCTCTGTAGTTTAGGTTTTATTCTCTCCGTTGGTTTATGGGTGGATCGATCTCTTGGTGCTAGAGCGACTTAGGTGTCAGTATGGGCTAAGGATTGCAGAGTCCGGGGTTCAAACTATGGCTCTAACAAAGATAGCAAGATTTTTGAAAAGCCCCTTCCCTTCTCTGGGCCTCGTTTTTTTTTTCATCTATGACCTGGGGGCGCTGAATCGACTAAGCCAAATTAGACTTACTGAGTGTCTACCCTGTGTGGAGGTGCTGGGCACCGGGGACATAGCACACAATAAGTTGAACACATTCCTGCCTTCATGGGGCTTAGATTCTAGTAGAGGAGACAGCTGTTTAAAGATTACCCAAATAAGTATTTAATTATGATTGCGATCAGTGCCACAGAGGATAAGTACAATATAATGGGTTTATATGTATTTTTCTTACATGTAATTATTTCCATTACATTATATATAATCTATTTACATGCATTATATTGTATTCAAAGCACAATATAATGTATATTATATGTAATAGGTAATGAGAGAACTGAGGTAGTGAGGGTGGGGTGTGGGCTGGGAAAGCTTCTCTGAGAAGCTGGCACTCTCTGCCACACACAGCTGTAGTGTAGTACCACCTCTGGGTTGGTGGTTGTGGAAGCCCTGGAGACTGTATCCTTCATGGAGATAATCAGTGCTCTTGAGGTGCTGCTTGGGTAGAACGTTGCAGTAGAGGGGAGCCAGACAGGGAAGGATTGTGTGTGAGCTTGTGTGTTTTGCTCCCAGAGATTCCTAGAAATAACTGGACGAGACTTCTGGAAGCCAGAGGTCTTATGTCTTGTTGGGACAGGCACTGGGGAAAGGCTCCTATGTTGATGAGGTTTGAGGAAACTCATGTTTCATGTAATGAGAGTTCTCCAGTGTTTTGCTAGGGGAGATGCTCCACATTCTTTAAGTAGAAGCATCCTTGAAATGTAGGAGAATAACTCATCCGGCTGCCATTGTTAGAAATATCCTTTGAAAGTATGCCATTGCCTTGGCTCTCATTCTGTACTTATAAGGCAGACTTCTGCTGGGTGCTTTGGTCTCCTGGGAAGCCCCATTCAGCATGAAGGGGCCTCTTTGGTGAATGGCTGGCTCTTGATCATAGATATTCCTGTTGCATATGAATATGTTAGTGGGCATTCTAAGTTATAAATTGGTCTTATGTTTGTTCAGAAGGATTGAGTTAGCTCTTAAGCTCATCTCCGCTGCAAAACTGAGCACCAAAGCTCGCTTCAGGTCACCTTTTGAAGCTCAGCCAGAAAGAGTCCTTATTTCCTTTGTGGATGTCAGCTGCTTTCCAGGGAGCATACTGTGTCTGAGTAAGAGTTCCTGAAAGGCTGTGCTTCCAGATTGGGTGTCCAGAATTCCCTCTGCATTTGAGAGTGAATAGTCAGTCATGTATTACTGAATGGATTGCAGTTGATATAAAAAAGTTATGCTGTGGTATATAGAAATTAAAAACCATAATAAAACAGCAGTGACGATAAGGCAGCTAACATTGATTGATCACTCACTGTAGGCCAGGCAGTTGAACTGCACAATGCTTTATAAACTAGGTACTATTGGCATCTCTATTTTATGGATGCAGGAACCTTGGTAGTTCTCCCAAGATGGTAATGTAGATTTGTGGCCAAGCCAGAGTTGGTGTCCTGGCTGTTGGGCCTGGCACCTGACCCTGCATAGGCACTGGGTTAGACTGAGTTGGTGGGAGACTAGGAATGTGCCAGGACCTGGGTTTTCAGATCTCTATCAGTTTAATGGCTTTGATCATACTCTGGTTCTTCTGGCAGCTTTTTTTTTTTCTGGACAATATAGAAGAGGGAACGTATGCCCTAAAAGGATTTGAGGATTTTGGAATTGAACCTGAAGCAGCTATTGAACGTAGGAAATGTCTTGAAAGTGTCTTTTAAAAAATCTTAACCAATTATGTGAGTATTGCTTTTTATTCTGTAATATTGCATGACTGTTGTACCATAAAAACATCTTCTCAGGGCTTCCCTGGTGGCGCAGTGGTTGAGAGTCTGCCTGCCGATGCAGGGGACACGGGTTCATGCCCCGGTCCTGGAAGATCCCACATGCCGCAGAGCGGCTGGGCCCGTGAGCCATGGCCACTGAGCCTGCGCGTCCGGAGCCTGTGCTCCGCAACGGGAGAGGCCACAACAGTGAGAGGCCTGTGTACCGCAAAAAACGAGAAAACAAACAAACAAAGAAACCATCTTCTCTGTTCTAAATTTCCATGTAAAATTGATGCTCCAGATAAGATGCACCATGTCATTTTGTGTGTTTCTGTCCTCCCTAGTAAAACGCAGGACACTGCTTGGGGTAAGCACTTCCCAGCTTGAGTACCTTCAATACATGTTTGGCTAAACTAGAGGTACAAGATGTATCATCAGGGGCTTCCCTGGTGGTGCAGTGGTTAAGAATCTGCCTGCCAAAGCATGTAACTTGGGTTGGAGCCCTGGTCTGGGAAGATCCCACATGCCACAGAGCAACTAAGCCTGTGCACCACAACTACTGAAGCCCGTGTGCCTAGAGCCCGTGCTCCACAATAAGAGAAGCCACTGCAATGAGAAGCCCACGCACCACAACGAAGAGTAGCCCCCGCTTGCCGCAACTAGAGGAGGCCCGCCTGCAGCAACGAAGACCCAACGCAGTCAAAAATAAAATAAATAAATTTATAAAATGATATGACTCTCAAAAAACATGTTCTTCAGGCTGTGCTACAAAGCTATGACACTCTGAACAAACAGCTGTGGGAAATAAATCAGGATCACCCAAGTCGATTTCCTAACTCATGCAGTCATGGGGTCATAACAAAGTCTTAAAAAAAAACAAAAAAACAAAAACGATGTGTCATCAGCCTTCAGGAACTGGGCTGTGAACATGGCAGCCTGGGCAAACCTCTGTACTCTGCAAGGCTGAGTTGTATTTGTGATTCATCAACATCATTATGGATGCTGTTTGCTTCAGAAAATGCAAACCATATTTCTTTTTTTGGGAAGTGAATTTGGTAGCAAAATTCCAGGTCATTCTCTTTTGCAGGGCAGGTTGGGAAGGATGTTTGCATGGTGGCACAGACAGAAAGATACACATGTGAGCAGAAGATGTTATGCAGTGGGATGTATTTGTGTTGAATATTCCTGCTGTGTCTCTAGCATCATAGTCTTTTGCCATACCAATGGCTTTATGGAACTCTGGAAAGTAAACAACCAGGGCAGATCAAGAAGTACATTAGTAACAAATGTTTCTCCACTAGGTAAGGCCATCCATTGTGCTAAGTCCAATCTTAAGTGTGAGTTCAAAATATTAGCCGTGTGAAAGCATTCTAGAAATAGTTGCTAGAAATGAGGGGTAGCCCAGAATCTTTATAAATGTGATCTTTGATACTTATGAATATAGACAGACTCTTGGGTAAACTTTTAGAATAGAAAGCCTATACTGATAACAGTGAAGACTGCTTTTTGAAAATCAATTTTATTGAGGAAAAATTTGCCTGCAATACAATGCACCCATTTTAAATGTTCAGTTTCAGTTTTAACAAATGTACACACCCATGTAAATACCACCACAATTTAGATTTAGAACACTTCCATTACTGTAAGTTTCCTCTGGCCCCTTTGTAATCAGTCCCCTAGCCCCAGGAGACCTGATCTACTTTCTGTCACTGTAGATAAGTTTGCCCTATAAATGAAATCATACAGTGTTTAGTCTTTTGTGTCTGGCTTCTTTCTGTTAGCATAATATTTTTAAGATTTCTTTATGTTATTGTGTGTATCAGTGATACATTATATTTAATTGCTAACTGCTATTCCATTGCATGGATATATCATAATTTGTTTATCCATTCACCTGTCGGTGGGCTTTTGGGTTATTTCTAGCTTGGGACTATTATGAATAAGGTTGCCATGAACATTTACGTACAAAGCTGTTGTGGACATACCTTTTAATTTGGTGGGGGGGGTAAATACCTAGTAGTGGAATTGCTGAGTCATACTTATAGATCAGTGGAACAGAGTAGAAAGTCCAGAACAGGCCTCTACGTATATGGTCAGTTGGTTTTTTTTTTTTGCGGTACACGGGCCTCTCACTGCTGTGGCCTCTCCCATTGCGGAGCACAGGCTCCGGAAGCGCAGGCTCAGCGGCCATGGCTCACGGGCCCAGCCGCTCCATGGCATGTTGGATCTTCCTGGACCGGGGCACGAACCCATGTCCCCTGCATCAGCAGGCGGACTCTCAACCACTGCGCCACCAGGAAAGCCCCCTATCAGTTGGTTTTTTAAAAAACAAAAGTGCCAAGGTAATTCGCTGGAAAAAGGGCAGACTTTTCAACAAACAGTGCTGGAACAACCAGATATCTATATGGAAAAAAATGAACATACCTCATACCACATAAATAAACTTTAAATGGATTGCACACTTAAAGTAAAATGTAAAACTGTAAATCTAGAAGGAACATGGGAGAAAGTCTTCATTACCTTGAGGTAGGCAAAGATTTTTTAGGTAGGATACAAAAAACACTTATCATAAAAGAAAAAAATGGATGGGACCTTGTCACCATTAAAAACTCATGTCAGGAAATGGGCAAAAGGTTTGAATAAAAACTTCACCAAAGGACATGTACAGATGGCCAGTGAGCACATGGTATTCATTGCCATGTATTGAGCAAAGGTATTCATTGACGAAGATATTCAGTATTTTAAAGATGTTGCTCCTTTGCATTGTTTCCATCAAGAATTTTTTTCTTTTCTTTTCCCCCTGTTCCTCTGTATGTCACCGTTAGTCATCAGGGAAATGCAAATTAAAGCCATAATAATATACTGTTTCACATCCACTAGACTTGGTAACATTCAAAAGGCTGACAATACCGGAGTGCTGGCGAGGGTGTGTAACATCTGGAACTCTCATAGATTGCTGCCAAGAGTGTGAAATGGTACAATCATTTTCAAAAAGTGTTTGGCAGTTTCTCATTCATGTTATCATTGATAGCCTTCTGATTTTTTTCAGTGTGTTAGTGGTTCCTTCTGTCACTGTATGTTTTATTTAATTTCCCCCAATTTTATAGCTCTTTAGGGAGAGTAGTACATTTTCTCAAGTCCTGACATTGTTATCTTTGAGCAGGATTATATCAAGTTACTACTTTTGCTCTTCTGCTTAACCCAAGGCAATGTCAAAGAAAGCCATACTATACAGGCAGGAGTTAAAAGGTTAAAACATATGTTCTATAACATAATTACTGTAAAGAAAGCAGTTAATATATATATGACAATGTTGGTTCTGATAACCCATGTAGTTTCCTTTTCCAGGGCTCTTTATATCTTTGTGTAGATCCATATTTCCATCTGCCATAGTTTTCCTTCTGCCTGAAGTGTTTAACATTTATTGTAATAGTTCACGTCTGCTGGTGAGGAATTCTCTCGTCTTTTGTTCGTCTGAAAAAGTCTTGATTACAACTTCATTTTCGAAAGCCATTTTTGCTGGGTATAGGATTCTAGGTTGACAGTTTCTTCTTTCAGTATCTTTAAAGATACTGCTCCTTTGTCTTCTGTTTGCTTTGTCTTAATTGTTTCAATTAAGAAATTTGTTTCCTTTGCCCTTGTTTCTCTGTTTGTGACATATGTTTTTTCCCCCTGGCTATTCTAAATATTTTCTCATTACCACTTGTTTTGAGCAGTTGATTAAGATGTGACTTCAGATAGTCTTCTTCATGTTTCTTGTGCTTGAGGTTCATGAGCTTCCTGGATCTGTGGGTTTATAGTTTTTATCTGCTCAGATTTCTGTGAGTTATCAAGATGACCTGAGATTTTAGAATATTTAGGAATATGTGATTTTTCAGAGTTGCCAAGGTAACAATCAAGTGTGCTAGCTAATGAACTTTCATTCAGTTGAATTAGCAGGGAAGCAAGTATGGTGGTTCAGTGTCTTTGTTTGTTTGTTTGTTGTTTTTGTTTTTATTTTGTTTTTTCCAGAAGCAAGGTTGGCTTGCTGCCAGACTTCGGGCTAAGAAAATGAATTTCCTTAATGAATGAAATGAAAAGAAATTAAAATTTTGATTCATTTGGGTAACTGACTAGTTAGAGATTTCCCATTTGTGGCTTTATGGCTTGATGATCCTTGGGGTAGAGCTTCTGGGATGTAATGAATGGCTTGTCTGGACCCAAGAATGACTGCCTATTTACCCCATGAGGGGGATTCAGGTGGTTTCCACTATTCTTTATAGTGGAGGGAGAAGGCAAGATCTAGCTGTCACCTTGATCCCATCCTAGAGGACCTTTCCCCCTACCTGTGGTGTAAGTCACTCCACCCTGGACCTGTAGAGATCACAACTTTTCCCTCTGTTAGGAGCTGTCAAACAGCTGCACAAACACACAGGTTGGATGATTTCTTCTTGTCTCACGAATTGTATTTCAAAAGTCGGCCCAGGGGCTTACCAGTAGCACTGATTCAACTCAGAAGTATCTGTGTGCTTGTAGTAGGAAAGGACTGCCTTTTATGGTAGGAATCTTAAAACATTTGGGGCCTTGTTTATCTGTCTTGCCTTTTTCTCTAATTCAGGAATTAGTCATAAATACCTATTTATCCTGAAATGCCTTTTTTCCTTATCTACTTGAAATTTGACCCCCCCAAATGGCTCATGTCCTCAGATTAGGACTTAAAAACGTCAGCCTATATTTTCTGGTTTACTTATAACTGTGCTAGTTCCTAAATCTGAATGCTTCTCTGCCCTGAATTGAATGCTAATTTGTGAATTCAGGCCAAATTCAGAATCAAGGTGGTCTGTGGTCGAGCAGTTGTTGACCAGCAAAGCTGTAGCACACGGGGCACGAGATGTAATGTCCTCCAGTTAGTAAGGCTTTGGTGGGGAGGATACTGGGGATCACCTGTGACTCCTTTTAGCACCAGAATATGCAGCATTTGAAGCTCTGCACCTTAGGGGTTAAAATATGAGGTCTTTGAAATATTTTCTAACATCTCCCAGGAACACAGAGCACTTCTTGCAGGAATTACTGAAAATGTAAATTTCTGCTGTTTTCTTTTTCCAGTGATGTAATTGATCGCTAGACACATAGTCGCATCCCAATTTAATAAAATTTCTCTAGCAATAAATCATGACTGGAAGGGTATTTTTGACATTTTGCCACCAGCAAGAGAATGTCTTCCATTTAATATAGGGAAATGTAAACAGAGCAAGCATTCCTATTTCTTCAGGTTTTAAAATCATTAACAAAGATGTCTTTACCCTCGAAGGGAAGGGTGGTGAGCAGTCACATTTTTATTATTCTACTGAATAAGTGAATTTACCCAGCACATAAATTAGCAAATGCATTTTCTCCCTGCAGCACATGTTGACATTTTCCTGCAGATGGCTCAGCAGACGGGGAATGAGAAAGGTGGTTAGGGACAAAGGACAGGCATGTTTGGTCACTGTCTTTTACTGCCCAGGGACACTGGCCTGCTCGCCCCTCTCACCCGACCAGGGGGCTTGCTGGACGGGGAAGGGCCTGAGATTGCAGGTACCGTTGTGAAGGACGGAGTGGGGGTAGGAAG